>NC_044984.1:94549061-94902684 GCF_008728515.1 Papio anubis
GACAGGGGTCTTATGCTTGCTACTGTAAGGGTACAGGGTTGACTGGGAAGGGGTGGTAGGGACACAGTAGAGGCAGAGCCTCCAGCCCCACTTCTCCAGATTTTGCTGGCAGTGGCCGGCTTTTAGATGATGGTGATCTTCACCTCATCGTTCTCGGCAGTCTGGTACAAAAAAGGAATGCAAGGGCTGCTGCCCAAGCTTCGGTGCTCCTGGAGGTTCTGCATCTCATAAAGCAGAGGTATGATCTGCTGCGCAGTGGGGTTACCGCAGGGAGAACCCTTCCCTGCCTCTCCTTGCACAGGCTCCCCGCTGATGGCAAGGCTCACCTCGCAAAGATCTTTGGAGAGAGGGAGGCAGGGAGCTGTGCGAGCCCTCCTGTGTGCCCACCCTGCCTGAGGGCTCTACTCACTACCCTGCTTGTCAGCAGCCCCAAGCTGCTGGGGGGCTGGGACCTCTGGAGTGGGCTCATCAGCAGGGTTCTGGGCAGCTGCCAGAGATCTTCCATGCTACTCGTTGCAGTCGCTCACAAGCCGCAAAAAGCTCCAGCAGCTTCACCTGGAGGGAGGGGTACTCAGATGCTCTGCCTGTGCCTGAGCCCATCCCCACCCCCACCCCTGCAGAGATGTTCCACGCCCTACCTTCATCTCTTCCCTTGTCCTGGGCCAGCCTGCTGATGCACTCCTTCTCCTGGTGCTGCTCCTTCAGCACTGCCCTCTGGCTCTGGTACACTGCGATGTACTCTCCTACAGGAGGACAGGGCTCAGACGCTGAGGCCCCTGTGACCGATGTGCAGCTCTCCTTGCTGTGCCCTGGCTTCCCACTCCCCGATGATGTCTGTCTCTCCAGACAGCTAGATGAAGCGATGTTCCAGTTCCTCCACCATCTCCTTCAAGTCCACCTTCTCCTGCATGAGCTCCATAAAGCGGCTCTGGAGCCAAAATAATGGGGTCACATTAAGGCAGCGACCTGCCTGCCCCCCCCAACCCTTTTTGGCCCATGCCTGGAAAGACTCATTCACCTACAGCCTCTCCATGGCTGCCTGCAGGGCCCAGTGGGTCTCCCCACACATGGAATTGCCCCCAGTTCCTGGGGCTGGGGCTGCCACCTCAGGTTCCTTCTGGGCCGAGGCCAGCAGATGAGCCATGCGCTGGCAGTGCACTCCTTCAGCTGCCCACGTAGCCGTGCCTGCTCCTCCTGGGCACTAGCTACAGCTGAGTTGAAAAATGCCCCCTGCAGGCAAGAGGTACGCATTCTTATAGGGGGATACACAGGACAAACAGGGCAGGGAGGTGGAGAGCAGTCTTTGCCTTGGGGGGCCTCAGACGGCGCACCTGTTAGTCACAAGTGAAATGGTGTCTGACCACTGGCTCCCAGGGAAGGGGTGAGGGTCCAGAGAAATCAGAAGGCCAGGAACCCAAGAGCAGAAGGGGGTCTGGGAGGGACCACGGAGGACGGCAGCAAAGGTGGGGCAGGGGGAGTCAGGCTCACCATGGCCTTCTGGTTCTCTAGGTCCTCCAGGATGCTCGGCATGGGCTGAGGCACCTCCACCTCCTCCTCACTGTCCAGTCCATCTCCTATTGGGGGTGGCCAGAGAGGTCCTCAGACAACCCAACAAGGGTAGAGTGGGCCCACCTCTGCCCCCACTCTCACTGTGTAACCCTGGGCCAGTCCCTCCCTAGCGGGGAATGAGCAGCTCTTCTTTATTTTGAAATGGAGTCTCATTCTGTTGTCCAGGCTGGAGTGCAGTGGCGCGATCTCCGTTCACTGCAACTTCCACCTCCTGGGTTCAAGCAATTCTCTGCCTCAGCCTCCCGAGTGGCTGGGATTACAGGCACCTGCCACCACACCCGGCTAATTTTTGTATTTTTAGTAGAGACGGGGTTTCACCATCTTGGCCAGGTTGGTCTTGATTGAACTCCTGACCTCGTGATCCACCCGCCTCAGCCTCCCAAAGTGCTGGGATTACAGGCATGAGCCACCGTGCCCAGCCTCATTATTTTTTAAAGAGCCAAGATCTTGCCGTGTTGCCCAGGTGCAGTCCCACTACCAATAGGCACGGGAGTTCTGACCTGCTCCATTTCTGAGCTGGACCAGTTCACCATCCTTAGGCAACCTGGTGGTCCCCTGCTCCCAGAAGGTCACCATATTGGTGCCGAACTTAGTGTGGACACTTGATTGGCATAATGACCAGCTGTTCTAAAAGTCTGTTCAACTCCTCAATCCTATGCTGCTAACAGTTATCCCTTCCTCCCGGGGCTCTCTTTCTGGGAGCAGTCTCCGCTACCTTCCCCAGGTAGAGCCATGAGGCTCAACTGGGCCTGAGGCTGCTGATTCTGCTGGCTGAAAGCTTCCAGGCACTCCTAAGGGGCCAAGAAAGAGAGTGAGAAGGCACAGAGGTTGCCAGGTCGTTCCCCTCAGGGCCCTGCCCTGAGCAACTCCCTCACCTGGGTCTCCCGCAACTCATCTTGACCACTGCTTTGCTCTGAGCTTCCTGCTGCTGCAGCTGGTCCACGAACTGGGTCTACAGCAGGAACTGGTTGTGCAGCCCCTCCTTCTCAGAGGTCAGCTGCTGATAGGTGGCCACATATTGCTGCAGGTGACTCAGGTACTGGTCTTGCTGCTGCTGCAGACCGAGCCTTCTGGCTCTTCAGCTCCATCTGCAGAAAGACCCTGGGCGTGAGGGCAGGTGGTGGCTGGCCCATAAATGGGGTAGCAAGGTCACTGTGTGGCTCTGTTGCTTTCCCAGGCCCCTGGCCCCTTGGTTCCAGGCCTAAGTGACTGCCTCCCTTTCCCAGAGTCCCATGCCTCCTTCCCCAGCTGCAGGGATCTGTCCTGCAGACCCCAGCTGCATGGCAGATGAATAACATACTCACACCGATATTCAGTGGCAGAGCAGCTAAGGGGCCAGGCCATGCACAGAAAGAGTTGGGACAACTGCAGGCCTTGACTAGCTGGCCCTGACAGCATTTATTCAGCACAGGCTTAATGACAAAGGCTTTGAGTCAACACACCTGTGGGTAATTAACTTTGCGACCCGCCCCCAAGTAGAGCGCAATCATGCACCTGCGGATAATCAAAGGTTGGTCTTAGAACCACATGAGTAAACGAGGTATTCAGATAAACTCCCCCACATTCCCATGTTATCTGCTCTATTGTTATCAACTCAAGATAAAGGGGATTAGGGGTAAAAAGGATTTCAGAAAAATTCTTTACTGAAGTTATGCAAACCTTCTGGCCTTCCAAGAAGGTTTGTGTCTATATCCTATAACTTCATCTTACAATTTTTCCAACCACACTGACTGATCCCCTATAGCTCCCCCTTTTCTGTTTTTTGCATTCAGTCTTGTTAGCTGGAGAGTACATGTGTGTGCAACAACTGGTCTGTCAGCAATGGTGGTCATTGCTCTTATTCCGGCTTTGCATCCTAAAATTAGTAAATAACATAAGACAAACATGAGTATAATTAGCAACATTCTTTTCCACTCAAGGAGTGATGCCCAGGAGCGGTGGTCTATCCAGGAGAGACGATCTTGCACACCCTTCCATATGGCTGTTTGTTGGGTGTGTAGATAGATCTACAGTATGAAGGGATTCTAAAATTGTATTTTTAAGTTGCCTTATGTCTGCTGTTAAATTGTCATGAAAGGTTCCCCAGAGGTGTTGTTTCACCTCATCCCAACTATGTATTGATTGATTCCACGGTAGAGAAGTGACACAGATATGTTTATGCTCCCAGTCACAGTTTAACTGCTGTTGGAATGCCAGTGCATCTTGTCGCTCCCCCACATATTCCAAGGGCAGCCTCAAGGGCTTGCAGATGTGCAAGAATCTTTTGATCTATACCTTGCTGTAAGAGAAGTACATTAGAAACATTTCTGGCCAAATTATCTACAAAAGCAGCTGTTTTTCCTGATTCAGTAATAGATGCTACAGCCACACTAGCAGTTACTAGGATGACTATGACTGAGACTATAAAGGCTACACATGTGCCTATGAATCTTTTGGGTCTGATCTGGGACAGGGCACGTTCTAAGGTGGCAAGGGCAGAGGAACCTTGCCAATCGCATGTCAAATTGACTGGTGGGAATGCCTCAGATTGTCTCCATAATACCATGACTCTAGTAATATTTAAATTATATATTGTAATTAGTAATACATGAGGCAAACCAAGTCTGTCCCTGCACCTAGGTCACAAACGTGGAGTTTCGGGGTATAACAGAAATATTAGTTCCTATAAAGAAAACATATGGATGGGTAGTGCAAATCAGGCACTGATCAGTGTGATTATGAATAAAGGTTATAGTATAGTTGTGACTGGAATTATGGTATGTCCCATGCCAGGTGTCAAAGGAGATGCTAAGATGTCCCAGGCACCACAGAGTGTCTTGGGGTGGCATGGATTTTACTTGGGGTCGGAAATATCCACCCCCACATTGGCCCAAATCATAGGGGAATGGGATGTGGCTACAAAACTGTGATTGATGCCATGATGGATGAGGACATCAGTAAGGCTTCCCTGCAAATGGTTGTGGGACCTCCAGTCTAAGATGTTACAATTGCCTAACTGGAGGGTATAGGCTTGTTCCCCATGGCAGACCTCCCAGCTAAAGTGGAATCCATTACTTTCCCAGCTTTGTTCTTTAGCACAGGAAGGAATGTTTGGGAAAGTGGCATTGATTGCATCGCCCGGTTTGAGGCTACCTGCAGCTAGGAATGTTAAGACATTTCCTTTGTCATGATGTAGCCATAAGTGTGTTTGGGCAGGTACGCAGTAAGGGTTAGACCCTTTATAACTTACACACAGTGGGAGGATAGTGGGATGATATGTAGTGTTACCTGGCACCTTAGTCTAATGTGTGCCATTAATGATGGACCCCACTGGGGGTAAATCTATCCCTCCTAGCCAAGCAGTTATGTTATTAAAGGCTGAGAAGGAGGTGTCTGCCCAGGTGACAGGGTGAAAGAAAGGTGGATCTAAGATATGAGCCCAATAGAGTGTAGCAGGTATAGGTTGCAGACAAAGCAAGAGCATATGAAGGATCAATACCCTATATGAGTTGCAACGTACAACAGAGAGCATAGCAAGGAACAGATTATCTGGAGTGAATGGTGTCTGTGTCCAGAGCAGGATTCATTCCGCCTCCTGAGTTGCCTTCTTCAGCATCCCCCAGGTAATGTCCAGGGCTTGTGTCGTCCGAGGAAGCCGCATCATCCAGGGCAGCGAGTCCTGTAGGGTCACTTCCTTCATTTCTGGTACCAGGTTGGGTCCTAGCCACGTAATGGTATGGTTTGATGCATTGTGCTGGAATCCAAAGAGGACCTGAGGGGGTGTGAACACAAGCATACCCTCTTCCCCAAGTTAACAATTCACTTGGATTACACCATACATTACTGTTTACATCTTTCCATAAAACTGCAGTTTTATGTCTTGAGAGGTTTTAGCAAAGTGCTTTTCTACAGTGGATTGAAATTTATCATCTAAATTTAAAAAATTAAGGGTAAATAAGGCTTGTGCCAATAGCGTTGCAAGGTCCTTATCCATACTCCCCTGTTTTGTTTTTTGAGCATATTTTTAAGGGTGGAGTGGGCACGTTCTATTATGGCCTGTCCGTGGGGATTATATGGGATGCCTGTGGAATGTTGGATGTTCCACGTGTGACAAAATTGTTGAAATTGTGAGCTGGCGTAAGCTAGACCATTATTAGTTTTAATTTTTATGGGTTGCCCCATAAATGCAAAAGTTAAAAGATGTTTAATGACATATCGAGTAGACTCTCCAGGAAGGGCATGTACACTAATTAAATGAGAATTGGTATCAATGGAGACATGTACATATCTAAGTTTTCCAAATTCAGGGATGTGTGTAACATCTGTTTGCCATAACTGATAAAGTGCCAATCCTCTAGGGTTAACACTTGTTGAAGGAGGGGACATGCCTGTGAGCTGGCAATCTCAGCATTGCAGGATAATTTATTTAGCCAGCCTCTGGGTAAATTGAAATTGTTTAGACAAGTTTCTCTAGTTTTGCCGGAAAAATTGATGTGATTGGGTGGCTTGGTCAAGCAGTGATGTTACAACCTGAAGGTATGCTTGATCATTGCCATAAATCAATGGGCCAGGCAGGGAGCTGTGGCCCTGAATGCGTGTAATAAAAATAGGATGTGTACACTGATCTAGCAATTGCTGAAGTCAAAGAGCACACAGGGTGGACTCCAGAGTGGACTTAATTAGGGCTGTCTCAAGGTTCTGCAGTAAAAAAACAGAGTAAGCAGAGTCATTAACAACATTGAGGGGCTGAGTGGAAAAAGTTTCCAAAGCCAATATCAAGGCCCCAAACTCAGCTCTCTGAGTGCTAGTAAATCCAGATCGAGTGATGGAATTATGTGGTCTCTACCAGACTGCTGCTTTTCCATGTTTACTAGAACCATCAGTAAACAGTGTTAAAGCATTTATGGGGAAGTGAACTCTTTTTGTAGGGAAAATCATAGGAGTATGATAAACTGAAGGAGTTAGCAGGAATGACATGCTCTATTTGACCTGTGTAATCAGAGGTGCTATTTGGAAGTCCATCGATAAGGGCAATACTGCTTTGAATTGCTTTTTATTTAAAGAAATCCTGATGATATCAGGATCACAACCTAGCAAGTGACTGCATCATCTGCAGCCTGAATATATGACTTTATTGATTAACTGGATATAGGGAGATAGTGTTTTAGTCTCGGTATGTGAGCAAAAAAACCCATGCTAAAAAACATAGCTCTGGAGCCATTTGTCCTATTAACCCTGTAGGGGAGTGTTTACTGGGAAAAATAAGCAATTGAACAGAATATTTTGGATCTATGAGATTTACTTGTCTTTGAGAAATAGCCTGTTCTATTTCTTCCATCTTTTTTTTTTTTTTTTTTTTTTTGCTGCTGGGATTAAATATCTGAGAGAATCCAGGACTGTGTTGCCCTTTAAGATAGAAAACATGTTTTGCAGCTTATAAGTAGGAATGCCCAAGGTGGGGTGAAGCCAATTAAAATTGCCTAGTAATTTCTGATAATCATTTAAGGTGTGTAAGTTGCTAGTATTTAACCTTTTGAGGTTTTACTGACCAGGAAGTAAGTATGTACCCAAGATATTTCCAAGGAGAGGACATTTGTGCTTTTTCAGGTGCAATGATTAAACCACTCAGCTGTGCATTCTTTATGACAGAGGTATACAAACTTAAAAGCATTGGCTCTGTTGGGGCTGCTAGTAGAATATCATCCATAAAATGAATAACCTTGCAATCAGGAAATTCTTTTCTGCTGGGGAACAAAGCTTGATTTACATGATACTGACACATGGCAGCACTGTTTAGCATTCCTTGAGGAAGCACTTTCCAATGAAATCGGGAAAGCTGGCCTTTCATTATTGATAGCTGGTATTGTAAACACAAATTTTTCTCTGTCTTGCTTTTCCAGGAAAACAGTGTAAAAGCAACAGTGGCCATTATTAGAAAGAGGTGTTTTAAATTCTTAAATTGTACTTAAATCTTAGCAGAGAATTATAATCCGGGATGTCACTTGTATACAAGGAACACGTGAAATTTTGCCGTGGGCCACCTGCGGAGCTGGGCGTCTAGCAGGTGGGTCCCAGGGCGGCGCCATGTTGCACTTGCACTGCTTTTTGTCTGTGCCGCCTTTTGTCTGTGCTGCTCCCTCAATCTGCTGCCGCTGGGCAGCTGCTGCCAGCCGAGTGGACCTTCGTGCACGCCTCCTGCCTCTCCCTAGCAGGCCAGCTCTGGTGTGCTGGGCCTGGCTCCTTGTCACTGCTACCTCTGTGCAGGCCGAGTTCCTGGAAGCACTCGCTGGCTCCAGGTGTACGAGCTTCCTTTGCTGCCAAGCATTTCCTTCTGCCTACCACCAGCTTGGCCACACGGCTTCAACCTCTAATGCTTTTTCTTAACTTTTTATAAACGTTAAAAGAAATAGGTTTATATACCCAATTGCCTTGTCAACGTTGCATTACCAGGCAGGCTAAGAGCTCCCCTTTTAATGCCTCTTGCCTAAGAAAGGGTCCCATAGCTGTAGCGTAGCTCTTGTCTTTTTTCCTATTTATTGCAGGAGGGGGCTCAGGCAAAACCTCCATTTCCTCTTTGTTATTTTGGTCTGCTGATATCAGGGCTGAGCGAAAAGGAGGTGGTAAGGCAGGTGACGGTTCCTCCTCCTTCCCCTTTTTAGGTTCTTCTGTGTATAACAGAGCCAGGGTCACCCTAAGGCCCATAGCATTAAAGATGATACTGGGACCTGTTGCCCTTGCGCATGATGTTGATTAAGATCTCTCCCCACTTGTTCCCAGAGCTCTACGTCTAGCGTTCCTTTTTCTGGGAACCATGAGTTTTGTGAGACAACAGTTTGCATTAGGTCCCTTAATTGAGCCTGTGAAACCAAGGCTCCACTAGCTTTAAGCAGCTGTTTCAATACTTTTATATACTGTTTCTGTTAAGCTGATAACTGTTGTCCCATGATGAAACCCTAGCCTGAACAATCCCCCCAAACTTGGAAATTCCGAGTGGGCATCAATGACTTACTAACTTACTGTTTGCACAGTTCTTTTCATCTTCGTTTTTGAGGGGTCCGTTGTGATCCTTCACAGTGTGCCTCCCGCAGGGCACCACTTGCAAGGGTCTATCCTGCAGACCCCAGCTGCATGGCGGATGAATAACATACTCAGACACCGATATTCAGTGACAGAGCAGCTAAGGGGCCAGGCCACACACAAAAAGAGTTGTGTGCCTTGACTAGCTGGCCCTGAGGGCATTTATTCAGCACAGACTTAATGACAAAGGCGTTGAGTCAACACACCTGTGAGTAATTAACTTTGCCGACCACCGAGTAGAGAGCAATCATGCACCCGCGGATAATCAAAGGTTGGTCTTAGGACCACATGAGTAAACAAGCTATTCAGATAAACTACCCCACATTCCCATGTTATTTGCTCTACTGCTATCAACTCAAGGTAAAGGGGATTAGGCTGCTTTCAGCCAAATCCTTTACTGAAGCTGTGCAGACCTTCTGGCCTTCTAAGAAGGTTTGTGTCTATATCCTATAACTTCATCTTACAATTTTTCCAACCACACTGACTGATCCCCTACACCCAGACTTAAATCTCACACCCTTCCTCCCACCATTTAAACTAGGCCACAGACTGATGGAAAAGCAGAGGGAGCCAACCTCCATCTGCTAACTGTGCCACATGCCTAATGCTTTCCACGTATTATCTCATTTAATCCTCAGCACCTCTGCGAGGAAGGTGCTAACGTCCCTTTTAAGGTAAAGAAACTGAGACTTAGAGATGCAAAGTAGTTGAATGGTGATGAGGGGAGCCAAGGCCAGAATCCAGTTTGACTCTGAGGAGCCTCTTATACCACCGTCTCTTTCCCTATGTTTGGGGGGCTCCATGACTCTAGCCGGGATGATGATGTTCAGACCTGGGAGGAGCCCACCACTAAAAGTCAGAGGGCAGGAAGCAAGAAACAGTCACAGACTGCCCTGGAGGGTGCTGGGGTCACCTGTCCCCCAGGCTGGAGCTGCCTCTGGCCTCACACCTCCCCTCCCCAGAGGCTGGTGCCCGCCTTCCAGCTCTTCTTGGATGGGGCAGTGTTACCGTCTCCTTTAGCTTGCCCAGCTTCTTTCCCAGCTCCCTCTTTACGTGCTATTCCAACTGCATCGCACTGGTCATCTCCATGTTCTCGTTAGTCTGGACAGAGAGAAGCAATCGGCAGCCATCCACTGCAGCTGGAGACCCTAGAACTTGGTGTCTGCCTCCCATGGCACCAGGAAGGGTGGAGGCAGGTTAGAAAAATCATTCCCTCTTCCCCACAGCCATCAGAGCAGGGCTCTGGTTCACAGGTACCTTCAGAAGTACCATCTCACATTAGGGGTACACTGCCTCATTTTATGGGCGGGAAAACAAAGGTCGGGAGGGCTAGGGAGGAGGGCAGGCTCTCCTGATGGGGTCACACACCAGCTTTATGAATCCATTCTGCAGCTCAGACAGCTGCTCCTTGAGCTCGTGGTTCTGGGTGAGCACGCGGCTGATGGTGGTGCAGTCATTCTGCATGGTCTCCAAGATTTGTCTGTGCGACTCTGCCTGCTCCCCCAAGAGCTTGGCCACCTGCTGCAGCTCCAGCAGCCTCTCCTCCCACTCCTGGTTCGGGTGACTGAAGCCCTCAGTGTCTTGCTCCTGGGCTTGGAGCTGCCAGGCTCTCCAGTTCCTTCTGCAGGTGGCCAGCCTCTGCTTGTAGCTGCTGCTCCACCCTGGAGGGCCCTGCTTGGAGTTCCAGGGGCACGGCTCAGGTAAGAAAGGAAGCGACAGTAAGGGCCTCTGGATTCTCAAAAAAAAAAACCCTCCTCTTGGTCCACAGCTCCTCTCAGGCTCCCCAAACTTGGCCTCCCTGCTAATGATTCCTTGCACCCGGATATTAGCCAGTCTTCCCGCCACTTTCTGATAGAGACAACTGTGGATGGCTGACAATGGGCACACTTCCCTCTTTGCTGATGGGAACACTGAGGCTCATGGAGATTACGAGACTTGCCAACTCCTGGCACAGACCTCTTTCCTTCTGCCCCAAAGCCCTCCATCCACCCACCTCCCTGGGGCATTCTAAGCCACCCCCACAGCACTCTGATACCAGTTCTGCTCCCAGGTCACCACAGTCCCAGCTTACCCATTTGGTTACTCAGTTCAGCCAAGCTCATTTCCAGTTCTTATACCCAACTCATGCTATGCTCCTTCTCCTCTCTCAATGTGCACACCTGCCCAAAATACAGCAGGAAAGGGCCCTGAAGAGAGGGGCTGGTGGCTGGATGGGCTACCATCTCCATCTCTGACCCTGCCTCCACATAGCCTAGACCCATGATCACCTCTGGCTATAGTCTTCCCATTTTACAGATGTCTAGAAAGATCAAGTGATCTATATAAGGTGGGGGGCTGAAGGGTCAGGTCTCACCTGCTCTGACATCTACTGCATCCTCTGCTGCCACATGGCACTCCCTCCTTTCAGATTTTCAGCATACGTCTCTCTCTCCATTTGTAGTTGTCCAACTGACTCCATTACCTTCAAGAATGGGGACAGAAGTTACGAAGGGCTGTCACTGGTCCTCACCTGCTCCTGGCCACCTGGGGTCATCTTCCTTCCATATCCCTCCCCTGCAAAGCCTCACCTGCCCCAGGTGTGCTTCCAGCTATGCCCGCTCCTCCATGGCCTGCAGTAACTGCTGTTTAGTATCAGGGCCTTCACAGTGCCTTGAAAACCAGATAGTGAAGAGTGAGAAGTTTAGATTCCGAGAGCCTGGGCCGTTCCAACAGTGCCCCTTAAAAGGGCTAGGGCGAGGCTCAGTGTACAACTCAGTCAATACAACTCTGCTGTCAAGTTTCTTTGTTTTAGAAATAAAAAATTAAATAATTTTAAAAAGATCTCAGGCTGGGCATGGTGGCTCATGTCTGAATCCCAACACTTTGGGAGACTGAGGGAGGTGGATCACTTGAGCTCAGGAGTTCAAAACCAGCCTGGGCAACATGGCAAAGCCCCGTCTCTACAAATACAAAAATTAGCCAGGTGTGGTGGTGTGCACCTATAGTCCCAGCTACTTGAGAAGCTGAGGCAGGAGGATCGCTTGAGCCTGGGAGGTAGAGGCTGCAGTGAGCCAAGATCACACCACTGCACTCCAGCCTGGATGATAGAGAGAGACCCCATCTCAAACAAACAAACAAACAAACAAAAAACAAAAAACAAAAAACCTCTACTCTCTATTATTACCCATGGAATAGTGGAAGTGTTGGCTTGAACCTCAGATGGAAATAAACAGACTCATTAGCTAGCCATATAAATGTAATTTATCAAATAATGGTTTTCATCTATGATGTGTTAAAAAAAATTTTTTTTAAGCCCTAACCCTGAGATTCTGATTCCCCAGGTCTATGGTAGGGCCCCAATTTGTAGATTTTTTAGCACTCTCTAGAGGATTCTATGGCAGCATCAGAACAAGGACCGAAATTTTCCAACTCTTGGCATGATCCCTAGACCATGGCCCCAGCTGGATGGGGCTCCAACCACCTCCGCGGCTGCAGTCCTTAGCTTGTTGAAGCAGTTCAGTCATTTGTAATTTCTTTTGCAGCTCTTCTAAGTTAAGCAGTATGCCAGCCTTCTCAGTCACTAGGACTCAAAGCTTCTCTTCCAATTCCGATTTCTCCTGCTTCAGTCCTCATTGATTCGGTTATGGCCAGAGGCAGTAGAGAAAGGAATGAACTAAGAACAGAAAGGACTCCTTTGGTGATCAACCCTCCACCCTTGCCTCACAACCACAGAACCGTAGCACTGGAAGGAACCCCAGGAATCCAAAGTTACAGATGGCAGGCCTGAGAGAAGGCGTGAGTTGTTCGAGGCTACATCATGAGTCACCAGCACTACAGCTTAACTGTGCACATGTACAAACCTGTATGACCACCTCACCATGCTTACCTGTACCCCCTCAACCTCCCAGCACATCACCCATGCTAAGGGCCCCCAGACCTCCCATCCCACCTTCCCCCATGCTACCTGTTCTTGTGTAACTCCAGCCTGAGGGTGTTTCTCTCTTTGGTTAACTCCTTGTTGTACTGAAAATACAGGCCAAGGTTAAGTCAGGATATAGCAGGCAGAGGAGCAGCTGGCCGACCAGTACCAACAGCTCAGTAACTATTCCACAGTAACACTTCCTCACTCTGAATCACACCTGACATTTTTTCAAAGCATTTCTAAGTCCATGATCTCATTTGCTTTTTGTTTGTTTGTTTTTGTTTTGTTTTTGAGATGGAGCCTAGCTCTGTTGCCTAGGCTGAAATACAGTGGCATTATCTCGGCTCACTGCAACCTCGGCTTCCCAGGTTCAAGCAATTCTCCTGCCTCAGCCTCCTGAGTAGCTGGAATTTACAGGTGCCGACCACCACACCCAGCTAATTTTTGTATTTTTAGTAGAGACAGGGTTTCACTGTGCTGGCCAGGCTGGTCTCAAACTCCTGACCTCATGATCCGCCAGCCTAGGCCTCCCAAAGTGCTGGGATTACAAGCATGAGTCTGAGCGCCTGGTCAGTCTCATTTGTTTTTAAAAGAACTTAGTAAGGGTGAAGGGACAGGGAAAGAGATTGAATTTATAGCTGGCTAACAGAGGCCCAGAGGGATAAAACAATATTGTTATTATGTTACCGTTATTACTACCACTGTTTGAACCCTTATTGAGTGCTTCACTAGCCACCATGCTAACAATCCCATTTAATCCTCACAACCACCATATGAGACAACTACTATTATTACCTCTATTGTGTCGATAAAAAACATGGGGTATTAGAGATTAAGTGCTTGCCTAAGATCACTCAGAGCTGGGATTTGAACCCTCAGGTGTATCTGATTCTCTAAGCCCATTTGTTCACTGGGGGTGGGGGCACAGATAGGAAGGGGGAAATCAATCTCTTGTTCACTTTTTGAAAGGATGATCCATTCACATAGTCCAAAGCTCAGAAGGTACAGAAGGGAAATATCTCCCAGCCACCCTGTTCCTCTCTCCTGAGTTTTTTGTGTTTTATTTTATTTATTTATTATTTTACTTTAAGTTCTGGGACACATGTGCTGAATGTGCAGGTTTGTTACATAGGTATACGTGTGCCATGGTGGTTTGCTGCACCTATCAACCCGTCATCTAGATTTTATGCCCCACATGCATTAGGTGTTTGTCCTAATGCTTTCCTTCCCCTTTCCCCCTAACCCCTTCCTGAGTTGATGAATCCTCGTAGACACATTTTATGTATATGATCATAGTATGTATGTAGACACACACACACACACACACACGTTCCCTCTCTCTACACAAATGGTAACATACTGAAGATACTCTTCTGTACCTTCACAGTACAAGTACCATATCCCCCACCTAGCACTTGGCAAAGGCCAAAGCCAGTTAAGGGTAGGGCGAGGACTTGGCCTCCAAACTCTGCATCCAGTGCTCGCTCTCCATAGGACCCCTAACTCACCCACAGCAGCTGACTCAGCCCCAGGCTACCTCTAACAACCACACACACAAGCAGTGAGAAATAGTCCATGCTGCTTTCTGGGCAGGACATTCCATCCTGCAGAAGGGACCTTTAGGCTCACTCCGCCATCTGGGAAGCCAGGCTGCCAGGGGATGGGGCAGGTGGTTGGACTCACCCTGTCTGCTTTCTTCTGCTGTATGGAGACAGCAAAGAGCCTGCTCCAACTCTCCCACACACTGCCAGGAATACTACAGGCAGCTGGCCAGATCTTCGGACTCTCCTGGAATGAGAGAGGTTCAGATGGGGCCCAAAGGACTCCCCCAATGGCCTGTCAAAGTGCCAAGTTGAAGGATGATGGGGTGCCCAGATTCCCACCTTCTTTCTGCCTGGCAGCATGCTGAGTGTGAGCCAGGGCTGTCTGTAACTCGGCTTTCTCTGATACAAGGATTTCTACATTCTGAATGTGAACCTTTGGTAGAAAAGCCAAAAGCTGAAAGAGAAGGAAAGAAACATTCTCCAGAGGACAGGAGGGAACTTCACACTCTCTACTCACCTGTAACTGCTCCCTTAGAGCTCCCTGCTTTTGGTGGCACTCTTTCTTTTCCTATAGGAAAAGGAATACAGAGCTCTTACTAGGGGTAAGCAGAGATGGTACAGCAAGGGACATGCCCCCAGAATGGCACCAATGCCCCAGGACCGTTCCACCCATGGGACCAAGTTATCAGGGACCTTATGGGGATGGGGTGGAATCTGGGGGGTGAGCCTTCCCCAGGCTGGGAGTGGGTGAGACGAGACTGAAGCCTCTACATCTGAGTGCCCCCCAAATCCAGCAGTCATGTTGTGAGCAAACAGTTACTTCTTCCAACTGATCCACCATTTCTTGGTTCTGTTGTTTCTGTGGAGACAGTTAAAGGATGGTGACTAAGGATGGCCCCCTCGACTCTATTCCCCAGACCAGGAAGGGGTAGGCAGTAGCCAGGAATAGATTTTAAAGGCAAAGTTCTCAGACTTAATGGAAACATGAACTGGTAAACTCTCCTCAAGCTCCCAAGGAAAGAGGATTTGGATCTTTGTTGGTTTTGGCCCACAGTCATAGAACTGAAAGTCTGAATCCGAATTCTCTCAAAGGGACAGTAACATAAACCTCTAGAGATGAAGTCTGAGAAAAGCCCCCCCTTCTGCCAGCTTGTGATGTAGAAAGGTATATTCATTCAACAAACATTTACTGAGCACATATGGGCCAGGTATGGTTCTATTTTTTTTTTTTTTTTTTTTTGAGACGGAGTCTCGCTCTGTCGCCCAGGCTGGAGTGCAGTGGCCGGATCTCAGCTCACTGCAAGCTCCGCCTCCCGGGTTTACGCCACTCTCCTGCCTCAGCCTCCTGAGTAGCTGGGACTATAGGCGCCCGCCACCTTGCCCGGCTAGTTTTTTGTATTTTTTTTTTTTTTAGTAGAGATGGGGTTTCACCATGTTAGCCAGGATGGTCTTGATCTCCTGACCTCGTGATCCGCCCATCTCGGCCTCCCAAAGTGCTGGGATTACAGGCTTGAGCCACCACACCAGGCCTCAGGTATGGTTCTTAATACAGGGATATAAGACAGAAAAAGACAAACAGGAGTAATAGCAGAGATATAACGCAGAAAAAGACAAACAGGAGCCCTTGGCCCTGAGGTTTTCATTCTAGTGGGCCTTTTTTTTTTTTTTTTTTGCGGGGGGATGGAGTCTTGCTCTGTTGCCCAGCCTTGAATGCAGTGGCACCATCTCGACTCACTGCAACCTCTGCCTCCCAAGTTCAAGCGATTCTCCTGCCTCAGCTTCTTGAGTTGAATAGCTGGGACTACAGGCGTGTGCCACCATGCCTGGCTAATTTTTGTATTTTTAGTAGAGATGGGGTTCCACTATGTTGGTCAGGCTGGTCTCGAACTCCTGACCTCCTGATCCACCCACCTCGGTCTCCCAAAGTGCTGGGATTACAGGCAGGAGCCACCATGCCCAGCTCTAGTGAGCCTTTAAACCTTGGACTCTCAGAGCTAACAGAGCCCTTTGATATTCTCTAACTCTACCTCCTCAGGAAATGCAAGCCCAAGGAGGAGAGGTGGCTTGTCCAGAATCAAAGAGCAAATTAGGGACTCAGTCAGGATAAAAATATAGGGCTTCTGACAACTAGTCAGGCTAGCACTTTCCCAAGAAGCAACAACCCCAGGCACTCAAAGTACCCTAGGTTGAGATGATATGAGGAAGATTCAAGCTGTCAAATTCAGTTTCCCAAGATCTGTTCCACAGAAGATAAGCAGATCTTACTCTAGAAACCACTGATTGAAGGGCATCCTGGTCCCGGAACCACAGAGAATTTGAATATGAGGTGGAAAACTCAGAAAAAAATGTTAAACTCTCTGGAGAGTAGAAGCCTGGGAGAAAATCAAACCAAACCCATTCTCCTATTGCCACCCAGAGACACTGTCAACATTTTGAGCTCATGGGGAAAGTGTGGGCTTTTCACATTGTCAATGTCTCTGCTAATGGAGTAAGGCAGCCTGAAACCTCTCACTCCTAGGTCCCATAGTCCCCATTCCCCTTCCAGCTGGAAACCTGTGCTGTGACCAGAGGAACCAGAAGCAGGGTGAGAACACTTAGTGGACTGGGTCCTAAGATCAAAGACCAGTTTCGTGGCAGTAATCACAGTTCCTAGGGGAACTGTGATGTCACTATATTCCACTCCTCCCTGGGGTGGGGGTGCCTATCAGCATGACGCCTGAGTCACCACTTTGAGATGTGGGAAAGAGGTGCAGGGCCAGGACCCAGGTCCTTGGAGATGTCAGCCCAAAGACCCAAGGAAGGTCACACTTGGGGCAGCAGAAGGTAAAGACTGAGTATGGAGCAGGGAGCCCCAGGAGTCACCCACCCAAAAGTCACCCTGGGGCAACTGGTGAGGGCAGAGGCTGGGCTGCTGAGGGGGAGGGGCTGGCTATAAGATTTTGGTTGGGGGAGCCCAGAGGCATTGGGTGGGGCCCAGCCTGGTGTGCCTCAGGAGTGGCACAGACTCTGGCAGCAGTCCTACCATCGGAGGGGGACTGGGCCTGGGTCAGGGGGCCATAACCTGGTGCATTTTACCTTTTTCTTGGCCATGGACAATTTTCTCTGTCAGGTTTCTTCCGATATCACTGGGCAGGGAGAGGCGGGGATGGGGCCACATCAGTGTGATCCCAGTGACAACTGCTAAACACTACTAGTAGCCTACCACACAGCTGTGTGACTGAGCCAGAGGAGGTGTAACCAGGGTCGCACTAGAATGCATAATAGGGGTGTGGCCTTAAAGCTCGAAGCCCCTTGGTCTATGAGAAAGATGAAAGGGAAAGGAGCCATGGCCAGGCAGCAGCATGTCCAGAGGGACCTGTGGCCTCACAAGGAAAGCTGCTCATGTAACCACTGTTCTCCGCTCACTCTGGGAGAGGGGCAGGGCCAGTTTTCATTTTGAAAACTTTAAAACTTTAAAAAATAAACTTTGAAAATAATATGTCTGTGTATTTTATATATGTGTGTGTCTATATGTGTGTGTATCTATATGTCCTTCCAGAGCTGTCTTCATTATCCAACTTCTATGCCAGGCCTACGATTTTGGCCTTTTTCATCTTCAAATGGAATAGAAGAATTACCAGTATTCCATCAATTGAGGTACAAATCCTGTAAAAATGGAAAAATCCATAGCACACTTGATGATTAATGAAGCAGACTACATTATCCAACATTCCAATGAAAAAAATAATCACAATGATTTCTCTTTTTTGGAAAAAGTTTCTCTTATTCTCCTACATTACTGTTAAGATTTTTTTTAAACAAGAAACATGTCTAATATCTTTAAAAACACAAAGCTTTTGGGCCGGGCGTGGTGGCTCATGCCTGTAATCCCAGTACTTTGGGACACTGAGACAGGTGGATCACCTGAGGTCAGGAGTTTGAGATCAGACTGGCTGACATGGTGAAACCCCGTCTCTACTAAAAATACAAAAACTAGCCAGGCGTGGTGATGGGCACCTGTAATTCCAGCTACACAGGAGGCTGAGGCAGGAGAATCGCTTGAACCCAGGAGGCAGAGGTTGCAGTGAACCGAGATCACGCCACTGCACTTCAGCCTGGGTGACAGAGCAAGACTCCATCTCACAAGACTAAATAAATAAATAAATAAATAAATAAATAAATAAATAAAAACACAAAGCTTTCAATTTAATAAGCACTCAAAGCTCTTTACCAGTCTAAAGCAAATACAGGGCCCTTCTAAAGTAAGGCTAAATGCTAAGTGATGGGGGAGAGAAAAAGGACATAAATAACTCCTACTCTCGTGGGGTTAATCACTAAATCCTATTTTTCTAGAATCACCTGGAATCTCTAAACCTTGCAAACGAATCTGAATTTCTCACTAAAAAATACTTGGCTACGACTTACAATCATGAAAACCAAGAATTGTGTTATGTCATTGTGTATTGCTTATTATCCAAATTCCACACTAGACTGGGATCAATGGTTGAATCTCTCATGATTTGCTCCATAACCTGTGTGCTGCTTATCCCAGACCAAACTAAGCTTTTTTCTAGAGTTCTACAATTTATAATTAGTATACAAGAGTGGTTCTCAAAAATGTAGTCTCTGGACCAGTAGCACCTAAGAACTTTTTACAAATTCTAATTATCAGACCCCATCCTAGACCTGATGAATCAGAAACTCTGGAGTAGGGCCCAGCAATCTGTGCTTCAATAAACCCTCCAGGTGCTCAAGAACATCTGGCATACAGCAGGTAGAAAAATGTGTTTCCTTCTGTAAGTCCAAAGTCAGGGATGCTATATGTTCTGTCTTGATATGAAAAAATGACATGCAATTAAAAGGAATAAATCTCCTTCCTACTTCCACCCTCCATCCAATGTGTTTTATTTATTTTATTTATTTATTTTTTTGAGATGGAGTCTTGCTCTGTCGCCCAGGCTGGAGTGCAGTGGCCGGATCTCAGCTCACTGCAAGCTCCGCCTCCCGGGTTCATGCCATTCTCCTGCCTCAGCCTCCTGAGTAGCTGGGACTACAGGCGCCTGCCACCTCACCCGGCTAGTTTTTTGTATTTTTTAGTAGAGACGGGGTTTCACCGTGTTAGCCAGGATGGTCTCGATCTCCTGACCTCGTGATCTGCCCGTCTCGGCCTCCCAAAGTGCTGGGATTACAGGCTTGAGCCACCGAGCCCGGCCCAGTGTGTTTTATTTTTATAAGTTAAATTAGAAAACAAGTGGCAATCAGAGATTTAGTCTAAAAAGTGTATTTACAGGTAACAGTTCTCATCCAGCCTGATCTCACACAATACCATTTACATCCTCTTACATCTAAAGTTTCAGAAAAGGATCTTCACAATGTAAGTCTCAGGCACACTAGGAGTTCTATAATAAAAGATCACGTAGATCTGAATGTCCAAACTTATTAGAGAAAAAAAATGGAATCATTGGTTATATTTTCAAATTGCATTCAATACAAAATTAAAGTTTTGAAAAATTTTCACCTTCATAATTCTAAGTTAATAGAATTAAACCAGAATACTCCATTCTTTCAAAGCCTCTAGCCAGGCAAAATTTTACTCTATTACTTCTTGCTTTCAATGGATACAAAAGGGAGTCCTGGTAGGCACATTTTGTATACCTGCAAAGATGCAGAACAGTTCCATCTGTTCAATATTAAAACACAAGTCCTGTAAACCTCAGATGGTAAGTGTAATACTTCAGCACTAGGACCAAAGCCTCAAATGTGAAAAGATACCAAGAACACCACTAGCAAACAAAAGTAAACTCTCAACCAGAAACAGTAGTTCACACCTGTAATCCTAGCACTTTGGCAAGCCAAGGTGGGAGGATTACTTGAACTCAGGAGTTCAAGACCAGCCTGGGCAGCACAGCGAATTCGTATCTCTACAGAAAATTTTAAAAATCAGCAGGGCGTGGTGGTACACACCTGTAGTCCTAGCTACTTGGGAGGCTGAGGCAGGAAAATAACTTGAGTCCCAGAGTTTGAGGCTGCAGTAGCTATGATCATGCCACTACACTCCAGCTTGGGTGACAGAGCAAGACCTAGATAATTACATTCTGTCCTGCTCCTGTTTACACTAAAATCACTAAGTTAAAATGCTTTCATTCAGCAGGATAAAAATTAAGTAAAATGTGACTTTGGAGTTTGGCTAGCAAAAAACAAAGGAAGAAAAAATAAAGCAAAATGACAAATTACTTACTGGGAGAAAGTTTTTGAAACTTCAATGACAGATAAAAGGTTTGTATCCTTAGCTTATAAAGAAATCTTTAAATTACTCAGAAAAAGACAAATGATTAAAAAAAGATAAAATATTTTATAATTTTATAAAATTACTCAGAAAAAACCAAATGATTTCTAACAGAAAGTGGGCAATGGAGAAACAGGCACTTACTACAAAAATAAAAACGGCCAGTAAGCACATAAAAAAGATTCAAAAGCACTAAAACCAAAGAAATGTAATGAAAACAATATTTTCTGCTTAAAGACCAGCAAAGATGCCAAATGGAAGGAGGAAACTGGAGCTCTGTCACTGTTGGTGGGAGTATAAACTGAACCAATTTTCCTGCAGGATAATTTGAAAATTTCTACTAAAATCCCTAAAACTGTTTTATATTATTTTCCTCCAGAAATTCTACTTCTATGAAATCAGTCCAGAAATGCTTTCCCGAGTCCATTAAAATGTATATATAAAGCTCATTTTAAAGCACTTATGAATTTCAGTTGGCATAAAGTTGAAACAATGACTTTTAGTTTTAAGTTGGTAACAAAAATAAATTCTCTATATATCACTTACTCCTTTCAGCAAAACAACCCAATACATACCTCTGTAGAAAATGTTTCTTCTGGATTTACCCAAATAACATGATAAATTCTCATTATTTTATTGCTTTTTAAAAATTATTTATTTGCTTATTTATTTAGAGACAAAGTCTCACTCTGTCGCCCAGGCCGGAATGCAGTGGCGCAATCTCGGCTCAATGAAACCTCCACCTCCGGGGTTCAAGCAATTCTCCTACCTCAGCCACCTGAGTAGATGGGATTACAGGTGCGTGCCACCATGCCTGGCTAATTTTTTTCTACTTTTAGTAGAGACGGGGTCTCACTGTGTTAGTGAGGATGGTCTTGATTGCCTGACCTCGTGATCCACCCACCTCAGCCTCCCAAAGTGTTGGGATTACAGGCATGAGCCACCGCGCCCGGCCTATTGTTATTTTTTTAAAAAAGACTAAAACATATTATATTATATTACAGACACCGGTCACTCAGTATGTCAAAAGGCTTAAGATTGAACTAGATCATCTGCTGAACTTTAAACATAGTACTTACCTCTATTTGTAGATGAAGTTTGAAGCAACTGTTTGGCTTTGAGGGAAGTATGAGGCAAATTTTTCAGCCTTTGTGAAACTGTTGAAAAATAAGGAATTGTAATATTTGCCTGTAAGTACAACATAAAGGCTATGGCTTCTGATACAAACTTGAAAATTTATCAGAGTGGAAACCATAAGGTGCAAATATGTTAGAATCCTAGAAGCAAGAGACCCCATTCTCCACAAAAAGGAAAAAAAAAAGTCAAAAAGAAACAAAAAAGTGATGCTTAGTGCATTAAGGTGGAAAGAAAAGGGGATGGAACATAAGCTTTTAAAAATAGTTTCTTATAGATGAGAAAATCTCCAATGTGTCATTGGTCAAAATAGCAAAGAGAAAACAAACCACCAGCAAACATGCTATAGATGCAAAGAAAACAAAGATAAAAGTATAGAATAAACTATACAGCACACAGTATAGAATAAAGTAAGTGCAGCACTTGTCCAATGCATAGAAGCAGATTTTGGCAAAGCAGTTATTGTTAGATGAATTACCCTAATATGAAACCATAATCTCCAAACTATTCGAAAAGGAGAAGAAAACTCAGAACCAAGCAGGCCCTCAGAAAGTTACAATCTAGTAGCTTCACTATGTTCGGTATCTTATAGCGTACAACTAATTTTTTATCTAGGCTGTGCACATATGTATGTAGGTGGAGGGTTGTACGTAATGTTGGTGTGGGTTGAGGGGTCTGGAGGAGTCAGACCATCTGCCTTTTAAAGTTTTCAATGAAGAAAGCTAAGCTTTCTTCCAAACTCCCAATGTATTAACTGCACTGAAACTCAAAATTAGCAGGTAAGCAGCAGCCCAGGGCCATCCAGAGATAAAGCAGTTCCAATTTCTCCAATATACAGTTACTATGGCTCTGACGGACTGATGAGTCTCACACCTACCAGTGTAGTCATCTATTTAAGTGGCTCTAAAATATTTTAGTTACTGTACTGATTTGAAAGTCAGACTTCATATACCTCTAGGATTTATGTGCAAAAAAAGAGCTCTCATTGCTATAAATCTAGCCAAACTGCATAAACATTATTGGGGTGATAAAGGGATACCTGACATTATCAGAAAGAATTACAATTTCTTAGCCAGGTGTGGTGGCTCACGACTATAATCCCAGCACTTACAGGCCTTTGGGAGGCCAAGGCAGGGGGATTCGTTTGAGCCCAGGAGTTAGAGACTATCCTGGGCAACAAAGGGAGACTCTGTCTCCACAAAAAAATTAAAATTAAAAT
This sequence comes from Papio anubis, assembly GCF_008728515.1. Taxonomy (NCBI): domain Eukaryota; kingdom Metazoa; phylum Chordata; class Mammalia; order Primates; family Cercopithecidae; genus Papio; species Papio anubis. The sequence goes on from NC_044984.1 coordinate 94,571,750, forward strand.
TAAAAAATAAGCCAGGTATGGTGGTGTGCCTGTGGTGCCCCATCTACTCAGGAGGCTGAGGTGGGAAAAGTGCTTGAGCCCAGGAGGCTGTAGTGAGCCATGATTGCATCACTGCACTCCATCCAGCACGGTCAACAGAACAAGGCTCTGTCTTTAAAAAAAAAAAAAAAAAATTCTGTCTCCTGTACTGCTTAACTCTATCAAAACTTGAAAACTACTCTTTTCTCACAGATAATAAACTTTTTAAAAAAGTAACAAATGTGTTTGATTACAAATTTTATAGCACTCTAAACATTACTGTAGCTAAATAACATTAGATACCAACTTAACTTAAATATTGCCAGGCAGACAAGCAAAAATTTATCCATATCTAAAAACTCAATTTTATAATGGGTTATCTTATTTCTGTTGCACAAAAATACAGGTTACTATCGGTATTTTTTTTTTTTTTTTTTTTTTGAGACAGAATCTCACTTTGTTGTCCAGGCTGGAGTGCAGTGGCATAATCTCAGCTCACTGCAACCTCTACCTCCTGAGTTCAAGCAATTCTCCTGCCTCAGCCTCCTGAGTAGCTGGGACTACAGGCACATGCCACCACACCTGGCTAATTTTTGTAGTTTTAGTAGAGACGGGGTTTCACCATATTGGCCAGGCTGGCCTCGAACACCTGACCTCTTGATCTGCCTGCCTTGGTCCCCTAAAGTGCTGGGATTACAGGTGTGAGCCAAGCATCTGGCCTTAGAGTATTTTTCATCTACATATTTATTCATATATATGTTTCCAACCATTTATATTTTTATTCATTCACTCACTCACTCATTCCTGTTTTTTGTTTTTTCATTCACTCAAATAGTTTAGTATCTGCTTTACCCAGGTACTGTTTTAGGTATAATGTATCCAGTAGGCAACTAGGTGGATACAGTTCCTACTCTCATGAAACTAATATTCTAGGAAAGGGGAGAAAGACAATGAGGCAGTGAAATAGAGGGCCTGCCAGATAGTGATAGTTGCTAAGGAGAAAATTAAGTAGAAAAGAGGGACAAGAAGTAGGAGATTTAAGTTGCAATTATAACTAGGGCAATCAGAAAAGATTTCCCTAAGATGACACTTGCACAAATATCTGAAGGAAGATAGGAAATCAGTTATGCACATATGTGGAGAAAGCATTCCAGATGGAAGGAACACCAATTGTAAAGGTTACTGAGATAGGAGCATGCCTTGTAGGTTTGAAGAACAGAACCTAGGTCGGTTGTTGGAGTGGAATAAATGAGGGCAAAAGGTAACCAACTGAACATACAGTGACAGTTCACAATATCTATTAACCATTAAAACAATTTTTAATAAAGATTCAATATCAAATACTATCTATAATAAATGCTTCTGGAAAGATCCTATTTGAATTCATAGCTACGGTGACTGCAATGGACCCAACCCTATTTATCCCTCAAGTTTTATGTGCGTCGTAATAATAATAGCATCTACAGACAAGCAAAAACTGCATTGGGAATCTGAAGAATAAGATTACACACCGAACCAGGTCATAAACTGTAAATTTGCCTGATACGGAAAGAATGAAATAAATGATTTTCCCAAAATGCCACAGTCATATAATATTACGCAAATAACAAAAATCCAATGTTATTCTGAATTATCAATCTTAATTTTACGAGTTTTCTAAAGACAATTTTTTTTTTTTTGAGATACAGTCTCGCTCTGTTGCCCAGGCTGGAGTGCAGTGGCGCAGTCTCAGCTCACTGCAACCTCTGCCTCCTGGGTTGAAGCAATTCTCCTGCCTGGCTAAGTTTTGTATTTTTAGTAGAGACAGGGTCTCACCATGTTGGCCAGGCTGGTCTCGAACTCATGACCTCGTGATCCACCCACCTTGGCCTCCCAAAGTGCTGGTATTATAGGCATGAGCCACTGCACCTGGCTTTGATCATTTATATTAACTAAAAGTTTTTTAAAAATCAATATTTCCATAAAGAGGATCATGACTTCTAAGTGTTCTATTTCCCAAAAAATTTTGAGCCATTGGACTAGACAGCCATTTATTTCTTGTAACATTTATTAAATAATTTGCCAAGCTTTTATGTTTTAAGTCCCACAAAGAAAATGCAAGCCTCAATTAGGCCTTCTGCTTCCAGAAATACCTGCTAATAAAGTGTCTCCCACATCACTGGTGGTTAACAGATGGCAGTAGAGAGAATGACAGACAACAGGAAGTGCATAGATACCTTTGTTTCCTTCAGGGGTCGGCTTCTTCTTTTCTTCCTGTACTATGGACTCCTCTAGGTCCTTAGGGGTTGGGTCTAAAAATTCCCACTCTTCATTGGTATAAAACACAGTCCTCCGACTATCATTATGTCCATTCCCAGGATGGAAAGAATACATCAAATTTCTATTAAGAAAAATGATATGTGTTATTAACAAAAAGTAAAACAAAACATAATCTTATGTATATAGGATTGGCAAAAATCAAAATATCTGATAATATCAAATGTTGGTGAGAATATGGAGAAACTGGGATTCTTATACACTGCTGGTGGGAGTATAAATTGATAATATTACCATGGAGGGTAACTCAGCAAGGTACTGCTAAGTTGGAGAGGTGCCTGCCCCTAACACCCAGTATTTCCTAAAAGAAATCCTTACATACGTGCACAAGGAGACACAAACCAGAACACTCACCATAGCACTGTTCATATTACAAAAAACAAAAAAACAAAAAAAAGGTACAACAACCTAAGTATTCATCAACAGGAGAATACACTGTGGCATACTCATATAGTCAAGTACGATACAGCACTCATTCATTCAACAAATGTTGATTGACCCTATAATATGCCAGACAATATCTAGTGAACAAAACACAGCAAGATTCTTGTTCTTGTAGAATGTACATTTCAGCTAAAGCTATCCGTGTCATAGGGATAAATATTTTTTAAATGCTGAATGAAAAGTGAAAGAAAATGGAAGAATTATAGGTACAGCATAATACTGTTTTATGTCTTCAGATAATACTGTTAATAGAGACTATTTATAGATACATACATATGTAGTAAAACTATTTTTTTAAATCCGCACATGAATGACAATAATCAAATACAGAATATTGGCTACTTCTGTAAAGGGAAAGAAGAATAGGATTAAGAAGAGAGGATTTGGCTGGGCATGGTGGCTCACGTCTGTAATCCCATCACTTTGGGAGGCTGAGGTGGGAAGATCACTTGAGATCAGGAGTTTGAGACCAGCCTGGCCAACATGGTGAAATCCCATCTCCACTGAAAATACAAAAATTAACCATGTGTGGTGGCACATGCCTATAATCCCAGCTACTAGGGAGGCTGAGACGGGAGAATTGCTTGAACCCAGGAGATGGAGACTGCAGTGAGCCGAGATTGCACCAATGCACTCCAGCCTGGGCAACAGGGTGAGACTCTGTCTGGAAAAAAAAAAAGAGGATTTTAATTGTATCTGTACTACTTTGTTTTTAAAAATGCAGTGGAAAAATGACAAAACTATAAAAACGAGTCATGGCTATCTGCATAATCAATACACTTGCCTGAGTGCTAAAAATATTTCATTAAAAGTTTTAAAAACTAGGTTGGGATTTCCGTTTCCAGTGAAGATGGAATAACAGGAACTACATTTACCTTCCGCCATGAAAACGAAAGAACTGAAAAAAGTATAGAAACTGTGGTTTTCGGTCATTGGCCGTCAGGCGCAAAGGACAGTGATCCTGAGAGAGGGAAAGCCAATGAGGTAAGCCCACCTTACTGCCCGGGGACAGTTTCCGGGCCGGGGTGCAGGCAAGGGGCACCCAGGAGGAGCCCAGCATCTCTTTGAGCTGAGAAGATAGACTGGGGAGTCTCAAGGCAGTTGCAGCTCACAGAGCAGGGTAATAAAGAGACGGGGGCTGCATAGAGGTAGTGTTGCAGAGATCTTAGATGGTCCCCCAAATCTTCAACTGAGTACTGATCAGGGCTTGCATGTGAGAAAACTGAGAACAGGGAAAGAACCCCGTGAGAGAAGCAAAGGAAACAATCCCAGAGCCTCACATAGGACCGGACATAGTGCCTAATCTCACCAGTCAGAGTGGAAAACCTCATAATTCACAGGGCATCAGAAAGAGTACTCAGAAAGGCTACTGACAGCATCCCTAACGCCTGCTCTCATCTTACCTAGTAAAGCTTAAAAGCAAACTTCAAAAGGATCAAACTGTTTCTGAGTAACTTAATACATCCAAGAACAAAGCTCAAGGATATTTATAGCAATACCAAAAAATCCAGCACACAAAAAGGTAAAATTCACAATAGTTGGTATCTAATTTTAAAAATGACCAGGCATGTGAGAAGTGAGAAGTACAACACGTAATGAGGAGAAAAATCAGTCAACAGAAACAGGCCAGAAACAACAAATGATAACATTAGCAGACAGGGACTCTAAAAGTTCTAACTGTATTCTTCATGTTCTCGGAGCTAGAAAAAAAGAATGAACATCTTAAGAGACATGGAAGATATTTTTTAAACAACAGATTTAAATCAAATTTCCAAAGATAAAACTATAATGCCTGTGGTGAAAAATATGCTAAATGGGAATAAGAGCAGACTAGACATTGTAGAAGGAAAGACTAGTGAATTTGATGACCCTGCAATAGAAATGACCTAAAATGAAACAGAAAAAAGACAAAAGAAACAAGGGAAGGAAGGAAGGAAGGAAGGATAGACCAACGAGCCAGTCACTGAAGGAGAGCAGAAAGGGAGGAAATGGAATAAAAGTATGTGAAGAAATAATGACCAAAAAATTTTCCAAATTTGATGAAAACTAGAAACTCACAGATCAAAGAAGCTCAACAAACTTCAAGCACAAGAATCATGAAGAAAACGGTATCAAGGCACATGATAACTAAATTGCTTAATATAAATAATATTTACAGTTGTAAGTATAACCTTAACTCGCAAAAGAAATAAAGGAATAGTCAAATTTTAAAAGTTAAACTGTCAAAAGATGAAGAGCCATCTTAAATTAATTCATTTGAGCAGTCAGTAAGTGGAGTGGTGAGGAAGAGAACATGCTCACATGAACCACCTACACATACACATATGCTTATATTCTCTTACTTCATAGAGCCATACTTATTGAATACTACTCAGCAATAAAAGAGATGAAATATGAAAACACCAAACAATACAAATAAGTCTCCAAAAGGTTAAGTGAAAGAAAACACACAGGAGACTACACAGAGTAGGATTCCATTTATATAAAATTTTTTGTAGTGACACAAAGCTATAGTGACAGAAAGCAGATCAGAGGTTGCCCAGGGCTGGGGATTAAGGGAAGGGATCAACTGCAAAAGAGCGTGAAGGCATTTTTAAAGGTGATGGAAATGTCCTACTTATCTTGATTATGGAGGTGTTTACATCACTCTGTATAATTTCTAAAATTCATCAGCGTATTCACCTAAAATAAGTGAACTTACTGGAGGTAAATTATACCTCAATGAAGTTATTAAAATAAATATGCAAATAAATACGGAAGAGGAAGAAATGTATAATGTGGTGTTTTCTGAGGAAGATTAAAGGTAAGGAGGCAAAAGGTGGTTTCATCTCTAGTTTGAATCAGGCAGATGATATTCTCATGTAAAATAGTAATTTCTCAATTTTTTTTTTTCTTTTTGAGATGGAGTTTCAGGCTTGTTGCCCAGGTTGGAGTGAAATGGTGCGATCTTGGCTCACTGCAACCTCCACCTCCTAGGTTCAAGTGATTCTCCAGCCTCAGCCTCCCCAGTAGCTGGGATTACAGGCGCCTGCCACCACGCCCAGCTAATTTTTGTATTTCTAGTAGAGACAGGGTTTCGCCATGTTGGCCAGGCTGGTCTCAAACTCCTGACCTCATGATCCTCCTGCCTTGGCCTCCCAAAGTGCTGGGATTATAGGCATGAGCCACCGCGCCGCGCCCCTCAATGTGTTTTTTAAAGCATATCGTTTTTCCTTTTTACTTGTACTTTAAACACTCAGAAGAATGCAGAGAAGTTATGTAACACACTTATGTTCTCATCACACTGTTACAACATGTGAATGTATAACCTTTTGCTAACCGCTTTAACAAAGAGTCACTGTTTAGAACTCATATTCACTTTCTCATAGCTTATTTACTTAGGACCAAGAGGAAGCTGGTCAACAACGTAAAGCATCTTGCACGTGCTATTTATTTCCTAAGTCTCTTCCAGAGCCTGGCATTGTGCCACACATTTTCATAGAAAACTGCATAAAAGGATTCTAGTCAATTCCCATGTAACCCAATGAGCAAGATACTGTATAAAGTCTGATTTTATAAAAATTATTAAAAAATTATAAAAGTTTAGAGAAAGCTATTTCAAAACAGCTGCTCAGGAAGAAAACTCTCACAAATGCTTGCTATACTTTTCCTCGTTTTTTTTTTTTTGACACACCACTGGACTCAGTGTACCATGACGTTTCAGTGGCCCTGCCTGTGGCAAGGATCTCACAACAGCCTTCTCTTAGGTGATATGCCACTGCTACCACCATCAATTTTAGGAATTCAATTCTCCTTGCCATTTGCCCTAGCCATCAAACTGTGCTCCTTAGCTCTGGTTCCTAAAGGATGAATGCAGGAAAGAGGAGTAAGAGCAGGGACACCCCACATGGCCTGCGGAGAAAGAACAGCAATTTCAATGACTTAGAACTGCCACACACACTCCTTCCTCCCACCATGGTTCTGTGTTTCCAGCCTGTCACAAGCCGACTCACACAAAGCTGTGCTCTAACCTGCAGCTGAGGGACAGCCTTGCTCGGGGTGCGGTGCCACTTGCCAAGCCCTGGGTAACAGAGAAATGGAATCAGGCTCAAAGTGAAAGCCTCCTAAAGCTGCTCTTGTGTGGTGAAACCCAATTCCGGGACTGTGCAACAGGGAGGTCATTAGGGGGCAGACTTTTCAGACACACTCACCCTGTCTGCTCTGGCCCACAGAGGCCTCGGTGGTAAGCATGTGTCCTGCCTGTGCACTGTACTGCGGAGCTCACAGCTGGTTTAAATGGAGGGTGTTTTGAAGCTGGTGTTAGAGTCTGTTCTATGGCAGCACCTGCTGGTTAAAGATCCCAATCTCATTTGACAGATCTTTGAGAGGCCTTCTGTGTTCTCCCAGGCATTGTGCCAGGTGCCCACCTATAAACACTCAGCTGCTCTGAAGTGGAAAGTGCCACCAACCAGCAAAAGAGCACCTTGGTAGGGGCTGTGTTCAGCCGGAGCTTTTTTTAAACAAATACCAGCGATCTGTGTCATCATTAAGAAAACCACTTTCTAAGCTTACATATTTCAGATGGAAGTCAGAACAGTTTAAAAATGTCTTAACTAAAACAGTTATCATTTTTTTGACATGCATTTTTTGACACGCGTTTGAATTCTGTTAACCAGCTAGAATTTATGAGTTGACAGAATTGTTGGGAAATGTTCCATCAAATCTCTTCCGAGTTAACCCCTCCACAAACTGCCTGCACAGCCACGTTTTAGGCAACACCACAACCTCTTCAGCAGTGGGATGCCACGGCCGAAGCAGAGGGTTTGCACTTGCCGGGACTTTGTGCATAGGAGGGAGGCAGGCTACCACTGCTGCCAGCTCCCTTCCTTCCTCCAGACTACAAGCCCTGTTGAGGGAAACAAAGGTTGGGGGTGCAGGGAGGAGGTGGTTGGGGGGGGTTCCTCTGTAGCCATCCCAATAAAGTTGACTCAGTATTTTCTCCTCCACAAATTAATTCCTCAAATATACTCTCACAAGGACCCAGATATATATATACACACACACACACACACACACACACACACACAAGGATACCAGAAAAATGCTATTTGAAATGACAAAAAAGTAGAAACAAGCAGATGTCCATGGCTAGGAAACTGGTTAAATTAGGGCACATTCATACAGCTGAACTCTGTTAGAACAAGAGCTCTAATAAAGACTAACAAGTTAAGACATTCCATATCAGTGCCTAATAAAATGTCCCAGCTCAAAGGGGCATGGCAAGTGGCCCTACACTCCCCACCATTGCTAACCCCTCCTGACTCACCTGCAGGTAAGAGCACAGCTTTGGCGCAAGTGGGCCTCATGACATGGTAAATATAGAGAAACCATGTTTGAGGGAAGAGTGAGTGGAATTCTAAGTCACTGAAATAGCTACACACTAAAACAGTGGATACTGCATGATCCCTCTGTGTAGATCACATATACACTGAGCAAATTTCAGGGCGCATACATAACCAGTTTCAGTTCTAGTGGTGACTTCTGGGAAGTGGACTTAGAAGGACTTTCACTTTTAATTGCGTACCCCTCAGCAATGGCTGATTTTTCTTTTTATACACATGCATGCCTTTTACAATGAAATACAAAGACACAACTAAGAAGGCAGGCCAAATAGGGAACCTGTCAGGTGGCAGGCCTGCAAGCCAGAGGTCACTTGCTATGGACGTTTGAACATCCCCTCCAAAGCTCATGTTGAAATGTAATTGTCATTGTGACAGTATTAAGAGGTAGAACCATTAAGAGGTGATTAGCCCATGAAGGCTCAGTCCTCATGAATAGATTAACGCTGTTATCTCAGGAGTGGGCCTAGATTCAACTGCAGAAGAGGAGACGGCAATGTGGCCAGGGAAGCAGAGATTACAGCAAGCCAGCCGTAGGCCAAGGAATGCCAACAGCCACCAGAAGCTGGAAGAGGCCGGGAACCAACTCTGCCTTGGAGCCTCCAAAGAAACCAGTCCTGTCGACACTTGAACTTAGGCCTAGTGAAGCTGATTTTGAACTTCTGGACTCCCAAACTATCAGAGAATAAATATGTGTTGTTTTAAGCCATCAAGTTTATGGTAACTTGTTACAGCAGTCAGAGCAAATTAATACAACCACTCTCTAATAAGCTATTGCCCTTCAAACCAAGGACTTTGTGAGGCTGCTTTCTGCTGTGGTCCAGGCTTCAGTTGGCATTCAAGTTTGGAGCATTAATGTCCAAAGTTAGAATGTATTTACTTCTGATATGATGTCTTTTGATCCTGAGGATCTGGGAGGGTGTCATCAGAAAGATCCTTTCCAAAATACTCTAGACATTTACGTGGACAGATGAGTACATCATCCTTCCAATTCTAACACATTGGAGCAAACACCTAATAAAACATGCACGGCCTCAAATAAACCAAACATCTAAGAAACAATACTCTTGTTGTAGAACTTTCAGACAGGTACAGCTCCACTGGTTCCCTACTGCCCAAAGGGCAGACACCCCTATCCCTTCACCCTGGACTCCCTGGCCTCCTCAGCTCCTCTTCTATCCTCACCCCCTTAAGCACCCTATGCACCCGGCAGGAGAACCCACGCCACTTGTGAGACACACCCTGTTCTGACTTCCTTGCCTCTGCACGGGTGTCTTTGAACTTGCATTTCCCTTTGGCCAGTCCCTCTCCATCTCTCAAGCCCTTTAAGTCAAAACTCATCTTCACAGCAAAACCATCACTAGCCTCTTCCAAAACCCACACCACAAAGAATAAGTGATTTCTTCCTGGTGCACCCAGGGAGGCTGTGACATGTCGGGTGCAGCCCTGAACTGCACCCTATGGCACCTGAGGCAGAGGACTCACAGGCCTTGCCTGCCTGTCTTCCTGAGAATCCTTCAAACTGCTGAAGGCAGGGAGGGACAGCCTCTTACCCAAGGGAACAACCTCAGCCCCATCCCACAGTGGCAGGGAGAGGAAGATGCAGCAGGGAGGGAGGGAGCACCAGCTGCACAGCCAAGCAGTCCTGCAGAATGGGCTTCTCTAAACTTGAGTGGTAAACCACTGGTAGCCAGGGATATCAAATTAAGAAGATATGAAATCAATTTTGAGGGGACAAGCATTTTCTTTAGTATTAAAAGAGAAAATAGTACTTAGCTTTACTATATGTAGTAGTGACATTTTCTTTCAGTTTTATGTACACACTGACAGTATACATTTACATACAAACATGTGTATTATCTGCTGTCTGATCCCAGTCAAAAAAGTGAACAACACTGTGTCCGAAGGTAACGTCTTTCCCAGTGTGTCCAGAATTGGTTCCTTTCGCTGGGTTCTTAGTCTCGCTGACTTCAAGAAGGACGCCACAAACCTTTGCAGTGCGTGTTACAGCTCTTAAAGGTGGCACGGACCAAAACAGTGAGCAACAGCAAGATTTATTGTGAAGAGTGAAAGAACAAAGCTTCCACAGCGTGGAAGGGGACCCGAGCAGGTTGCCACTGCTGGCTGGGGTGGCCAGCTTTTATTCCCTTATTCGTCCCCACCCACGTCCTGCTGATTGGTCCATTTTACAGAGTGCTGATTGGTTCATTTTACAGAGTGCTGATTGATCCATTTTGCAGAGTGCTGATTGGTGCCTTTACAATCCTTTAGCTAGACAAAGAGCACTGATTGGTGCGTTTTTACAGAGTGCTGATTGGTGCATTTACAATACTGTAGCTAGACACAGAGCACTGATTGGTGCATTTACAATCCTCTAGCTAGACAGAAAAGTTCTCCAAGTCCCCACTCGACCCAGGAAGTCCAGCTGGCTTCACCTCTCATCAGGAGGCCAAACAAAAAAGACAGTGCTGAAAGGAACCATCGTCTTGCTAGGGAAGGGAGTGTGGCACAAAGGCAGGTGGGTGTGGGCAGACCCCCCTGCCACGGGTGTGCAGGGCAGAGGACGATGAGCCCCAGGCAGCAGGAGCAGGAGCAGTAGAGCAACTCTGCTCCTGGAAGGGTCTGGAGCCTTCCCTCATCACTCTTCCTCAAGTTGATGCTGGACACCCACCATGTGCCAGGCTGCATGAGGCGCTGGGGTAAACCAGAGACAAGACAGACAGGGTTCCTGCCCCATGGAGCTCCCAGTCTTGCAAGGGAGCTGGACCACAGATGAGTACACAAAGAAATACAGTAACTACAGGCAGCGGTAAGGGCTGTGAAGGAGAAGCACGGCAGTGAGGAGTGGGAGGTACAGGGAAGGCTTCTCTGAAGAATGAACAGAAGTAACCAGAGACTAGAACACTAGTTAGAAGCCACTAACTAGTCATGACTACTTACTTTACCATTTCCACAATGCATTCACTCTGTGAAAGCAAAGGAAACCCACCTGAGGGCTGGCCTGATACTATACACTCAATCAAATGTCATTAAGACCCCACTACATAAATACCAGAACCAAAAATTGCTAATGAAAATGCCTTTCCCTCTCCCAGTCTGAGATACAATGGCAGGGTCCTTTTCTTTCTTTAGAGGAAGGGGGTGTTACTATTTGTATTTTGTTCTGACTGGAGGTGGGAAGTCTGCACCCCAGAGACTCAAAGGTAAAAGCGTCTGACCAAGGAGACCTGTCTACTCCCATCAGATGCCTCAGTGAGGTGGGAGCTGGTACACCTCCACCCCGAATGCATCCGACCCCTCCTTCCATTTCTCAAGAATTCATTATCTCCATGGGGGAAGGAAACTGGCAATGTACATACGAGCAAAGCAAGTGCAGCAGGAGAGAAGTCAATGCTAGGGGCCGTTAGGAATGCTTCAGGAAAGGAAGTCCACCAGGGCGGGGCTGGCCCCAGCCACACACACCTGCCAAAGTGAGCTTCATCCATCACAGCACCCCCGACTCAGAAACAATTAAGGAGCAACAGCTCCAAATAGGTTCAGTTTTGCATTTGTCTACTTTTAATTCTGTTTGCCAGTACATAACATATAAATACTTCAACCCTTCACACACAAACAAGATAATCCTCCCACCTAGTTAAATAAAAATACTAGGCATGACGAAACCATCAGTGCCACCGTCTGAATGTCTGTGTCCCTGCAAAATTCCTATGTTGAGACCCAGTCCCCAAGATAACTGTATTAAGAGTGAAGCCTTGTGGGAAGTGATTAAGTCATGAGGGCAGAGCCCTCTGGAATGAGATCAGGGTCCTTATAAAAGAGGCCAGAGTGGTAAAAGGGATTTCGGGAGAAAAATACACTTACCTAGCTAGGTAGCTAGATACATACATACATATATACATCGATGGAGGCCTCAGAGGGAACTTGTCTGTCGCTTCTGCTGTAAGAACACCACTAGAAGGCATCATCTCTAAAACAGAGAGTGAGCCCCCATCAGACACCAAATATGCTGGTGCCTTCATCTTGGACTTCCCAGCCTCCAGGACTATGAGAAATAAATTTATGTTTTTCATAAGCTGCTTTGTCTATGGTATTTTATCACAGCAGCCCAAATAAACAAAGACGATCAATTTGGGAGAAGAAAGAAAAAAAAACTATTTGTCAAACTCTGCTTAAAACTCTTCACTGACTCTATAACTCTTAGGGCAAAGACCAAAATCCTGCCCTGGCCCAAGGCCTGCCTCTTCCAAAGGCTATGTCCCCTTTACCCCTAGCTGCCACCAGGCATTCCTTGAGTCCCACATGCAACCAGCACCCCCACCTAAAGGCCTCTGCTTATGCCACTTCCTCTCCCTAGAACGCTTTACTCCCCCTCTCCATGCCCCCCAGTCAACACCAATTCATCCTTTGTGTCTCAGCTCGAATGTCGCTTCTTCAGGAAAGTCTTTCCTAGCCCTCCCCAACCCCTAAACCAGATCAAGATCCTGAACTATACATGCACTGCATCTGTTTCCTTTCAAACTTCCTAGCACTGGTTGGTGTTTGCTACATTTTATTAATATCTGTCCCCTGGATACTGACAGTTCCACAAGGACAGGGACTGTCTTGTCCAGTCATGTCCCCAGTGCCTAAGCACACACAGTGAGTGAGTGAGTGAGTGAGTGAGTGAGTGGGAAGCTCCCAAGGCCTTCCTAGAACGCAAGTCAGTGAACTACAGCCTGGGGTCATTTCCAGCCTCTGCCTATTTCTGTATAATCTACAAGCCAAGAATCGTTTCAACATTGTTATTTTGCTATTTTGTTTTTTTGAAACAAAAAACAAACAAAAAACAGCCTGTCACCCAGGCTGGAGTACAGTGGTACGAACACAGCTCACTGCAATCTCTACCTCTTGGGATCAAGCAATCCTCCTGCCTCAGCCTCCCAAGTAGCTGGGAATACAGACATTTGCCCCCACATCTGGCCAGTTTTTACATTTTTGCAGAGATGGGGTCTCACTTTGTTGCCCAGGTTGGTCTTGATCTCTTGGGCTCAAGTGATCCTCCCACTTTGGCCTCCCAAAGTGCTGGGGTTATAAGAGTGAGGATCTGTGCCCAGCTAACAATTTTAAGTGGCTGAAAACAATTAAAAGAATATTTTGTGAAATGTGAAAATTACATGAGATCCAAATTTCAGGGTACATAACTAAAAAATCAGAATGCAGCTATACTCATTCTATGGTTTTTTCTGTACTACTACAGCAGAATAGTGACAGAGATGGCAGAGTGCGCAAAACCAAAATACTATGTGGCCGTTTATATAAATAGTTTGCTCCTGCTGTAACAGTGTCCTCGAAGTCCTGACTACGGGCATGAAATACAAGAGACCTGAAAATACAGAACTGACTGTAAGTAAACTCTCTCCTCTGGGGAAGGGTGAGTCATAACCCCCTTTTGGATTCCTAATATCTGTTCTATTCAGTGGGTATTTACTGAATGGCCACCACCTCTATGACATGAGGCAAGAATGGCATATAATACATCTGTACATTTGGGAGTTCTGGCTGATCAGTTCTAAAGGGTCACCAAAACCAGTGCTTACTGGGTAAGCATTTTCTATTCATTCATTTGACAAGTGTCTCCCTGGGCACCATACCTTAGTCAGTTTAGGCTACTATAACAAAAACACCACAGACTGAGTGGCTTAAAAAACACAAATTTATTCCTCAGTTCTGAAGACTAGAATGTCCAAAATCAAGGTGCTGGTCAATTTGGTTCCTGGCAAGGGCCCTCTTCCTGGTTTGCAAAGGAATGCCTTTTTGCTGTATCTGCATAGGTGGAGAAGGGAGATCATCTCTCCAGGGTCACTTTTATAAGGGCACTAATACCATTCATGAAGGCTCCACCCTCATGACCTAATTACCTCCCAAAGGCCCCACCTCTAAATATCATCACATTGGGAGTTGGAGCTTCAACCTGTGAATTTTTTCAGGAATACAAACACAGACACTAGTCTATAGCAAGCCTCCTTTGTGCCAGATACTGCTGCATGAACTGAGGATACAAATAGTCCTTAGGGAGCTCACCCTCTGGCGGGTAGGAAATAGGATGGGGACTCCCCTGCAATGAGGACTGTGTGAGAGGCAGTGGAAGATGGAATGCCATTGTGGTATCACAAGCACAATACTGGACTTGCCTTGAAGGAACTTCCTAATGGGAAAGCCTTGAAAAGTTAAGTCCCCATAACTTAAAGAGTTAAATAATGCTTCAAGACTGAGCAGATGCCCCAGGGTAGAACAGCTTAAGAGAATCATACAGCAAAGAAGGCTGGTTCACCACATCTATTTTGTACTGAACACACTCTGATTAACAAGCCAATAAATGTTTGTCATTAACAGCAATTTCAACAACAGGGAATGTGCATTCCCACAAAAGTGGGTTAAGAATAGGTGTACATAACTATTCAGTTACATGTGGCTCGGAAACCAACACACATGTCCATTTGAGCACCAAGCACCTACAAGAAGGGAGCAGAGGGAAGAAATCATTTGCTGGCTGACTGATGACACTCTCTTGCTCCAAAGACTGCAGACATCTGGAAGAGCAAGGCGGTTTAAGCTTCACTCTCAGTCAATCACATGCTGGCTGTCCTTCCCCTAAGTGCCTCAGATTCCAGTAAAGCTCCACGAGAAGCCTCCAGTACCCTTACACAGAGAGAGAGACACATACAGGAAGCATCTCTGTTAGGTCTCTGCTAGGCCCTTACAACAGTTTCCAGATACATCCAGTAAAAGGTACTATGCATGCTGGTTAAGAACTGGGCAGTAAAATGTTCCTGGTGATACTCACTGTCCAAAACGGACAGCTATCAAACACAGTAAAAGGAAAGACTACTATACCTTATCTGATCCAAGACAATTAATATCCAAAGTCAAAAAAAGTAGATTTGTCAGACCAGACAATACAACTAGATACTCCACGATTTGGACATTCACTGTTCCTGGAGGGTGTGAGTCTAGCTTCATGACATCAGCAAAATTACATACCCTTTCTAGCCTCTATTACCTCATCTGTAAAAGAAGACACCAGATCAGATCCCTAAGTTTCGGAATAGAGGAGTTTACCAAGAAATTCTTGTATCAGCTTTCATTAAGACTCACATAGTAAAACATTTTGGAAAAGCCCAACAAAACCACAGCTTCTCCAGAGAAGGCTCAAAGATGCTTCAAAATAAGAAAAATGTATAATAATAGAAAAAGAAAACTGCTGATTTTTCTTTACTTTTTAACCCTATGTGAAAATAAATGGT
Source organism: Papio anubis (assembly GCF_008728515.1). Taxonomy (NCBI): domain Eukaryota; kingdom Metazoa; phylum Chordata; class Mammalia; order Primates; family Cercopithecidae; genus Papio; species Papio anubis. Next base: position 94,587,189 of record NC_044984.1, read on the forward strand.
ATTTATAAAAATGGTATTTGTAAAAAAAATTCAAATGGTATTTGAAAAGACTTCAGCTCAGCTGAAGTCTAAGCAGGGCTAAATCCTAACTTAAAATCCTAACTTAAAAATCCTTAGAAATCAGGGTCTCCTCTATGGCTGGGCAGCCCTAAAGTGAAACATTAAGGCTTATGGGAATCTGTTCTTGGATCTGAAAGACGAAAAGGAAGATAAATCGGTAATTTCCACTTTATGGTGGTATTTACCACCATGAAGTTTTTACTCCTAGAGCTCAAAAGAAGTAATGGTACAACAAAATTTATCTTTCTTAAAACAGACCCCTGGCCGGGCACAATGGCTCATGTCTGTAATCCCAGCACTTTGGGAGGCCAAGGCATGCAGATCACCTGAGGTTGGGAGTTTGAGACCAGCCTGACCAACGTGGAGAAACCCCATCTCTACTAAATGTACAAAAATTAGCGGGGCATGGTGGTGCACACCTGTAATCCCAGCTACTCGGGAGGCTGAGGCAGGAGAATTGCTTGAACCTGGGAGACGGAGGTTGCGGTGAACTGAGATCACACCATTGCACTCTAGCTCTGGGCAACAAGAGCGAAACAATGTCTCAAAACAAACAAACAAACAAAAAACACCTCTACTCTAAAGCCCTGCTCCCTTCTTTTGGAAAGCCTTGCCTGTGTTTCCATTTCCACTGTTGTATATAGCCAACACTCGAGGCCTTAGGTACTATCTTATTCTGTGACCAATTTAATTTTACATGTCAAATATTCCTCCATTGTCAGCAACCCAAAGGAAAACATTTCCTTTTCTTAAAAAAAAAAAGAAACATTCTGAACCTACAAAAAGATGGATAGTGGCCAGGCACAGTGGCTCATGCCTGTAATCCTAGCACTTTGGGAGGCCGAGGCGGGTGGATCACCAAAGATCAGCAGTTTGAGACCAGCCTGATCACCATGGTGAAACCCCGTGTCTACTAAAGATACATTAGCCAGGCGTGATGGCGCACGCCTGTAATCCCAGCTACTTGGGAAGCTGAGGCAGGAGAATCATTTGAACCCAGGAGGCGGAGGTGGCAGTGAGCCGAGATCATGCCATTACACTCCAGTCTAGGCAGCAAGAGCAAAACCCTGTCTCAAAAAAAAAAAAAAAAAAAAAAAAAAAAAGATGGATAGCATAATACAACCAACACTGATACACCTACCACCCAGTCCAAGAAATAAAACACTGCAAAACAACAGTGGAAGCCACAAGGCACCAGCCCCAAGGCAGCCATTCCCAATCACATCCCTCCTCTTCCCATCAGAGGCAACCACCACCTAGAAAGCAGAGCTCATCACCCCCTTGCATCTCTTCCCCTCCTGACACAGTATATAATATGATCTGTAGCACTATTTTACATGATCTTCTTAACCTCTCTATAAATGGTATCATTCTGAACAGAATCAGTCTGTAACTTATTTCTTGCTCTATTTTATGTTTGTGAGAGTAATCCACATTGACACCTATAGCTCTAGTTCCTGTTTACTACCACAGAATATTCCATTATATGAATATACCACATATTTGGCCAAAGACACCGCTTGATGTTTTATATGCCATGTAGTGCCTACTATTTTCCATACCACTATGGAAAATGTGCCAGCCATTTCCATAACATTCTCCAGAATCCTCACAACCACTAATGAGGAAGGTGAGATTCCCATTAGACCAAAGACGAACTGGGACGTGGTGAAACTTGTCCAATACGTGTAAGCAGCAGACTCCTGCTTCAAGTTCAAGTCCATCCAAGTCTAAAGCCATCCTCTTGACAATATGCCTTGTAACCCCATTTATGTAGATTCAGATTTTCTTTTTAACGAAAAAATTGATATAGGGCTCTACAGTCATCTGAGAAAAATCTGAAACATGACACTCTATTTTCTTTGTTAACAAACATCCCATAGGAAATTCACCTGACATGGGAACAGTCCGTGTATACACTGAGGAAGAGCCTCTACCTTTGGCAAAGGTCCTCCACTGGGGTCATTCCCAAGTTTATACAGGCGCAAAGTAAGCCTGAGTAGGACTGCAAACCTAGTTGGCTTCCTTCAGGGAAATAGGCTGTCTGCGCCCACTTACAGACAGGACAGAGGAGCCCGAGAGAACATGGGAATCAGATCCTGCTTGAATTGGCAAAACCTGAGTCGACAAAGCTCTGAGAACATCTCTGGGGGCAGCTCCAGCTGTTAGCAGCTCTGGAGGTCGGAGGAACAGTCCTGTGCTCACAAGGCCAAGAGCCTGCCTACTCTGCTCTCCACGTGGCCAGCTTTGAGAGTGAGTGCTTTCACACATCCCAGCCCAAACCTGCTGCCCTAGAGAAAGCCGAGCCTGCCATGCAGAAGAGTGAGAGTGAAGATAGAGGTTCACCGGAACCAGGCAGGGAGCACAGCCTGGAGAAAGGATACTGGACTCCAGACCTGGGCCCAGATCCCTCCAGGTGCTCGAAGCAGGTGGACCCCTAGGAGGTGACAGAGTCTAGCCCACTAAGGACTCCCAAGGAAAGGGGAGGCCTCTCAGCACCAGGACTCCTGACTCTACTCTCTCGCTTCTACATTATTTTTCCCATTATGTCTCTTCGCTGGAGGATTAAAAGAACCTCAAAGGAGCAAGGCCTAACTGGCTGAAGTGACCTCCTCCCACCTCTTCTGGACAAAACAAGGAGCAAGAAAAAAGGCTCTGCCACTTACTGGCTGTGTGACCTTAGCTGGAGCAGCCCTGCACACTCTGGGAGGAAATGTAGTGGAATATCTCTAAGGGCCCTGCCATTTCTGACTCTTTTTGTCTATAGTGCTAAATGCACTGTGGCTCACGTCTGGAATCCTGGGAAGCTGGGTGGGGAGGATGGTTTGAGTTCAGGAGCTCGAAACTAGCCTGAGCAACATAGCAAGACACCCCCATCTCCACACACACAAATTTTTTTTTTTTTTAATTAGCCAGGCATGGGCCCGTACCTGTGGTCCCAACTACTTGGGAGGCTGAGGTGGGAGGATCACTTGAGCTCAGGCATCGAGGCTGCAGTTAGCTGAGATCACACCACTGCACTCCAGTCTGGGCAACAGAGCGAGATCCTATCGCAAAAAGAACAAATAAATAAAAATAAAATAAATATACTAATATTTACTGAGCAGTTTAGAGTATAATTAGTTTAATCTCAACACCCCATGATATAGATACTACTGCTACCCCATTTTAGAGGAGGCTGAAGCGCAGAGCGGTTAACTGATGTATCAAGGTCCTAGCAGAGTTCTAAAGGAGGCCCCGGGGACAGAAACCTACGGTTATGAATGCTTGGGCGGGCTGCACTGGACATCCATGGGATGCTGGGGGTGAGAGGACACTAGAGAGGGGCCAGAGGGAAGGCGCAGAGGGAGATAATGGGTCAAAGTGTCTGAAGAAGGAGACAGGGCTGGGTAGCCCCAGCCACACTGGCCTAAACCCAGGTGGAGGGGAGGAGATAGGACCATGGACGGGATGTGGAGAAGTGGGGAAAGGCAGGCCGACGTGGGCAGGGTGCGAGGAGGCCTTGGAGAAACGAGGGTGGATGGGGCAGGCCCGCAGGCGAGGCAGGGGGCGCCGACAGAAGCGCCCAGGCGGTTGCAGGGCGCGCGGTCCTACCTCAAGCACCTTGGCGACTCCCGCGCTGTGCAACTGGAAGTGCGCAGGCTGCTCCACCGCCTCGTCGGCGCCCTGGTAGCTGAAGCAGGCTTCCGCTATGTCCAGGTGGCCGAGGGGCAGCGGGTGGTGGGGATTCTTGAAGTAGCAGAGGCAGCAGCGGCGCGCGTCCTACACGAACCGGCGGCTGCGGTAGCCGCTCAGTCGCGCTGGTTCCCGCGCGGGACCCGCCCCGGGCTCTTCGGCCTCCCCCTTGCCGTCGCTGCCCTCCTCTGGCCGGGCTCCGGCCCCGGTATCGCTGCCTGCGCGCCAACCATAGGTGCCCGGGCCCCCGCGCCTTCGCGCTGCCACTGCTGCGCTCCCTGCCCCCGAGGCGCCCCCTCCCCGCCACCCCGCTCCTCCTGCAGGCGCTCAAAGTGGCCTGGGACTTGCAGTCGCCTCCTGGCCCCTCCAAGCCCGCTGGCAGTTGTCCTCGCCCGCTGGCCGTTGCCCCCGCCCGCTGGCCGTTGCCCCCGCGGCGCCCCGGAGGCCAGGTCCTGCCTCCCGCACCTGCCAAGTCCCCGCACTGCAGGAGTCTCGCTCTGTCGCCCAGGCTGGAATGTAGTGGAGCCATCTCGGCTCACTGCAACCTCCGCCTCCCGGGTTCAAGCAATTCTCCTGCCTCAGCCTCCCGAGTACTTGGGATTACAGGCACCTGCCACCTCGCCCCGCTACTTTTTGTATTTTTAATAGAGACGGGGTTTCGCCGTGTTGGTCAGGCTGGTCTCGAGCTCCTGACCTCAAGTGATCTGCTTGCCTCGGTCTCCTAAAGTGCTGGGATTACAGGCGTGAGCCACCGCGTCCGGTCCAAAAGCCATTTTTGGATGAGAAAGACTCAGCTGCGTCCTGAAGAGCAAGTGGAATGGGGAAGAGGACGGTATGAATGTGAGTCCAAGAGCAAGGCAGTCGATAGACCTTCTTGCTGCGTATGGTTTTGCATTTTTTCTTCAAAGAATGTCACCGTCTGAAGAATGCTATCGGAAGACACACACATATACACACACATGCACACACACACGGCACGCAGCCGGTTCTCTACAGGATTAGAAAAAAGTTGCGCAAATCAATCTGCGCAGTTAAAAACAAATACGAAATGAGCGAGAAAGCACTTAGCAGTCAAATCTCGCCACCACATAAACTGGTTAAGTTTGGAAGCACAGCGGACACTCCCTAACAGTCTGTGCTGCTTAGCACCTCCGACTTCCGGCGTTCACCGTTGCTAGGGTGACCAGAGGCGCGTCCTAATGCTCCGCCCAAGAAACCATAGAGTACCGGAAAAGGCTCGAGCAGAGGGGTCGGAAAGGGAAAACAACGGCGGCTGCGGTGTGGTTGGTGGTGAAATGACGACCTTGGTGCTGGATAACGGAGCTTACAACGCCAAAATCGGTTACAGCCATGAAAATGTGTCGTAAGTGCTTTCTTTCTCCGAGGGACAAGATATATATGCCTAGTGGTTTCATGTGCTACGTTTCATCTCCGGACATCAATGAACTGCAGACGCCCCCGCGCGGCCCTGACTTAGCCAGAGGGATTCCCTGGTTGGAGCTGGGTGGGTGGTTGTGATGCTTTGAATTGAAATTGATTTTGGTTTTAGTTTTGGGCTGCGAGGCCCCGGAAGTGGGATGTCTGTTTTATTTCTTAAGAGGAAATAGCCAAGGAAAATAGACTTTTAGAGATGCGTTCCTAACAGAAGGGTCCGTAAAGTTCATCAGCCTTTGGAAACTGTGGGCAGCGTGTTTGGGTGTATGTGGATTTTCCTGGGTACAAGATTATAGGTTTCATTAGATTCTCAAAGGGTTCTATGACCCCCTAAAAGTCTAAAAATCACGGTTTTAGGATCTAGAGGCTTTGAAGACTGGCCTACTGGCCGACCTAGTTGGTAAGGTCAGTTAAACAGAAGTACTATTAATACAATGGCATTCATAACATGTATAGTCATAAAATATATGTTTGAATAAATAAGTAAACTTAAAGTCACGCCTTCCCTTTATCAAATTAACAGAGCATTAAAAAAATTCTTATCTTCCTTGCTCCTTTCCTCCTTTTTCATTTATTTTGAAAAAGAGGGAAATCAAACTGAGTAGGAATGTAAATTGTTACAGCCGTTCTGGAAAACGTTTTGGCAATGTGTATCGTTATCATTGTCGCCGAGGCTGGAGTGCAGTGGTGCGATCTCAGCTCACTGCAGCCTGAATTCAAGTGATCTTCCCGCCTCAGCCTCCGGAGTAGCTGGGATTATAGGCGTGCGCCACCACGCCCGGCAAATTTTTTGTATTTTTAGTAGAGACGGGGTTTCACGATGTTGGCCAGGCTGGTCTTCAGTCCCTGGCCTCAAGCAATCTACCTGCGTTGGCCTCCCAAAGTGCTGATATTACGGGTGTGAGCCACCACACCTAGCTGACACAGCAATTCTTTTTTTTTTTTTTTTTTTTTGGAGAGGGAGTCTCGCTCTGTCGTCCAGGCTGGAGTGCAGTGGCACCATCTCGGCTTGCTGCAACATCTGCCTCCCGGGTTCAAGCCATTCTCATGCCTCAGCCTCCCAAGTAGCTGGGACTACAGGCGCGCGCCACCGTGCCCAGCTAAGTTTTGTATTTTTAGTAGAGATGGGGGTTTCACCATATTGACCAGGCTGGTCTGAATTCCTGACCTCGTGATCTGCCTGCGTCGGCCTCCTAAAGTGCTGGGATTACAGGCGTGAGCCACCACGCCTGGCCACGACACAGTAATTCTATTATTACTTAGAGAATTAATTAGAAGTGCTTTGTATTATTCATAGACATCGTATACAGGCAGCCAAAAAATGGGAAGCAAGCTAAATAATCAGGAATAGCATATTGGCTAAATACATCAAAATACAACCATGAGATTGTTAACAAATTCAGCTTCTTAAAATTATGTCTTCAAAGAATATTTAAACATGTAGAGAAAATGTTGACAGTATTATAAGTGAAACAAGCAGGTATAAAACATTTTTTACAGTATTATCCCAGTGTCGTGTTGTATGTGTATAATTGATAATGGCTCTAGTTGAGCTTCCAAACCAGATTGTAAGCTCATGGCAAACAGCAAGAGGCCGAGGGGGGTGGATCACGAGGTCAGGAGATCGAGACCATCCTGGCTAACACGATGAAACCCTGTCTCTACTAAAAATACAAAAATTAGCCAGGTGTGGTGGCGGGCGCCTGTAGTCCCAGCTACTTGGGAGGCCGAGGCAGGAGAATGGCCTGAGCCCGGAAGGCGGAGCTTGCAGTGAGCTGAGATTGGGCCACTGCACTCCAGCCTGGGGCAACAGAGAGAGACTACGTCTCAAAAAAAAAAAAAAAAAAAAAAAAGTAGTTGCTACTTCTGTACCCCGTAGCAGCAGCAGTCTCCAATCTTTTTTGCACCAGGGACTGGTTTCATGGAAGACAATTTTAACATGTGGTTGGGGGTATGGGTTTGGGTGACGGTTTTGAAATGAAACTGTTCTCAGGTATTAGATTCCCACAAAGAAAAGTGTGCAAACTAGATCCCTTGCATGCACAGTTCAAAATAGGGTTCGTCCTCCTGTGAGAATCTAACGCTATGGATGATCTGACAGGAGATGCAATTTAGATGTTAATGCTCATGGCCCCACCCGCTTTCCCCACCCTGGTGCTCACCTCTTGCTATGAAGGCTTGATTCCCAACAGACCACAGACAGGTAACGGACCACAAGCCCTGCAGCTGGGGACCCCTGCCCTATAGCATCTTGCTGATTGAAGGTCTTTGGCTTCATGGAAACTTAATTTTTTCTTTTTCTTTTTTTTTTTTTTTTTCTTCTTTTGAGACAGTCTTGCTCTGTTGCCCAGGCTGGAGTGCAGTGGCGTGATCTCTGCTCACTGCAATCTCCGCCTCCTGGGTTCAAGCAGTTCTCCTGCCTCAGCCTCCCCAGTGACTGGGATTACAGGCACGCACCACTATGCCCAGCTAATTTTTGTATTTTTTAGTAGAGATGGGGTTTCACCATGTTGGCCAGGCTGGTCTTGAACTCCTGATCTCATGATCTGCCTGCCTCAGCCTTCCAAAGTGCTGGGATTACATTCGTGAGCCACCGTGCCCAGCTGGAACCTTAATTTTTATGGCCATAATTTTTAACTTGTGAATCTCTTTATTTTATTTTTATTTTTTGGAGACAGAGTCTCACTCAGTTGCCCAGGCTGGAGTGCAGTGGTGTGATCTTGGCTCACTGCAAGCTCTGCCTCCCGGGTTCACGCCATTCTCCTACCTCGGCCTTCCGAGTAGCTGGGATTACAGGCATGAGCCACCACGCCTGGCCTAACTTGTGAATCTTTAATCCAAATGGTATTAAGACTTTCTGTGTTAAAGCCAGAAAGACTAAGACCTTTACCAAAATACTGGCTCTCATCTCTGCAGTGGCAGAAGCAATACTGACCTGTAAGGGTTTTTTCTTGAGGATTACTAGAGAAAGGATCCGTATAGAACTTGTTACATACTGAACTTTAAAAAAAAAATGGGGGAGGGGGGCATTTTAATGTTATTATTATTGTGAAATAGAGACAGGGCCTTGCTCTGTCCACCCAGGCTGGAATGCAGTAGTGGGATCACAGTTCATTTCAGCTGCAAACTCCTGCGTTCAAGCAGTCCTCCTGCCTTAGCTTTTCTCTAGAAGATAGGAATATAGATGCTCATCACTATGCCTGCCTGATTTGTATTTTTCTTTTTTATTTTATTTTATTATTATTTTTGAGACTGAGTCTTGCCCCGTCGCCAAAGCTGGAGTGCAGGGGTGCGATCTCAGACCACTGCAACCTCCACCTCCCAGGTTCAAGCGATTCTCATGCCTCAGCCTTCCTAGTGGCTGGTACTACAGGCATGTGCCACCATGCCTGGCTAATTTCTGTATTTTTTTTTGTAGAGACGGGGTTTCACCCTCTTGGCCAGGCTGGTCCCGAACTCCTGACCTCAAGTGATCTGCCCGCCTTTGCCTCCCAAAGTGCTGGGATTACAGACATGAGCCACCACGCCTGGCCTTATGTTTTATTTTTTGTAGAGACAGGTTCTGGCTGTGTTGTCTAGGCTGGTCTTAACTCCTGGTCTCAAGTGATCATCTTGCTCCCAAAGTGCTGGGATTATAGGCATGAGCCCCCACTCCCAGCCTTTTGTATTATTTTAAGACAGAATGAGAAACACTGGATATACCAATCTTAGGATACACTAGTCTTTTGGCATCAAGAGTAGTGGTTAAGTAAAAATGTTTTTAGGAGCTAAATATTTAGGGGATAATTATTTGTTTCCTTGTTTCTAGGGTTATTCCTAATTGTCAGTTCCGGTCAAAAACAGCACGTCTTAAAACTTTTACTGCCAACCAGATAGATGAAATAAAAGACCCTTCTGGACTGTTTTACATCCTTCCTTTTCAAAAGGTAATCCAATTAATTATGTTTCATTTCTAGCATTGTAGACCTAAATTTAAAGATAATTTTAATTGTATGTAGAAGGCTGTGTGTAACTTAAATTTTAACTACAACCTAATTAAACCCAAGTTAAAATTTAATTGTTTGGGTAAAAATAAATGACCATGATTTAGTTACTTATTGTGAGTACTGATTTTTACTTAATTAACTCTTAAGTGGTATGCACACATTAATGTAAGAAAATAAGTATAGGGAGGCGACTGTATATATATATTGGTGTGTCTTTTGAACCTCTGACATTTTAGTTATTGCTTATTTGTGAGTTTTTTTTTTTAACTTTTTAAAGGAGAAAAACATACTAACATAATTGGTTTGAAATTCATACAGCAGTATTCCCATGTAGCAAACACCTGCACGTTCTGCACATGTATCCCAAAACTTAAAGTATGATAAAAAAAATTTTTTTTAATTAAAAAAAAGAAATTCAAACAGCATTACACTGGAAATGATAACCATAGATAGAAATCAGTGATTTAGAATCTGATTTTTAAATATTATTCAAATATTTATAATCTGATTTTTAAAAATTATTCAAATAGTCTTGATACTTAAATTTATAAAAATATTTTTTAGGGCTACTTGGTGAATTGGGATGTTCAAAGACAAGTTTGGGATTACCTTTTTGGAAAAGAAATGTATCAGGTAACAAATTAGAGTATGTATTCAAATTCTATTTCCATGTTTAATTGTAATGAAAAATTATAACTTACATTTTAAGATTTATAAACTTATGAATATATTCTCAGTACATAATTTAAGTCACTTTTAAAATAAATAATAAATGCAAGTGAATAAAATTTCCATGTTGAAGTAGAGGTTGAGTAAAGATAGTCTGTATGAAACTCAAAATTTTACTTCAGATTTCTATTACTAGATCAATTCACTGTATCATCTTAATTTTCACAATAAGACGTCTTTGCTTACGTATCTAAATACGTGAATATTACAGGAAGATTTTGTTGTTTTTAATGTCTGTAATGTGATTATAGGTATACAGAGAAAATGTTCAAGTTTTAATACTTCTCAAGAATGTGTGTGAGAGAATTACATAAACTTGAATATCTTAAGCTTTTTTTTTTTTATTTTTTTATTTCAAACATCTACAGGCCAAGCATGGTGGCTCACGCCTGTAATCCCAATACTTCGGGAGGGTGAGGCGAGTGGATCACTTGAGGTTGGGAGTTTGAGACGAGCCTGGACAACATGGTGAATACAAAATACTAAAAATACAAAAATTAGCCAGGCATGGTGGCACACACCTGTAGTCCCAGCTACTCGGGAGGCTGAGGCAGGAGAATTGCTTGAACCCAGAAGGTGGAGGTTGCAGTGAGCCGAGATTGCGCTACTGCATTCCAGCCTGGGTGAGACTATGTCTCAATAAATAAATAAATACATAAATAAAACATCTGCAAGTATTTTTTTAATATGATTTTCTTTTCTTTTTAATAGAGATGCCCAGGCTGATCTCAAACTCCTGGGCTTAACCAATCTGCCCAGGCGTGAACCACCGCACCAAGCCCAATTTTCTCTTGTTTTTTTTTTTGTCTTGTCCTGTCCTGTCTGTTTTTTTTTTTTTTTTTTTTTTTTTTGAGGTAGAGTCTTGCTCTGTCACCCAGACTGGAGTGCAGTGGCACAATCTCGGCTCACTACAACCTCCGCCTCCTGGCTTCAAGTGATTCTCCTGCCTTGGCCACCTGAGTGGCTGGGACTACAGGCACGTGCCGCCACACCCGGCTCTTTTTTTTTTTTTTTTGTATTTTTAGTAGAGATGGGGTTTCACCATGTTGGCCAGGCTGGTTTGGAACTCCTTACCTCAGGTGATCTGCCTGCCTCGGCCTCCCAAAGTGCTGGGATTATAAGCTGAGCCATCTTGCCTGACCTTGTTTTCGTTTTATTTAAAAACATAACAACAGCCCCAATATTTGTTATATCATTCATTAATGTTTCCATAATTGTCTTTAAACAATTTTATAGTAACATTTTATTTTCTTTCATTTTTTAGAGGCAGAGTCTTGCTCTGTTGCACAATCATGGCTCACTGCAGCCTCAATTTCCCAGGCTGAAGCAATTCTCCTACCTCATCCTTCTAAGTATTCGGGTCTACAGGCATGCACTAATTTTTATTGCCTCGCTAATTTTTATTTATTATTATTTTTTAGTAGAGATGGGGTCTTGCTATGTTGCCCAGGCTGGTCTCATAAATTCCTAGCCTCAAGCAATCCTCCCACATCAGCCTCCCAAAGTTCTGGGATTACAGGTATGAGCCACTATGCCAGGCTGGTAACATTTTATTAGTGCTACCTCCAAGAGAAGTAAAACTGCGTAATAGTTAAGTACATGGATTCTGTAAGTAGACTCCCTGGATTCAAATCTTACCTATGTCATTAAATAGCTCTATGAACCTTGGTCACTTATTTAACTTTTCTGTGCCTCAGTTTGCTCATCTATTAAATGAGGATAGTAATAAGACTTATCATGATTATTGTGAGGATTAAATAAATTTGTATATGTAAAACAAGTGTTAATTATCACTACAAATTATAAAACATTTTGGAATATTTTCTCCTATAGGTTGATTTTTTAGATACTAATATTATTATCACTGAACCGTACTTTAACTTCACTTCAATTCAAGAATCAATGAATGAAATTCTATTTGAAGAATACCAGTTCCAAGCAGTATTAAGAGTAAATGGTGAGTTCAAGTTTTCACTGGAATTGAGTTACATGACTATGGATATGAATAGGGTAATATTTATAAAGTCCCAAAATATTAAGTGGCATTCTTGGCTGGCGCAGTGGCTAGCACCTGTAATCCCATCATTTGGGGAGGCTGAGGTGGGTAGATCACTTGAGTTTAGGAGTTTGAGATCAGCCTGGTGATGAACATGGTGAAACCCTGTCTCTACAAAAAAATAGAAAAATTAGTTGGGCGTAGTGACACACACCTGTAGTCCCAGCTACTTAGGAAGCTGAGACAGGAGGATCATTTGAACCCGGGAGGTTGAAGCCTCAGTGAGCTGTGATCGTGCCAGCCTGGGTGACAGAGTGAGATCCTGTCTCAAAAAAAAAAGAAATTGAGTTATGTGAAATGTGAATATGGATATGAACCGAGTAAATAAACTCTTAAAGTTCCAGAATGCTGTGTGGCATTTTTTAGATTTGGACTTTTTTTTTTTTTTTTTGAGACCGGGTTTTGGTCTTGTTGCCCAGGCTGGTGTGCAATGGAGCGATCTCTGCTCACTGCACCCTCCGCCTCCTGGGTTCAAGCGATTCTCCTGCCTCAGCCTCCCAAGTAGCTGGGATTACAGGTGTGCGCCACCATGCCTGGCTAATTTTGTATTTTTAGTAGAGATGGAGTTTCACCATGTTGGTCAGGCTGGTCTTGAACTGATCTCAAGTGATCCACCCGCCTTGCCCTCCCAAAGTGCTGGGATTACAGGCATGAGGCATTGCACCTGGCAAGTCTTGGAATTTTAAAACTAAACGAACCCTCAGAGATTATATAGTCAGACATCTCTCATTTTATCTTTTTACTAACATTTCTTTCTAAAGAAGTTATTAGCCACATATTTCTCATTTCTGAAAGATTCTGAGGTAGTTATCTTTTCTGTCATTTATGTGTTTGCAATTATTATTGTTTGTTTGTTTTTGTTAAGTCAGGGTCTGGCTCTGTTGCCCAGGCTAGAGTGTGTTGGCACAAACATGGCTCACTGCAGCCTCCACCTCCTGGGCTCAAGGTATCCTCCCGCCTTAGCTTCCCAAATAGCTGGCACCACTGGTGTGTGCTGCCACATCTGGCTGATTTATTTATTTTTTGTAGAGACAGGTTCTCATTTTCTTGCCCAGGCTGGTCTTGAACTCCTGGACTCAAGAGATCTTCCTGCCTCAGCCTCCCAGAGTGCTGGGATTATAGGCGTAAGCCATGGCTCCAGGCCCAATTCTTATTGTTTGAAATTATGTTAGTAGCTCAGGCTGCCAGTGTGAGGGAGAACAATCTGTAAATATCATCTAGAAGCAAGTTTATTACAGGCTTAGATTACGTGACATGGTTGGGTACAATGAAAGTATTTAAATATTTAATTTTCAGAATTTAAGTCCATATAAGCAGCAGTATGTGCAGTGGTTAAGGGCACAATCTCAACCAGGTGCAGTGGCTCATGCCTATAATCCCAGAACTTTGGGAGGCCAAGGTAGCAGGACCACTTTAGGCTAGGAGTTTGAAATCAGCCTGGTCAACATAATGAGACTCCATCTCTACAAAAGAAAAATTAAAAAATTAACCAGGCTTGGTGGTGCATGTGTATAGTCCCAGCTACTGGAGAGGCTGAGGCAAGAGGTTCACTTGAGCCTAGGAGGTGGAGGTTGCATTGAACCATGATCGTTATCACTGGGAAGGTGCTACTGGCATCTCATGGGTAGAGGCCAAGATGCTGTTAAACATCCTACAACACACAGGAAAGCCCTATACAACAAGGAGTTATCCAACCCCCAATGTCAGTAGTTCTGAGGTTGAGAACCCTGCTGTACAGACACACAGCCTAGGTTTGAATCCTGGCTCTGGTACTTCCTAACTGTGTGACTTTGAGCACATTACTTAACTTCTCTGAGCTTCAGTTTCCTCATCTGTAAAATGGAATTGTTTTGAGTATTAACACACACACTCGTTATACAGATTTTAGAATAGAGTCTGGCATGTAATAAATGATCAGTAAAAATGAGCTGCTGTTGTAGTAATTATTTTAAACTATGGAGTGAATATTTACCTTTAAAAATGGATACCAGATTTTTATTATGTTTACCATGTAAGTGTGGTATTTTAAAGTATAAACACTATAAAGATCTTTTGACAGTTCTGAATGGTATTATAAATTAACATTTTTCTTGTAATTAAAGGGAACATTTCTGTCTTGCTGCTTGTCTTTGTTTTCTTCCTTTTTAATTTCTTTAAAGTAGTGTTATATTTTTGTTCACTTTTTTCTTTATCTTTTTTTTAAATAGCTGGGGCTCTCAGTGCACATAGGTATTTCCGAGATAATCCTTCCGAATTATGCTGTATCATTGTTGATAGTGGATATTCCTTTACACATATAGTTCCTTACTGTAGAAGTAAAAAGAAAAAAGAAGCAATTATTCGGTGAGTTGCATTTAATTTTCATGTTGTTTCTAAAGATTAAACAGAATGATATGTGCAATAATTAAATTTGAGTTCTCCTCTTTCAGGATAAATGTGGGAGGAAAACTCTTAACCAATCATCTAAAGGAGATCATATCTTACAGGTGATGCTTAGCTTTGATTCTTTGGGAGGATGGGGCTCTGGGGAGGAACTTCTTAAAGTAATTTAAGATTATTCTTAACTTTTAATGCCAGGCATGGTGACTCATGCCTGTAATCCCAGCACATTGGGAGGCCGAGGTGGGTGCATCACTTGAGGCCAGGGGTTCAAGACCAGCCTGGGCAACATGGCAAAACCCCACCTCTACTAAAAATACAAAAATTAGCCAGGTGTGGTGGTGCACACCTGTAATCCCAGCTACTTGGGAGGCTGGGGCATGAGAATCACTTGAACCAGGAGGTGGAGGTTGCAGTGAGCCAAAATCGCACCACTTCACTCCAGCCTGGGTGACAGAGTGAGACCCTCTCTCTCCAAAAAAAAAAGGAAAAAAAAAATAGTAAATGTTGTACATTAACTTATGCTGCTATTTTTAATTTTATTGTGTTTAACACGTAAGTAGATTTCTTAAATCTCAATTTCTTGTTACATTAACTTTGGATGGTATCATACCATCAGTATCCCTTTGCTCCCCTAAGTGCCCTACTCCTTTATATTTGCTCCCCCACTGTGTCACTGACCCCTGGCAACCACTGATTGGCTTTCCATCGCTATATGTTTATTATTTGAAGAATGTTAGTTGCTTTTTGTTTGTTTTCTTTTTATAATTTTATTATTACTATTATTGTTATTTGAGACAAGTTCTCACAATGTTGCCCAGTCTGGTCTCAAACTCCTGGGCTCAGGAGATCTCCCATCTCAGCCTCCCTTAGTAGCTGGGATTACTGACCTGCACTTCGCGCCCCTGAGCTTGGCAAGAATGTTACAGTCTCAGACAACTAGAAGGAGGATATTGAGTGTTACCAACACAAAAAAATGGATAAGTGTTTAAGATGATGGATATTCTAGTTATCCTGATCTGATGCACTGTGTGAGTTTCTTTTTTATTTTGAGACAGGGTCTTACTTTGTCACCCAGGCTGGAGTGCAGTGGTGTGTTCATGGTTCACTGCATCCTCAACTCCTAGGTTCAAGAAATTATCCTGCCTCAGCCTCCCAAGTAGCTGGGACCACAGGCATGTGCTACCACACCTGGCTAATTTTTGTAAACAGGTTCTCACTGTGTTGCCCAGGCTGGTCTGAAACTCGTGGGTTTAAGCTGTCCTCCTGCCTCAGCCTTCCAAAGTGCTGGGATTACAGGTGTAGCCACAGCTCCCAGCAAACCATCACTGTGTACCTGAGAAATATGTACAATTATTACATGTCAACTTAAAGTATACACATATATATTTTAAAGATACTGGTGGGAGAATGAATACTGGGATGGCCACACCCAGTCATGCCATACATTTTCCAATTTTTTCATTAAAAATAATTATGGCCAGGTACAGTGGCTCACATCTGTAGTCCCAGCACTTTGGGAGGTGGAAAAGTTTTTGTTTATTGTTAAACATCTTTATTTCTATAGTAAGCCAATGTTTAAGCTTCACCCTCAGTCAAATATTTATTATTAAACAGCTTGTATGTGCTTGGTACTGTGTGCTGACTCAACAATGCTTAATATAATCAGAAAAGAAAGTGCATAGAGTTAAGGCATTGTAGCCAGATTCTATTCAGAACGGTTTGCGGGGGGATGTTTGCTTTTTAGTTAGATAAACCCCACTTAATATCTTTGTTTTCCATTTCCTTACCTATAAACTGACTAATATCTACCCTCAGAGGAATAGTATGGAAATTAATGGAAGTGACAGTATTCCATAAAGTTAAAATTATTTTACACATTCAAGAATTTCAAATTTCAAAAAATCAGTTGCCTGAAAATTTAATTCCAGAAAAAATGTCAGATAATTGTAAATTATATTTGTTTCTGTGTCAAATTTTACAACTTTTATTTTTGTTAGGCAGCTACATGTTATGGATGAAACACATGTGATTAATCAAGTGAAAGAAGATGTATGCTATGTGTCTCAGGATTTTTATAGAGACATGGATATTGCAAAGTATGTATAATGACAGTCTAAGAATTGGAAAGTAGATTATTGGGGGATGTTACACATAATTAGGATATTTCATAAATCTCAATTTTGTTTTCCAGGTTGAAAGGAGAAGAAAATACAGTAATGATAGACTATGTCTTGCCTGACTTCAGTACAATTAAAAAGGGCTTTTGTAAGGTAATTTTTTTTTTTTTTTTTTTTTTTTTTGAGACGGAGTCTGGCTCTGTCGCCCAGGCTGGAGTGCAGTGACCAGATCTCAGCTCACTGCAAGCTCCGCCTCTCGGGTTCACGCCATTCTCCTGCCTCAGCCTCCCGAGTAGCTGGGACTACAGGCGCCCGCCACCACGCCCGGCTAATTTTTTTTGTATTTTTTAGTAGAGACAGGGTTTCACTGCGTTAGCCAGGATGGTCTCGATCTCCTGACCTCATGATCCGCCCGTCTTGGCCTCCCAAAGTGCTGGGATTACAGGCTTGAGCCACCGCGCCCGGCCCCTGTAAGGTAATTTTTAAAAACCATCAATGGATGGTTGCTATGGCTCATGTCTATAATCCCAACACTTGGGGAGGCCAAGATGGGAGTTAAGACACTGGCCTGGGCAACAAAGCAAGCCCCTGTCTCTTATTATAAAATTAAAAAAAAAAAAAAATCAGTGATATTTCAAGTGATCACCTCAGTTAGATTTGAAAAGAATTTCATTTAGGCCAGGCGCAATGGCTCACACATGTAATCCCAGCACTTTGGGAGGCTGAGTCAGGTGGATCACGAGGTCAGGAGTTCAAGACCAGCCTGACCAACATAGTGAAACCCCGTCTCTGCTAAAAATATTAAAAAAATTAGCTGGGTGTGGTGGCGGGTGCCTGTAGTTCCAGCTACTTGGGAGGCTGAGGCAGGAGAATCACTTGAACCCAGGAGGTGGAGGTTGCAGTGAGCTGAGATCACACCACTGCGCTCTAGCCTAGGTGACACAGCTAGACTCTGTCTCAAAAAAAAAAAAAAAAAAATATAATAATTTCACATCCAGCTGGGATTGGCAGGGCCTTAGAGAGTTGCTTTTCTTTTGTCTGTCTGTTTTTTGTTTTTTGTTTTGAGACAGCATCTCACTCTGTGACCCAGGCTAGAGTGCAATGGTGCGATCACAGCACTCACTATAACCTTGACCTCCCAGGCCCAAGTGATCCTCCTGTTTCAGCCTCCAGAGTTGCTGTGACTGCAGGCATGTGCCACCACGCCTGGCTCATATTTGTATTTTTTGTAGAGACGGGGTCCTACAGTGTTGCCTAGGCTGACCTCAAACTCCTGGACTCAAATGATCCTCCTGCCTTGGCTTCTAGGTGTTGGGATTACAGGCATGAGCCACAGCTCCTGGCCCTTAGAGAGTTGTTGATTACTACCTTCCTGCTGGCCATTTCACCAGGCGAAAGTGAAATTTGATTGATAAATTTCTTAGTAAATTTATTTAGAAAAAGAACTATCAGCCAAAAGATAGCACATAGGGCAAATCTGGAGATAAACAGTATCATTATGTATATTATGGCTAACTCATTTTTGTTTACTAGTTTAAATTGAGTTAGAAATTGGTTATTTTCCTATTGTGAAAATTATTGACATGGTTGACCCAGGGCCAAATTTTACTTCTGTTTGGTCTGGTATGATTAGATTAGAAAAGGGCAAAATCCAATGGAGTTTCAAAGTGTTGAGAAGCAGTTTATCATGGATGTCAAAATAATTTCTATTTATCTTTGATCAGCTCAGATAAAATGACTTCTGTGTTTAGGTAAATGTGAAGTTTGTGTTTCTGGTTACCAACTTGATGAGGACTGTTGGGAAGTTAAAAATCTTTGGTTAGAAACATAAGCACATTTGTACAAGGAGACATTTATAATATTCATTGCAGTGTACTTTAAAATAGTGAAAAATTGAGTCCTGCCTAAATATCCACTAATGGAAGGAGAATAATTTTTGAATATGTTCATATAATAAAATAATAAGCAGTAGTGAAATCAAGTAGAGCCTATATAAACAGCATGAATAAATCTCAGAAATCTGATTTTCATAGAAAAGCACATTTAGAAAGCTATGTATACTTTTAGTCTATGCAGAATAATATATGTTCTCTTTTTTTGGTGAGAATAATAATATGTTATTAAGGTATACTTAAATATGAAGTAAAAGTGTAAAACACTATGTGTGTGAATGATAAAACACCAAATTAGGGGAGTGTCAGCTTATCTGTAAAGTTACATTAAGCTGGTTGGTGAATACGTGGGTTTTATGTAGTTATTTATACTTAGTATGCCTGAAAACAAAAATGAATTTTGTTTGGCCAGATTATTGAGGTGAAACATGAATCAGAGTTCAGAGACCACTTGGGGCCCTATAAAAACTGAAATCATCCTTTTATGTTCTTAGAAACAGATCCTTGTTACTGGTTGTGGTGGCACACACCTACCTATAATCCCAGCATTTTGGGAGGCTGAAGTGGGAGGATTGTTTGAGGCCAGGAGTTTGAGACCAGTCTCAGCAACAAAGTGAGACCCTGTCTCTACGGGAAAAATAAATTAATTAATTAAAATCAGCTGGGCATGGTGTCGCACACCTGTAGTTCTAGCTACTCAGGAGGCCAAGGTAGGAGGATTGCTTGTGCCCATGAATTCGATTTTACAGTGAACTATTATCATTTCACTGTACTCCAGAACTGGGCAACAGAGCCAGACCCTGTCTCTTTAAAAACAGAAGAAACAAAAAACAAAGAATGAAACAGATCCTTTTGAAAGGACCTAGGCTGGCTTTCAGAAATGGGAATTAAGATACATGATGGGAAAAGGTTGCCTGGGCATGCATCAGGTGGAGAGAAACTGGAAGCCCAAGTCCTAGCTAGGATACGGAAGGTGTGATTTTTTTTCTTCTTTACAAGACGAGGAAAACTGCCCCAAACATTTAAATACCAAACCTCTTTCTAACTAGGAATATTTGATCATCGTCATATTTTATAGCTGATACCTTGTGGAAAATTGATGGTACTCTGTAGGGTTAACAGGGGTAAAGTAATCCTGATTTCTACAGAGATGGATCTGAATAAAGTCTCAGTGACTTCCAGTCTTAAACCTGACTGGTCACTGGAATCTCTTGGGGCACTTCAAAACAAAACAAAACCTGTAGCCATGTTCTCAGTTCCTCTTCCTAGAATTATTTACTTCATAAGTTTGAAAACTTAAAACCTCTTCCAGATGATTGGATAGTCAACTAGGAAATCTTTCTTTTTAGAACAACTCTCCTTCCCTGCAAATGACAACCTATTTGTTTATTGGACATTTTCTTCTAAACTCTGCCAGCTTCTTCCTTGCCAAATCATAAGCCGTGTTTTCTCAAGTGAGTACCTTATACAATAAGCCAGTAGAGGTGTGGTTATTCTCCTAGTTGACCATTAGTTTCCTCATCTTTAGAAAAGGCAGAAGCCGTATAAGGTTTCTTATTGGCCTTTGACCTTGTGAACAGAATCTGGTTATAGACTGCACTTAATTTACTCAGGATACACTGTTGCTGATTCTCATATCTAATGTGTATTTTAATATCAGATGAGTGGACACAGTCAGTTGGAACTGGGCTTTTGGCAGATGATACAGTGTTACAGCAAATGTTTATTATAGAAAGAATGGTTTAATCTTTGTCAATTTTGTTAAAATGTATACCTTATTCAGATTTTGTGTTAAATCATCTTAATTTTTTAAAGATTTAGAAACAGTTATATTTTACATATTGGGATTTTGTATATTGTTTTGATTTTAATACTTGATTAAAATAAACATTTGAGAGCCTTTATTCCTAGGATTTTGTTAACACTTGAACTTTGATAGTTTCAAGAATATTTTTAAGTAGTTGGGGGAAGTTACATACTTGATTTTCTAGCACTAACACTAGTAACAATAGCAATAAAAATAGGCCTGTAATATCCTTACAGATAACAACCAATAGAAATTCCAGTTTTATTTCTTATCAGAAAGAGGAAGCCTGCTAATGTATAATGAATTTGACTGACCTAAATTGAGAAAATCGTCCTCAACATTGATTAGCACTTTCTGCAGAGCCAGCATAACTTACACTGATCATTTCTTTAATTGTACTGGAACTAACTTTATGAGGGCTGTGTAGTAACCATGACCTACATTGACACATGACCTAAAGTAGCAGCTCCCAGTGACACTTAAAAATTTCATTTGTCTATGTCTAAAATAAAAGTCTTTTTGTAATTATACTCTTTTGTAATTATACTGTAATAAAACAGAAACTACTTATAGTACCAGATTACATTTTTTGTTTGTTTTGAGACGGGGTCTTGTTCTGTAGCCCAGGCTGGAGTGCGATCACGGCTCACTGCAGCTTTGGCCTCTCAGGCTCAAGTGATCCTCCCACCTTAGCCTCCCAAGTAGCTGGAACCACAGATGTTTGCCACCACGCCTAAGTTTTTAAAAAGTTACTTGTAGAGACAAGCTACCATGCTCATCTGTGTTGCCCAGGCTAGCCTCAACTCCTGGGCTCAAGTGATCCTCCCACTTTGGCCTCCAAAGTGCTGGGATTATAGGTGTGAACCAGTGTGCCCAGCCTCCAGATTACATGTTAATGGTTAATGGCTTTAGTGCTAACATTTAACAAGGATATCTAGACTGGCTCTCTCCCCTAGTTAGTCATTTTATCCAGAATAAGTCCCATGATCCTCTTCTGTCAATCAGGTCTATGAACTAGATAACCTCTAATGTTTTATCAACTGAAATTCTCTAAGTCTGCAACTATCTCAGGTTATTTTGAATGTTGACAAAATGACTTATATCCCTTAAACTCAAGTCAGTGAATGGCTGGAATTTAATGAATTTGTAAATTCATAGAAAATATTTTCCATTCTGCTTGAGAAGGAAGAATACTTCTGTGAGGCATAATATTCTTCTCTTTGTTACACAGAACTGTATTTTGGGTTAAAAGTGATTTATAGTTTTCTGGGTTAAAAGTGATTTATAGTTTTCTGTTCTTCCTGGAGTATTTGTGAATATTGTGTAATTTTCAGGATATTTTTTATTCTAGAATAATGTTTTGAGCATGGAATTCCCAAATGATCAAAATCTAAGCATTTATATCCAGATTATGAGTGGTAGTATCGTGGAAGGAACATTTTATATGTGCTTTGGGTTATGATATGAACGACCTTGAACAAGTAATATGCTCTTGCAGAGCCCAATTGCATCATTACTTTAAAAGGAAAATATGCCCGTGTTACAGGGTTATATGAGAGTTCAGTGGGATAATGTATGTAATATGTTTAATGAATGATATGCTGTTGTCTTGCATACTGTTATTCAAAAATTTATTGAGTACTGTGTGCCAGGTACTTTTTTACGCTAGTTCGTGGATATGTGATGGTGAACAATATAAGCTATGAAGGATAATACAGGGTGACAGAGAATAGTGAAGGATCTTTTTATTTGGGAAGCAGAAAAAAACCTCTCAGGAAGCTGAAATTTGAATAGAGAGTAGATGGCTGATCATATTGAGGAATCTATAATGTTATTTATATATGTTACTTTTTAATAAATTGCTAGTGTTTTAATATATTTTAAGTATTTTTATACTTACATAAAGGACTGGGACCTATCCTTTCATGGGAGGACAACTGCATTAATAAGTCAAATGAAATGAGTGTCTTTACCTGAATCTAGGAAAGCTGATGGTTGTAAAATTGAGAGGGACGGTTATTTTTAATGATTTAGAATATTGTGAGAGGAGATTATTTTTTCTAGCCCCCTCAGCACTACAGCTCACAGAATGGGTGGGGTAGCAGAAAATAAATAACAAGAAAATATGAGTCATGGTTGTTTAAAGTTTGTTTGGTATACATAGGCCTTATAATTATAAGGTAATTTCAAGGATAAGGACCATGGACTTGCTTAAATCATTTGTAAACTAATTTAGAAGAGAGATTGAATACATAGTAAAGAAATGTAGAGATGTAGACTGTTTCCAGAAGGGAATGGGGAAATCCTAGTAGAATAGAGGCACATATCCAGTAAACACCTAAATTAGGGGAGTGAAAGTAGACAGTAGAAACACAAGACATAGTAAATTTTTTTTTATTTAGAGTGTGTTCTTTGTTCCCTAGGAACTAGAATCATTGTACCATTAGAGATAGATTATCAAGTTCTCTCTTGTCTGTTCTCTTTTTTTTCTTTGTATTTTATTTTATTTTATTTTTCTTAAGAGACAGGTGTCTTGCTATGTTTCCCAGGCTGTCTTGAACTTCTGGGCTCAAGTGATCCACCCGCCTTGACCTCCTAAAGTGCTGGGATTACAGGCGTGAGCCAGGGCACCTGGCCCTCTTTGTATTTTAAAGTGTGTGGAATAAAGCTGCCAAATTATCTTTGAAGGAACAGCCATATTGGCGTCAGTAATTATTTAGTTGTGTTTTGTATGATTTTGGCAACAGTAAAGGCAGCCACATTTTTCTCAATTTTGAGAATCCTGAAACTTCCAAGACCATGGTTAATATATTAGTATTGCATATTATTAATGTAACTTAAACTTTTAATCTTCTTTTTCTTTAAGCCAAGGGAAGAGATGGTATTGAGTGGAAAATACAAATCTGGGGAACAGATTCTTCGTTTGGCCAATGAGAGATTTGCTGTTCCAGAAATACTCTTTAATCCTTCTGATATAGGAATTCAAGAAATGGGAATTCCAGAAGCTATTGTCTATTCAATTCAGAATCTACCTGAAGGTACATAAATAGAGTAAAATACTAAAGAATTATAATTGTTTAAAAAGAATCATAAGCCCTATGAACGCTGTTTCTTCTAAATAATTTCAGGGAAATTGGTGAGTCTGTTTTATTTACAGAGATTTCTAGATCTCATAATGCACTTAAATAATTCTTGATTCATCTTTAAGTTTTTTTCTTTTTTTTATCTTGTGATTATAAATTTGATAGAGGAGAAATCATTATGGTCCATTTAAACTTGAAGAAATGTATCTCTCCATGAGTATTAAATTGCCATATCCATTTTAGAAAAGTTTTCATTTAACCCAGGTCTGTACAGAATAAAAATTTATGACTTAACAATTTAATGGTTTTCAGCTATTGGTGGACTGACTTATTCTTTCTGTTATATTTAGAGTAACATACAGGATTAATTTTAAAGGGATTGGAATATGGTGTTTCATAGTGATTTCTGGATTCTCCTGAAACATGCCTTAAGTAAATAGTGTTCTAGAGTTTTAGGATACTTTAATATCTCCCTGGTTCACAAGAAGTAGGCATTGGAGAAAATCTAGCACAGGCCATGTACTTTCTTCTCATAAAATAATAATAATAATAATAATGCTATCCGTACATAATTATTTCACAGCTATTTTCATATTTCCCATTTTATATAAGGTTGCAGTCACAATGTGTACAACATTTTGTACTACACTGCTTTAATGTCATGGCAGAGTGAGACTCAAGGTCAATATAAGGAAACTCTGCCCTTGTTTTACTGAACAGAAACATTAGGTGGGACAGTCTGTACCTCTTAATTCCTGATGGATTTTCCAGTGGTGTTTTGAAGGCTTTTAATACTTAACATTTGCTATCATGTAACTTTAATGCGTGTTCATACTTAGATCCCCTCTTTAAATATAGATTATGAGTGTTTTTAACTATCAAAGGTAAGTATTGCACAGCATATATGTTTGCCTCAGTGAGATAATGTGGAGATTTGGGCTTGTAAGTTCAAATGTCATGAAAGACCTTTTCATCCTTATGATAGCTCACAGTCTCAGCCTACAGCAAGACCCCTCCCCCCCATTTTAGAGAATAATAATTATAATTATCAACTTTTTTTTTTAACTACAGTGTCACTCATTTTTATATGGCTTACATGAGTGTACAGTAAGTAGCCAGTAGTTTACCCCCCTCACCTTAGGGTTTTCTTTTAAAGATCTATGAGGTCATATTTCACTCTTTAATGTCTTTATTTGTATAAACTGTAATCTCATTACGAATCTTAGAATGGACTTGGAAATTTATTTGATTTCCCACCAGTAACTCTAATCCCTCATTGCTTCTTATCTGATCCCTCATCCACATCTTTCCAGAAAAGTAAACAGATTTTCTAATGCCTTTTTTCCTTTCTCTTTTTTCTTTTAAAGAAATGCAGCCGCATTTTTTTAAGAACATTGTCTTGACAGGAGGAAATTCCCTTTTCCCAGGATTTAGGGATCGGGTTTACTCAGAAGTTCGATGTCTTACTCCAACAGATTATGATGTTTCTGTTGTGCTGCCTGAAAAGTAAGTGTTGTTTTATATAGAAATGAAACATGGAAGTCTGCGTATAGAAAAGGTGGTCTGTTGACTTGAGTTTAAAGCCTGGCTGTCCCACGGTGGCAGATTTATTTCACCTGCTGAATATTCATTTCTCTTCTTTCAGAAATTGAAATGATAAATCTTACATTTCACTAAATTAAATGGAAGTATGTAAAGTGCCAACCATAATGTTTCGTACACGATAGGTGCTCAATTAAGTATATGGGGTGATTACTCCCATGTAGTAAATCAGCCTTGGTCCTAAAAGATTTTTATAGGCAAAGCAATCAGGCTATTATCTATATGGTTTATTTGAGATGTATTATTTCTTGACAGTTTCTGTCAGGAATAGAAATTGAATAATTGAACCATTGTGATAAGTTTTATCAATTCATAAATTATTTTAGAATTTTAAAAATTCTCCTTTAAATGATTTTTCTAATGAGGTTTTTAAAATTCAAAACTGTTTTATGTCTACCCTGTACCCTGTTATATGAGAAAAAGTGCATATCATCACTTCCACTTTAGTGGTTAAAATAAACTAAGGTAGGGCCAGGCGCAGTGGCTCTCACCTGTAATCCCAGCACTTTGGGAGGCTGTGGCAGGCAGATCACTTGAGCTCAGGAGTTTGAGAACAGCCTGGGCAACATGGTGAAGCCCTGTCTCTATAAAAAATTAGTCGGATGTGCTGCTGTGCACCTGTAGTCCAAGCTAGTCAGGAGGCTGAGGAAGGAGGATCATTTGAGCCCAGGAGGTGGAGGTTGGTGTGAGCTAAGATTGCACCACTGTATGCTAGCCTGGGTGACAGAGCGAGACTCTGTCTCAAAAACAAACTAACTAAACTCCCCCAGACCCGCTGCAAAAAAAACAAAAAAAACAAAGGTAGAATTTTACAGCTCTAAGGGCTTATATATCATCCTATTCAATATTCGTATTTTGTAAATAAAGAAACAAGGGCTCATGAGTTGGCAAATGCCTTATAGTGAGTTAATAGCAATGATCAGATTAAAACCCAGTTTTCTTACCTTGAGTGAGGACTTCTTACCAAAATATATGTCTAAAAAACTCACCTCTAGTGTTAGTGGCAGAGTTGCAAACAAGACCCCACATACCTGACTCTTAATTCTAGAGTTTTGCTTTAAAGCTAAAGTAGAATTTTCCAAAATCAATAGAAGTTCATAGAAGGCCCTCATTGGTATCCCTTTCTTTTATAGCTATGAGATAAATGAATAAACAATTTAAAAATATTGGAATGATTTTTCTCACCACTAATGTTCATATGTTCTTAAGAGTATAAAGCATATTGGCTTTTTATCTTGCATGCACAGGTTACAGGCCAAAGGATCCACAGAAATAAGTCTTATTATTTTATTAAATAAATTTTTATTGTGCATCCACTGCTTTTGTATAAATGTATGTGTATACTTACATATAAATCCATTTTTATAAAAGCTTAATGCAAATATAATAAATACAATAAAGAAAACATTTATTGGCCAGGTTTGGTGGCTCACACCTGTAATTGTACCAGTTTGGGTGGCCAAGGTAGGGAGATCACTTGAGTCCAGGAGTTGGAGGTTACAGTGAGTTAGGATTGCATCAATGCACTGCAGCCCGGGCAACAGTGTGTGACCGTGTCTCTAAAAAAAACAAAAAGAAAAAAAAGAAGGAAAAAAGAAAGAAAAGAAAACCTTCTTTTTTTTTTTTTTCTGTAGACAGTCTCACTGTTTCACACAAGCTTGCCTCCAACTCCTGGGCTCAGTAATCTTCTGCCTAAGCCCAGCCAAGTTGGGTTTTGGGGTTTTTTTACTTTTTTTTTTATTTTTTGAGATGGAGTCTCACTCTGTTGCCCAGGCTGGAGTGCAGTGGTGCAATCTCGGCTCACCACAACCTCCGCTTCCTGGGTTCAAGTGATTCTTCTCCCTCAGCCTCCCGAATAGCTGGGACTACAGGTACACGCCATCATACTTGGCTAATTTTTGTACTTTTGGTAGAGATGGGGTTTCACTATGTTGGCCACGCTTGTCTCAAACTCCTGACCATGTGATCCGCCCGTCTTGGCCTCTCAAAGTGCTGGGATTACAGGTATGAGCTACTGCGCCTGGCTTTGGGGTTTCTTTTTTTTTTTTTTTTTTGAGACAGAGTCTCACTCTGTCACCAGGCTGGAATGCAGTGGTGTGATCACAGCTCACTGCACCCTTGACCTCTGGACTCAGGTGATCCTCTCACCACAGCCTTCCATGTAGCTGGGACTGCATGCATGCGCCACCATGCCTGGCTAATTTTTAAAATTTTTGGTGGAGATGGGATCTCGCTGTGTTGCTCAGGCTGGTCTTGAACTCCTAGGCTCAAGCAGTCCTCCCACCTCAACCTACCAAAGTGCTGGGATTACAGGTGTGAGCCACCATAACCAACCTTTGTTTATTTAATAGAGACAAAGTCTCCCTCTGTTACTTGTGTGATCACAGCTCACTGCAACCTTGAACTCCTGGGTCCAAGCAGTCCTTCTGCCTCAGCCTCCTAAGTAGCTAGGACTACAGGTATATGCCACTACACTTGACTAGAAAACATTGATTTAACTTTTTTCTTTACCTTTTTCAGATTTGAAACTCTAAACTGGGGAAAAAGAAGAGTAGAAATAGAATTGAGTCATAACACAAAGTATAACCTTGGTTGTAGATAGCAAAACCAAACTAGATGTTTTACTTGCTCTAATTTTACCTATTGTCTGTGTCTTCCCACATAATTGTTTATCATACACTGTGTTTTCTGTTTCGTTTATTAGAGGCAACAAAGTGTAGCAGCAAAAGCACAGACTGTGAAAACAGTTCTCAGTTAAATCCTAGTTCCAGCCTAAATTCTAGTTCCAGACTTAACTTCTCTGAGCCTCATTTTTCAAATCTATAAAGGGGGCTCATGACTATAATCCCAGCACTTCGAGAGGCCGAGGTGTGTGGATCACCTGAGGTCAGGAGTTCGAGACCAGCCTGGCCAACATGGCAAAACCCCACCTCTACTAAAAATACAAAAAAATTAGCCATGTGTGGTGGCATGTGCCTGTAGTCCCAGCTACTTGGGAGGCTAAAGCAGGAGAATTGCTTGAACCTAGGGGGTGGAGGTTGCAGTGAGCTGAGGTTGCACCACTGCACTCCAACCTGGGCAGTGAGGTTGAGATGGAGTGAGACTCCATCTCAAAAAGAAAGAAAGTAGCTATTTTATGGGTTGCTATGAGAATTACTGAGATGACATATCTTTGCCACATTCAGAATTTAGACTCAGTATGACAGTTTTTCTTTTTAGGCATCTTTTGGTCTTTTGCTTATATTCTTGTTTTTTCCTTAGAATTAGAGGGTCCATAAATTCAGGACATAGGGAAAAAGGAACATTTACTATTTTGTAGCAGTGAACAAGGTTCCTTTCCTTTTTGGGTTGCTTTACTCATATGAAATGTATGCTTATTTCTGTACCTTAAATGATTTTCTGTTGGGTTGGGTAGAGCTTGCCACATTTTAATGGCAAAAAAAAAACCCACAAATTACTTTTGCACCAACCTAATAAGTAATTTATGTTTCAGGCATTTCAGTTTTACTGTAAAATCATCTGGGTTCATTTATACCTTTATTTTCAGCCCTATTACTTATGCCTGGGAAGGTGGAAAATTGATATCAGAGAACGATGATTTTGAAGATATGGTGGTAACAAGAGAAGATTATGAAGAAAATGGACATAGTGTCTGTGAAGAGAAATTTGATATTTAAGCAACATTTTTGAATGAAAGTCTTGACTAGTTGTGACCGTAAGGTTTAATTTCAAAGTTCCTTTTAAAAGAGGTTAAGGAACTGTGTTACCTTTCATCCTAAGAAAAAGGCTTGAATTTATAAATACTTTGATTGATTGCTAATTTTCAAAGGCTTTTTATGTAGGTTATTATAGTAAACTGTAACTCAGTCCACATTTTCATTTAGGAGCTAGACTACCATAACAATGCTTATGCTGTTTCCAAGGGTAGGTTATTTTTCATTAAAAGAAGAAAGAATGAAGCATTTTAAGTTTAATTCTTCATAGGTGAAAACACAAATTTAACTGCTTCACTGGACAGTTTTCCTTAGAAGGTAGTTTTGTGTGACTGTGACTAAAGTATTTTATTTAAAAACTGTCATTCTTATTTATACATTCTAGAGTTGGAAAGACTGATCTTTATGTGTATAATGTTTATTTTGTACCTAGAGTACATTTAAAAGGGTGGAGACTAAGCTAATAAAGTTTTTTTGGTCACTACTGTGTTGGCAGAATATCTTATTTCACTCATAAAAGTACTGTTTTTTTTAGGATGTATGAAAAGAGATTTGAAGTTAACTCAGGGTTGTGCAAGAACTCTTTTATTTATTTATTTATTTATTTATTTATTTATTTATTTAGAGACAGAGCCTTGCTCTCTCACCCAGGCCGGAGTGCAGTGGCGTAATCTTGGCTCACTGCAACCTCCGCTTCCCAGGTTCAAGCGATTCTCCTACCTCAGCCTCCCGAGTAGCTGGGATTACAGGTGTGTGCCACCACCACCACACCTGGCTAATTTTTGTATTTTTAGTAGAGACAGGGTTTCGCCATGTTGGCCAGGCTGGTCTTGAACTCCTGAGCTCAAGTATCTGCCCGCCTCAGCCTCCTGAGATGATGGGGTTATAGGCGTTAGCCACTGCGCCTGGCCTGTTCAAGAACTCTTGATACAAATGTTAGCATTTTGTTTTTAAAACTCCTTTAAACCAAAACAATGATCCACAATAAACATTAAAGTGGTCAAGATTCCAGCTTTCCAATTTTAGGTAACAGCTGACAGTGACATCAATGAATAGATCAGGTAGGCTTTTCTGATTGCAAGCAGTAGAAACTCATTTGGGCTATATCTTCAGCAAAACAAAATTTATCAGCAGGACAAAGGATAGTGTATAAAGTCTAAGAAAAGCTGGGTCCACAGCCTTAAGAAAGATAAAAACCAGGGTAACTTTAGAAATCTTAAGTTACAGAAACAGGGACAGTCCTAGAGCCCTGCCATCAAAATAGCTCCTATATTTTCTATCTTATGTCATTGTGCTCAGGAATCAAATTTCTAGCACTCTTTTCACCCTAACTAGGATTATGTTCCTATCCTATGGCTCTAGGGGCTTTGATTGACAATCCTACTCTGATGGCCTAGAGTGAAAGAAAGTAGTCTCCCAAAGGAAAACAAGTGAAAAGATGAATGCTGGTCAGGGTGAAAGCTGTCCAGTTACAGTCATAGATTATATTGCTTTAGGGCCTGGAATTCCTTCCTAGACCTAGACTGGTTATCATTGCAGAGTTGCAAAGTGACCATGTTTATGTGATACATGGTTACTGGTGTATAATCTGTGGAGAGTGTAGCAAGAAGATGCTGGTGGTACAAGAGAAATTCTTGCAACCAAACAATATAACTGTTCTAGAAGTTCAAGGTGATGTCACTGGAGGTAAAAAGGTAAGTCCTCATTTAAAGTGCATTACCCGTCTGGACCTCATCCTGGATAGCAGAAACACCAACCAGGTGTTTTTCCTTTGAGAAACTGGGTTATTCCTCAAAGCTGCCTTTCCTAAACATGCCCCAGCCTGATGTTTACATTTGTCTGAGAATAGTGTGTATGTGTGTTTTCACATGCTTATTACAGTAAACTAATTTTTATATAAATTAGGTCTCATAGTGCTCATTTTTGAACCACTGCAAATTGGTGTTTTGTTTTGTTTTGAGATGGAGTATCGCTCCATTGCTCAGGCTGGAGTGCAGTGGCGCGATCTTGGCTCACTGCAACCTACGCCTCCTGGGTTCAAGCAACTCTCCTGCCTCAGCCTCTTGAGTAGCTAGAACTACAGGTGCCCGCCACCACGCCTGGCTAATTTTTGTATTTTTAGTAGAGACGGAGTTTCACCATGTTGGCCAGGCTGGTCTCGAACTCCTGACCTCGTGATACACTCGCCTCGCTCGGCCTCCAAAAGTGCTGGGATGACAGGCGTGAGCCACCGCACCTGGTCCTACAAATTGATTTTTGAAATTAATGAACATAAACCCTAATCCTTTTATCACTAGGATCAAAGCTTTCATCCATTTCAACACCTATCTAATTTTGAAACTTTATTGCTAAATATAGATGTTGTTTTAACATATTTTATTTCAAAGAACACTTTTAACATTAGCTCTATCTGGAGACGGTATTGGTCATAAAAAATTGGCTCTAGGCCAGGCGCGGTGGCTCA
Source organism: Papio anubis (assembly GCF_008728515.1). Taxonomy (NCBI): domain Eukaryota; kingdom Metazoa; phylum Chordata; class Mammalia; order Primates; family Cercopithecidae; genus Papio; species Papio anubis. The sequence goes on from NC_044984.1 coordinate 94,618,189, forward strand.
CGCCTGTAATCCCAGCACTTTGGGAGGCCGAGGTGGGTGGATCACAAGGTCAGGAGATTGAGATCATCATGGCTAACACAGTAAAACTCCATCTCTACTAAAAATATAAAAAATTAGCCGGGCATGGTGGCAGGCACCTGTAGTCCCAGCTGCTCAGGAGGCTGAGGCAGGAGAATGGCTGAACTGCCCAGGAGGCAGACCTTGCAGTGAGCGGAGATGGTGCCACTGCACTCCAGCCGGGGCGACAGAGCAAGACTCCATCTAAAATAAATAAATAAAATGAAATAAAATTTGCTCTAAATAGTAATATCTGGAGTGACACTTTAAAGATTGTGTTGTGGAAAAACATTTTTGAATTTTTGAATTCAGTGATGATTGCCTCAACATAGCAAACTGATTATGTTCACCTATTTCTCTACCTGTTCCAAATCCCATTAAACGTCTGCTGGGGAGGGGAGGGAAGTACATGAGGGAGAAATACACAGGGTACATTTCAATGCTATTTGTGATACAGCGTTTCTCAAGCTAGATATTGAGCACTGGGTATTCATTTTATTAGAGTCCATATTATTATGTGCATGACAAAATTCTGTTATCCTTTGTAAGATTAAATCTGTAATTCTAGTAAACAAAAAGAGTACTACTGATGTGGAGAAGTGTCCAAAATATGGAAAACAAATACGATTAGATTGTTAGAGAAACAAGAAAACCCATATCCCAAATCAGGGCAGGAGAAAACTACCAAATACGTAAGAACAATTCCAGAGATATTTTAATCTTAGGACAAATACAGAGAGTAGGAGAAGGCTGGGCATGGTGGCATGTGTCAGCAGTCCCAGCTACTCAAGAGGCTGACGTAGGAGGATTGCTTGAGCCTAGGAGTTTGAGGCTGCAGTGTGCTACAGCTGCACCTGTGAATAGCCCCTATATTTCAGCCTGGGCAACATAGTGAGATCTTGTCTTAAAAAAAAAAAAAAAAAAGAGTAGAAGGAGATCATGGGTTAGCCGTTAAAAGATTGAAACCTACAGCTGTGCCCTACTTCCTGTCTTGTTATTGAGGCTGAGCAGGAAAAGGGGTTAAAGTGTAAAGGTTGGAAAGGAAACACTAGAACCTGAAATAATTTCATATCCCCTAAGGGCATCAAAGTAAGAAGAAAATTTTAACAGAGTGGTGGGTTGTGTCACTGAACTCTGATTAAAGCCAAGAGCTTGGACCTCATTAGAAAGAATGGTGACAGGGCAGGGCCCTAGGGAACTAAGCACATCTCCCTCCTGTTTCCCTCTCACCGCCCCCCTCCACAACAACGAGAGACAAAACACCAAATTAGAACTTGCATTGGCCAGGCGTGGTGGCTCATGCCTGTAATCCTAGCACTTTGGGAGGCCGAGGTGGGTGGATCACCTGACATCAGGAGTTCGAGACCAGCCTGGCCAACATGGTGAAACCCCATCTCTACTAAAAATACAAAAACTAGCTGGGTGTGGTGGTGCGCACCTGTAATCCCTGCTACTTGGGAGGCTGAGACAGGAGGATTGCTTCAACCCAGGAAGCAGAGGTGGCAGGGAGCTGAGATTGTGCCACTGCACTCCAGCCTGGGTAACAGAGTGAGACCCTGTGTCCAAAAAAAAAAGACAAAAAACTTTTGCTTAATAGATGGATTGAACAGCAGAATGGACACTGCGTGCAGAGGCTCACCCATGTAATCCCAGCACTTTGGGAGACCGAGGCTGGTGGATGGCTTGAGCCCAGGAGTTCAAGACCAGCCTGGGCAACATGGTAAAACCCCATCCTTACTAAAAATACAAAAATTAGCTGGGCAGGGCAGTGCACGCCTGTAGTCCCAGCTACTCGGGAGGCTGAGGCACAAGAATTGCTTAAACCCAGGAGGTGGAAGTTGCAGTGAGCCAAGATCACACCACTGTACTCCAGCCTGGGTGACAGAGAGAGACTCTGTCTGAAAAAAGAAAGAAAAAGAAAAAGAAAAAAGACTGAAAATCTGAGTTGGAAAGAAGCTGAGGGAATTTTCCCAGAATGTAGCATAACTGAGCAAGCACTGGGATGGCTGGGGAAAGAGGCTAACCGATGTCCACAGTGTAGGCTACGCTGTCCATCTAAATACTAAGAGCCTTACCTACAGAAGACGGCTTTTGATAAGAAAGCTTTTGATAAGCTTTCACACAGGAAACAAATATCCTTGCATTTGGGGCCTATTCTGAGTTTGTCCACATACTTCCCCAAAGCTTCTACTTTCCAAGTTTCTTTTTTCTTTCTTCTTTAAAATTTATTTTTATTTCTTTTTGAGATGGGGTCTTGCTCTTTTGCTTAGGCTGGAGTGCACTGGCATGATCCTAGTTCACTGCAGCCTAGAACTCCTGGGCTCAAATGGTCTTCTCACCTCAGCCTCCAGAGTAGCTGGGACTACAAGCTTGCACCACCACGCCTGGCTAATTTTTTTATTTTTATTTTTAGAGAGAGGGAATCTCACTATGTTGTCCATGCTGGCCTTGGACTCCTAGCCTCAAGCAATCCTCCTGCCTTGGCCTCCCAAAGTGTCGAGATTGTGGGCCTAAGCCACTGTTCCTGGCCTAGGTTTCTTATCTTGTAGTTGTCAAATCTCTGACCCTCTGGTCAAACCATTAACTGTCATCTCCACCCATGTCTTCATGTAAGTTGAACCACCAGAAATATTGCTCTGATTTCTCCCTGAGATAATTTCTCCTCCCCACTGGAGGTTAGGTGTGCTCAGCAGCATGTGCTGCCATCAAGTGGAAGTGGCATATACAAGACTGGATTCAGACTGGTCTTAAGGACATGAGTCAATTTTATGAGCTACTCCCAGCTTCTCAGGAGGCTGATGCAGGAGGATTGCTTGAGCCCAGAAGTTCGAGGCTGCAGTGAGCTAAGATCACACCACTGTACTCCAACCTGGGCAATAGAGTGAGATACCATCTCTTAAATTTTTTCTTTTTAATTATCATCTCATATAATTTATGAGGGTCAGAAATCCAAGAGTAGCTTTACTGGGTAAACTCAGAATCTCCCATGAGCTTGCAATCAACGTGACAGCTGAGAATGCAACCTCTGAAGACTTGACTTGGGTTGGAGGATTCACTTCAAACTCATTCACATGGCTGCTGGCAAGAGGATTCTGCAGTTCCTCATCATGTAAGTCTTCCATAGGACTGTTTAAGACACGATTTCCCCTAAAGTGGATCTGACAGGTTGGGGGAGGGAAAAGCAGAGGGAGAGAGAGAAAGAGTATGTGTGTGTGCCCAAGCACACATGCAAGATGGAAGCTGCACGCTTTTATATCCTCATCTTAGAAGTGACATGCCATTGCTTCTTCCATAACAAATTAACTCTGGTACAATATGGTGTGGGGGTTAGGGGAGCTACAAAACGGTGTGCAGCAGGGATCATTGAGGACCATCTTGGAGGCAGGCTACTACACAATCCTTTTGTTATTCTTCACTTTTGCCAAAATGATTTATCACGGCAGCCACTAAGGCTGCCATAGCCTTACCTTCAGAAAGCATTTCATTCTTAGCAATAACAAGGGACAATCTAAAACTAGAATTCTGTTGCAGAGAATAGGCTACTTACTAAAGCTGGTTTACAAAAATTAAATGGATTAAAGAATTACTGAACTGGCCAAAAGGCAGACCATAGACTTGAGCTTCCAGGAACCATTTCCCTGCAGGACCAGCTCTCCAAGGAGGTCCTGCATGATCAGGTCTGGTGCTTGATGAATTTATAGGCCACTTCTGTAGCTACTGGCTCTGGAACTAGACAACCTCTGCTAACAAGACAAAGTTGCTGGTCAAAACAGGAAGCTGCTGCTACCACACAACCACTGACTACAGCAGGAAGCCAATACTATAATCCACATCAGTAAAATGGGTCTCTCTCTCTCTCTCTCTCTCTCTCTCTCTGTTCACTGAATTTACCTCCAAGTAAGTTTCATACAAAGCCATATAAACAGTTTTATGTAGGCTGGGCGCGGTGGCTCATGCCTGTAATCCCAGCACTTTGGGAGGCTGAGGCAGGTGGATCACTTGAGGCCAGGAGTTGGAGACCAGCCTGGCCCACAGGGTGAAACCCCATCTCTACTAAAAACACAAAAAATTAGCCAGGTGTGGTGGCACATGCTTGTAATCCCGGCAGAGGGGGATATACAAATAAGATATACAAATTATAAAATTACATAATTCAGTATTTCAATTGTTAACTCTTTAGTGCTTCTATAATTATTCAAATTAATTTCCCCGATTTATTTTTTCCCTACTGTGTGTTTTTGTTTGTCTGTTGTTTAGAGACAAAGTGAGCCAAGATTGCACCATTGCACTCCAGCCTGGGTGACAAGAGAGAAACCCTGTCTCAAAAAAAAGTAATAATTAAAAAAACAAAAAGTTTTATGTAAATCATATTCAGAACACTGGCTACAAAGGAGCTGGAAAATGAGGTTTTTAGCTTTCTACTCTCCAAAGTTTAGGAAGACACGCTATAAGGAAGTTAGACTAAATACTGAGTAACAGGAGCCGCAGTCCCTGGTCAAACCAGTATTCAAACCCTGGGGGCAAAATACAAACTTTTGTATAAACAAGGTCTCAAAGTACCATTCTTGAGACCATTTCTGAAAGAACTGCCTAACGATACAGTACTGTAGTAAGATGACAATGAATCTAAGAAAGGAGGGTAAGGATTCAAGAAAACAGTAGGGGCCCAGCAAGATGACTCTCGCCTGTGATCCCACCACTTTGGGAGGCAGAGGCAGGAGGAGCACTTGAGCCCAGGAGTTAGAGGCTGCAGTGAGCTATGATCGTACCACTGCACTCCAGTGTGTGTGACAGAACAAGAGCTTGTCTCTAAAAAACAAACAAACAAAAACACACAGTAGGGAAAAAATAAATCAGGAAAATTAATTTGAATAATTATAGAAGCACTAAAGAGTTAGCAGTTGAAATACTGAATTGTGTAATTTTATAATTTGTATGTCTTATTAACACAAAATATTTTTCAAATTGTGTTAACTCACATTTTCAATATATATATTTGAATATATATTTATTCAATTTTTTTTTTTTTTTTTTTTTTGATTGGAGTTTCGCTCTTGCTGCCCAGTCTAGAGTGCAATGGCATGAACTTGGCTCACTGCAACCTCCGCCTCCCGGGTGCAAGTGATTCTCTTGCCTCAGCCTCCTGAGTAACTGAGATCACAGGCACGCGCCACCACGCCCGGCTAATTTTTGTATTTTTAGTAGAGACAGGTTTTCACCATGTTGGTCTGGCTGGTCTCGAACTCCCAACCTCAGGTGATCTGCCCACCTCAGCTTCCCAGAGTGCTGGGATTACAGGTGTGAGCCACGGCACCCGGCCTTCGATTTTTTGTGAACAGTTGAATTGCTAATTATGCCCCTTTTATTCTGAAGTATAAGCCCTAAACTAACCTAAAATAGTTTCTAGTGACAATCTTTTTTTTTTTTTTTTTTTTGACACTGAGTCTCGCTCTGTTGCCCAGAGTGGAGTGCAATAATGCAATCTCCGCTCACTGGAACCTCTGCCTCCCGGGTTCAAGCAATTCTGCCTGCCTGCCTCAGCCTCCCCAGTAGCTGGGATTACAGGTGCCTGCCACCATGCCTGGCTAATTTTTTTGTATTTTTAGAAGAGTCAGGGTTTCACCATGTTAGCCAGGCTGGTCTCGAATTCCTGACCTCAAGTGATCCACCCGCCTTGGCCTCCCAAAGTGCTGCCATTACAGGTGTGAGCCACTGTGCCCGGCAAATTTTTAATTTTGTGTGTGTGTGTGTGTGTGTGTGTGTGCAACAGGGTCACATTCTGTCATCCAGGCTAGAGTGCAATGGCTTGATCACTCCTCACAGCAAGTGATCCTCCCACCTTGGCCTTCTGGGTAGCTGGGATTACAGGTGTCCACCACCACGCCTGGCTAATTTTTTGTAGAGATGGGTTTTTGCCATGTTGCCCAGGGTGGTCTCCAACTCCTGGGCTCGAGCAATCTGCCTGCCTCAGACTCCCAAAGTGCTGGTATTACAGGCATGAGCCACCAAGTGTGGCCCCCTAGTGACAATCTTACAATAAAGCACACAACAAATAAAACAAACAAATACGCCAGGCGCAGTGGCTCAAGCCTGTAATCCCAGTACTTTGGGAGGCTGAGGCGGGCGGATCACGAGGTCAGGAGATTGAGACCATCCTGGCTAACACGGCGAAACCCCGTCTCTACTAAAAAATACAAAAAACTAGCTGGGCGAGGTGGCGGGCACCTCTTGTCCCAGCTACTCAGGAGGCTGAGGCAGGAGAATGGCATAAACCCGGGAGGCGGAGCTTGCAGTGAGCTGAGATCCGGCCACTGCACTCCAGCCTGGGCGACAGAGCGAGACTCCGTCTCAAAAAAGAAAAAAAAAAAAAAAAAAGGAATAACTTTATCAAAATATCTTTATCAATTTTAGCGTTTTATTTTTTTGTTGCTAATTTAATGGTTAGTATTTAGCATCCTTGAGCCATCTTTAAAGCACCTAGTTTTACTCTCAACTTGGACTTTAAGAATTAGGAAAATGGTGAAACCCTGTCTCTACTAAAAATACAAAAATTAGGCAGGTGTGGTGGCTCATGCCTGTAGTACCAGCTACTCAGGACGCTGAGGTGGGAGAATCGCTTGAACCTGAGAGGCAGAGGTTGCAGTCAGCCGAGATCACACAACTGCACTCCAGCCTCGGTGACAGACAGAGATCCTGCCTCAGAAAAAGAAAAACAGAATTAGGAAAGTGTCTCATATATCCATCGATACTTTCGAAGTCTCATATTCTTTCTGAAAAAAGATCAGTGGTTTCATATTTTTAGCCTAAGGGAAAATGCTAATAGAAACTTCAGTCAGTAAACAGTTGTGTAATTAGAAGTCTTTGCCAGGTGCAGTTGCTCACGCCTGTAATCCCAGCACTCTGGGAGGCCGAGGCGGGCAGATCACCTGAGGTCAGGAGTTTGAGACCATCCTGGCCAACACGGTGAAACTCCATCTCTACTAAAAATACAAAAATTAGGCGGATGTGGTGGCTCACGCCTGTAGTACCAGCTATTCAGGAGGCTGAGCGGGCGAATCGCTTGAAATCACAAAAATTAGCCAGGTGCGGTGGTGGTTACCTGTCATCCCAGCTACTCGGGAGGCTGAGACTGGAGAATCACTTGAACTCGGGAGGTGGAGGTTGCAGTGAGCCAAGATCGCGCCACTGCACTCCAGCCTGGGCGACAGAGCGAGACTTCATCTCAAAAAAAAAAAAAAAGTCTTTGTATACAAGTTAATTAACATAATTTATATGCCTCACAACTCCAACATGATGGTTAAATTTCATAGTTTCAAGCTCCATCTCAGTAAATTAATTTAGGTATGGAAAGGCGTCATTGTGTAACAAGCACTCCAGGTAATTCTGGTGCACGTAGCCACTTTGAGAAACACTGGCCTAAGGCTGGGCACGGTAGCTCATGCCTGTAATCCCAGCACTTTGGGAGGCTGAGGCGGGAGGATCACCTGAGGTCGGGAGTTAGAGACCAGCCTGACCAACTTGGAGAAACCCCGTCTCTACTGAAAATACAAAATTAGCCAGGCGTGGTGGCCCATGCCTGTAATCCCAGCTACTTGAGAGTCTGAAGCAGAAGAATCTCTGAACCCAGGAGGCAGGAGGTTGCGGTGAGCCAAGATCGTGCCATTGCACTCCAGCCTGGGCAATAAGAGCGAAACTCCGTCTCAAAGAAAAACAAAAAAACAAACATAAAAAGAGAAACACAGGCCTAGAGGGTGAAAGGATAGCACTTATTAAAATAGCCTAACCTGTGACAGGCAATGTGTGTGTGTGTGTGTGTGTGTGTGTGTGTGTATACACACATTTATATAATATAAATTATATATATTATATATATAAAATTTAATCCTACCTGCAACAATTGTATACTACCTCCATTTTGCAAATGAGAAAACCTAGGTTCAAAAGAATGAGTAAACTGTTCAAGGTCACATTAGGTAGTGGACTTGTGAGTCAAATACAGGTGGGTCTAATTTTGAAGTTTATGCTTTACCACACCTTCAATTTAGATGTTCACAAGTATCTCACCCTAAACATATCAAAGTTAAATTTACTCTCAACTCCTAATCTTTCCAACCCAATCTGCCATTCTTATATACATACATATATATAACTTTCATGTATGCATATGCATGCACCCCCCTGAAAGACGGAAATATGTATAAAATGTTTTTGGCAACCCAGTCCCTTTGAACGTCCTCGTCCCTCTGCCAGAGATGTTGTCACAAATTTTAACTCCCATTCAGATTTCACGACCAAGTTTAAATACTGCTTCTCCCTGAAGCCTTTCAGATACCATGATAAATTAGTTGTATAGAGTTCTGTTTTCATACCTCTATACGTTTACTACATTGTTAATGTCATGCTCATGTTCCTTGTATTAGAGTTACTTTTCCAAGGGTGGGATGGACATCCACTTTACGTCTCCTACATCATACCTGGCACAGATGAAAAGTTGAATGATTATACCCATGAATGAATGATTAGGTAGCATCATTGCTTATAGGGTTGCTAAGCATCAGAGATAAGGCTTCAACCCCAACTTTTTTGGTTTTTGTGCTCCAAAAATCTTTTTAGCATGCAAGGAATTAGCAAATAGAAGCACTTCCAATCTACTTGTAGAGTGTACAGGAAGGAAAGATTTCCAGGAAAAAGATATGAATAACAGACTTCAGTCTTGAATTCTTTATGTATAAAAGTTACATAAGAAGAAAAACGTTTTGTCTCAAAAAAAATTTTTTTTGGAGTTAGAAAATCTTTTATTAGCTTGGGCTACATAGTGAAACCCTGTCTCTAAAAAAAAAACTAGCTGGGCTTGGTGGCATGTGCCTGTAGTCTCAGCTACTCAGGAGGCTGAGGTGGGAGAATCGCTTGAACCTAGGAGGTTGAGGCTGTGGTGAGCCATGATCACACCACTGCACTTCAGCCTGGGTGGCAGAGTTAGACTCTGTCTCCAGAAACAAACAAACCAACCAACCAAACTTTTATTTATGTGGATAGTACCTGTCAACAAAAAAATATTCAATGAAACTTGTTAAAAGATGATTTTATTCAGGACCATCAAAATAGGTATAGGGACCACTGCTATGGGATCCTGCGGTCAGAGAGAGATACTAGCCTCAAATCTGAGTACTGCATGGCCAAGTAGTCGGAATTTATAGCCAAGAAGCAGGTCAGGGGTCAATGAATGGAAAATTACTGAGAGAAAAACCTCAAGGGTAAGGGAGATTCTGGCAGAACTGACCTAACGAGATACTAGCTGAAGACTGGCCAGGATGATGACACATAACCTCTGGGGGATAATGAAGGATGAGGAATCTGATTGGATATTGAGTATGATCAGATATTGACGGTGGGGGCTTCTTCCTAAACTGACACAGCAGGGTTCTTTTCTAAAATAGGATTTTACGAGGAAAAGCACAGATGGGACTAGAGGAAGATTCAGGAACCTGACTAAAGTTTGGTCAAGCAAACAATCTTTGTCATCTCGTAGAGACTGAATAATCTAAGAAGTTTAAACAGTCTTAAGTGTTATGAATCAGACCGTTAATGGTCATGAAAATTTACTGAATATTCTATCAGGAGGAAAGTTTTCCAGTAACTGAAGCTGTATTTATTTATACAGAGAAAAAAGTGCTTTACACATAAATCCCCCCAAAATGCTTAGCCTAACACTGAATGACGATACCCTTGGGAACTTAATTCTTTTTAAGCCTAATAACTGTGCTTTATGAAGCTGTCACTAGGTGGCATGACAATGCTCAGTTAGAAATTTCTCTTTAGAAATTAATGCCTCAGAACCTCCAAAAACTGTTGAGTAGATGTCAATGTTTCTTTGTAAACAAGTTTCATTGTTTACAAGTTTCATGGAGTAAAGGTATGCATGTGTTGATAAAAATAAGCTCCATTAGCGAATGTGGTAGGAAATATTCAATTTAAATAATAACAAAATAAGACATTTAAAGTATGCTTAACAACTCTGACTTCTGGTAATTCTATTTCTAAACTATATTTTATCCTAATCTAGAATACTCATGCGATGGTATTTTACCTTTTAACCCAAACAGGTCAAATCATAAATCCAGGTCTATGATTCCAGAGCCCATGTTCTTTTTATTTAAGTTTTTTTTTTTTTTATTCTCATATTTTATTTTTTAAAGTTCTTTATTTCCATAGGTTTTTGGGGAACAGGTGGTATTTGGTTACATTAATAAGCTTTTTACTGGTGATTTGTGAGATCTTTGTGTACCCATCCCCCCAGCAGTATACACTGAACCCAATTTGTAGCCTTTTATCCCTTACCCCCTTCCCACCCTTTCACCCCGAAGTCCCCAAACTCCACTGTGTCATTCTTCCCCCCCTCAAGATGGAGTCTTGCTCTGTCACCCAGGCTGGAATGCAGTGGCATGATTTTGGCTCACTGCAGCCTCCGTCTCCTGGGTTCAGGCAATTCTCCTATCTCAGCCTCCCAAGTAGCCGGGATTACAGGTGCCCGCCACCGCGCCCGGCTTATTTTTGTATTTTTAGTAGAGACAGGTTTCACCATGTTGGCCAGGCTGGTCTTGAACTCCTGACCTTAGGTGATCCACCGGCCTCAGCGTCCCAGAGTGTTGGGATTACAGGTGTGAGACACCATGCCCGGCCCACTGTATCAAAGGCCTTTGCATTCTCATAGCTTAGCTCCCACTTCTAAGGGAGAACATACAATGTTTGGTTTTCCATTCCTCAGTTACTTCACATAGAATAATAGTCTCCAATCCCACCCAGGTTGCTGCAAATGCCATTAATTCATTCCTTTTTATGGCTGCATAGTATTCCATTGTGTATATATATATACCACATTTTCTTTATCCACTTGTTGATTGATGGGCATTTGGGCTGGTTTCATATTTTTGCAATTGTGAATTGTGGTGCTTTAAACATGTGTGTGCAAGTATCTTTTTCATATAATGACTTCTTTTCCTCTGGGTAGATACCCAGTAGTGGGATTGCTGAATCAAATGATAGTTCTACTTTTAGTTCTTTAAGGAATCTCCACACCATTTTCCATAGTGGCTGTACCAGTTTACATTCCCACCAGCAATGCAGAAATATTCCTTGTTCACCACATCCATGCCAACATCTATTATTTTTTGATTTTTAAATTATGGCCATTCTATGGGAGTAAGGTGGTATCGCACTGTGGTTTTGATTTGCATTTCCCTAATCACTAGTGATGTTGAGCATTTTTTCATATGTTTGTTGGTTATTTGTATATCTTCTTTTGAGGACTGTCTATCCATGTCCTTAGCCCACTTTTTGATGGGATTGTTTTTTTCTTACTGATTTGGGTTCCTTGTAGATTCTGGATATTAGTCCTTTGTTGGATATATAAAGCTTTTCTTCCACTTTGTGGGTTCTCTGTTTACTGTGCATACTGTTTCTTTTGCTGTGCAAAAGCACTTCCGTTTAAGTCCCACCTGTTTATCTTTGTTTCTGTTGTATTTGCTTTTGGGTTCTTCGTCATGAAATCTTTGCCTAAGCCAATGTCTAGAAGAGTTTTCCCCATGTTATCTTCTAGGATTTTCATAGTTTCAGTTCTTAGATGTAAGTCCTTGATCCATCTTGAGCTGATTTTTGTATAAGGTGAGAGATGAGGATCCAGTTTCATTCATTCATATTTTTGCAATTGTGAATTGTGGTGCTATAAACATGTTTGTGCAAGTATCTTTTTTGTATAATGACTTCCTTTCCTCTGGGTAGATACCCAGTAGTGGGATTGGTGAATCAAATGATAGTTCTACTTATAGTTCTTTAAGGAATCTCCACACCGTTTTCCATAGTGGCTGTACTAGTTCACATTCCCACCACCAATGTAGAAGTGTTCCTTGTTCACCACATCCATGCCAACATCTATTATTTTTTGATTTTTTAATTATGGCCATTCTGTGGGAGTAAGGTGGCTATGTGTGGGTTCCCAATTATTCCAGCACCATTTGTTGAAGAGGGTGTCCTTTCCCCACTTTGTTTTTGTTTGCTTTGTCGAAGATCAGTTGGCTATACATGTTTGGGTTTATTTCTGGGTTCTCTATTCTGTTCCATTGGTCTATGTGCCTATTTTTATACTAGTGCCATGCTGTTTTGGTGACTATGGCCTTATAGTATAGTTTAAAATCAGGTAATGTGATGGCTCCAGATTTGTTCTTTCTGCTTAGTCTTGCCTTGGCTATGCAGGCTCTTTTTTGTTTCCATATGAATTTTAGGATTTTCTTTTTTTTTTTTTTTTTTTTTGAAATGGAGTCTCGCTCTGTCACCAGCCAGGCTGGAGTGCAGTGGCATGATTTTGGCTCACCACAACCTCCACCTCCCGAGTTCAAGCGATTCTCCTGCCTCAGCCTCCTGAGTAACTGGGACTACAGGCATGTGCCACCACACCCAGCTAATTTTTGTATTTTTAGTAGAGATGAGTTTTCACCATGTTGGCCAGGCTGGACTCGAACTGCTGACCTCAGGTGATCCACCTGCCCTTGGCCTCCCAAAGTGCTGGGATTACAGGTGTGAGCCACTGTGCCTGGCCTAGGATTTTTTTTTTTCTAGTTCTGTAAAGAATGATGGTAGTATTTTGATGGAAACTGCATTGAATTGTAGACTGCAGAGCCCATATTCTTGTTACCACACATTCTCCTTCACAAACCCACTATTTACAGATGGAGAGATGACTGTTACCCATCAAAGAGTTGGAAGGTACCTTTGGTATTATCTGGTGGATTCTTAAAAATTTTTTTTAAAATTTATTTCATTTTTTATTTCTTTGTTTCAATCTTAAACTATTAAAGGAATATCTCAATCTTAAAAATATAAATCTGTGCATGTGTATTTTTATTTTAGAGATTTTTAAAAAACTGAGGCTCAGTGCAAAGATGTAAGGTTATAATTTTCTGAACAGCAGATGCAAGGACATAGTAATAACCTTAAAGCATTTGTCAAAGTATCCACCATTCATAGTGATGACTAGCAAATCCCTACCTGATCCACACCGAACATTAAAATGGCAATTTTCCAAATAAGGAGACTCTTCTATTGAAGAGGGCTTGGTGGCATGTTTCCAGTATTTTCCTGGTGTCTCTTCAGGTACCCTCTCAGGTCTTCCACTGGAAGTATATTAACTTCCTCCCCAACTTTAAAAAAGCCATACGCAGATTAGGGCAGTTTTATCTTCTAGTGTCATATAATTGGGTTGCTATTTTTTTTTTTTTTTTTGACAGAGTCTTGCTCTGTCACTCAGGCTGGAGTGCAATGGCGCCATCTCGGCAACCTCTGCCTCCTGGGTTCAAGCAATTCTCCTGCCCCAGCCTCCCAAGTAGATGGGATTACAGGCATGCACCACCACTCCCAGCTAATTTTTTTGTATTTTTAGTAGAGACAGGGTTTCACCATGTTGGCCAGGCTAGTCTCGAACTCCTGATCTCAGGTGATCCACCTGCCTTGGCCTCCCAAAGTGCTGGGATTACAGGTGTGAGCCACCACGCCCAGCCTTTAAGTAGGAAGAACTTAGAAGTCATCCAGCTTAGTGCCTTTTCCTTTTTTTTTTTTTTTTTTTGCCCAGGCTGGCATGCAGTGGCATAATCTCAGCTCACAGCAACCTCTGCTCCTGGGCTCAAGTGATCCTCCCACCTCAGCCTCCTGAGCAGCTGAGACTATAGGTACCCACCATTTTGCCTGGCTAATTTTTGCATTTTTAGTAGAGATGGGGTTTCGCCATGTCGTGCAGACTGGTCTTGGAACTCCTTGGCTCAAGCAATCTACCCACTTCAGCCTGCCAAAGTGCTGGGATTATAGGCATGAGCCACCACATCCAGCCAATGCTCTTATGTTAATATAACATTGGGATATTTAATAGTTTATCCATAAGGTAAAAGCAAAATTTGGGAAATATATAAATATACATCAAGAAGGACTTTTAGATTCTTGAACCCAGTGGTTCTTACTGTGCTTGCACCACAGTCCTCGTGAAAATTTGCTGATAGCCATGGATTGTCTTCCTAGAAACATGCCATAAGCACAGATACACAAAAAACTGCCTATAGTTTCATAAAGTGTCTTGTACTTTGGCCCTTTGAAACCTTTTCACAGACTCTTAGTTGAGAATTTTTGTTTGTTTGTTTTGAGACAGAGTCTCTCCCTGTTGCTGAGGCTGGAGTGCAGTGGCGTGATCTCAGTTCACTGCAACCTCCACCTCCTGGGTTCAAGCGATTCTCCTGCCTCAGCCTCTCAAGTAGCTGGGATTACAGGCACCCACCACCACACATGGCTAATTTTTGTATTTTTGGTAGGGATGGGGTTTCACCATGTTGGACAGGCTGCTCTTGAACTCCTGACCTCAAGTTATCCACCTGTCTTGGCCTCCCAAAGTGCTAGGATTACAGGTGTGAGCCACCACACCTGGCCAATAATTTTTTTTTCTTTCTTTTTTTTTTTTTTTTTGAGACAGTGTTTTGCTCTGTTGCCCAGGCTGGAGTGCAGTGGTACACTCATGGCTCATTGAAACCTCAAACTCTGGCTCACGTGATCCTCCCACTTCAGTCTCCTGAGTAGTCAGAACTACAAGGTACACCACAGTCTGCCCAGCAATTAAAATTTTTATATTTTTTGTAAAGACAGGGTCAAACTACATTGCCCAGGCTGGCCTTGAACTCCCGGTCTCAAGCAATCCTCCTGCATTGGCATCCCAATGTGCTGGAATTATAGGTGTGAGCCACCAGGCCAAGCCTTAGCTGAGAATTTTTTTCCCCCTGAGACAGGGTCTTGCTATGTTGCCCAGGCTGGCCTCTAACTCCTGTGGTCAGCCAGACACAGTGGCTCACAACTGTAATTCCAGCACTTTGGGAGGCAGAGGCAGGAGGATCACTTGAGGCCAGGAGTGTGAGACCAGCCTGGGCAATATAGTGAGACCCCATCTCTACAAAAACAAACATACAAACAAACTAAACATCCTGGGCTCAAGGGATCCTCCCGCTTCAGCCTCTCAAATAGTTGGGACTATAGGTACATGCCACCATGTCTGGCTTCTTAGTTGAGAACTTAGAAACTAAGTGTTCTAATTCAAGATGACTGATACAAGTTTTATACAAAAAGATAAAACTGATGACATCTGTCTAATATAGTTTATTTTTTTTCAAGAACTTAATTAATCATGCTTCTCTTTCCCTGTGATCAATGATATAAATTAAGATGACCACAAAATACTTTTTCCCTTCTTCTTTTTTTTTTGAGACAGGGTCTTGCTTTATTGCCCAGGCTGTAGTACAGTGGCGCAATCATAGCTCACTGCAGCCTAAAACTCCTGGGCTCAAGAGACCCTCCCACCTCAGCCTCCTGAGTGGCTGGGACTATAGGTGTGAGCTGCCACACCTGGCTAAATATTTTTTGTAATTTTTGTAGAGACAGGGGCAGGGTTTCACTATTACTCAGGCTGGTCTTGAACTCCTGGCCTTAAGCAATGCCCCCTCCTTGGCCTCTCAAAGTTCTGGGACTACAGGCATGGGCCACTATGCTTGGCCCAAAAGAATTTTTCTGTGTAAAACTTTCCATAGGTATTGAATCCCTGCTACATTAGGGAATGATGCCATAGAGTGAATTAACCAATTTAAAACAGAGACAGAGAGGAGCAGGCAAGAAAAAAGTGAAAGAGGTGGAAAGAGAGAGAGAAAGAGGAAAGAAAAGGAAGGAGCAGAGAAAGAATGAGAAGGAAAGAAGACAACCATAAAATATGGACTGAAGAAGAATTAGAGACAGGAATCACAGTTTTGATGTTTACGAATTTTTAATTTGTGGCCTTTCAAATCTACTTCATGTGGCCGGGTGTGGTGGCTCACGCCTGTAATCCCAGCACCTTTGGAGGCTGAGGCGGGCAGATCACCTGAGGTCAGGAGTTCAAGACCAGCCTGGCCAACATGGTGAAACCCCATCTCTACTAAAACTACAAAAATTATCCAGGCCTAGTGCCAGGCGCCTGTAATCCCAGCTACTCGGGAGGCTGAGACAGGGAGAATTGCTTGAACCCGGGAGGCAGAGGTTGCAGTGAGCTGAGAAGATGGTGCCACTGCATTCCAGCCTGGGACAGAGCAAGACTCCACCTCAAAAAAAAAAAAAAAATACTACTTCATGCATCTTTCCCTATTTCAAAGATTCACAGTCATTTAAGTTACAGCAGCTTAAGGGGGTTGCTTGAAAATAATCATATACTAAGGAAAGTGCATGCTTTCTTCAGGGAGCTTGTGTATGAAAAGTTCCTTTCCTGTGGGAAAAAAAGGAAATTAACTGTACTAGTTCCCTAATAATAGCAGCACATTTATTAAGTGATTTTAGCAGCATAATAGTTAAGTGAATCAGCAAACATGAAGGCTAACTCGTATTCCTTCTTGAAGTTAAAAACTTCCTTAACATATTTTAAGCATGATTAAATTAAAATTAATATTTTATAAAAATAAAATAATGGCCACGTACAGTGACTCATGCCTATAATCCCAGCACTTTAAGAGGCCAAGGCAGGAGGATGACTTGATGCCAGGAGTTTGAGACCAGCTTGGGCAACATAGTGGGACCCCTGTCTCTACAAAATAAAAATAAAAAATAAAACACTTAAAATCTTTTGAGATTATGCTTTCTTTGAAGTGTAAGTATGGCAATTTGAGAAAACCACCAGAGAAATGTTCATATTTACAAATTGTAGTCTCTTGTACCAGAAATGTTAATTCAAAGCTTCTGGATGCTGTTTTTGAAATTCCTTAATTAATTTCTTTTTTCGTTTCAGAGAGATGCTGGGGTTACTATTAATCTCAAGAGCCAACTGATGTAGATATTGAATTGTCCTTCCCTTTCGCTTTTCAAACTCCTTGTACATCAAGGGTTGGCAAAATGTAAAGCCTGAAAAAAAAAAAAAAAGAAAAGAAAAAGTACCACTGGAAAACCAAGTTAAAAAACCAACTAAACTGTACTTACTCAAACTGGTCTTATGGTACATTACCTATACCTAGGCTTTCTTCGTTCCAGTTTCTTTCAAAAGTGCTTTTACTTTAGCAAAACATACATGATGTTATTTTACACACATTATTTGATCTCCAAAATAACTAGAAGCAAGAGAAGCAAGAAACTAGTATCCCAGTTTCAAGAGAAATACATAAAAAATTTAAGTGACATGGCCAATAAGTTAGAGACATGTTCATAAGATGATGAACATGTTCATAAGATGATGACATGGCCCTTCATAAGATGATACCTATCAATCTCTCTAGTTTCAATTTCTGCTATCTCCCTGGCAGCAGTTTCTTTTTATTTATTTATTTTTATTTTTAAATTTTTTGGTTTTCTGAGACAGAATCTCACTCTGTCACCCAGGCTGGAGTGCAGTGGCATGATCAACGCTCACTGCAGCCTTGACCTACTGAGCTCAAGCAATTCTCCCACATCTGCCTCCCAAGCAGCTAGGACCACAGGCATATGCCACCATGCCTGGCTTTTTTTTTTTTTTTTGTCATTTTTGTTTCATTTTGTTTTGCCTTATGCCTGACTGCTCTTTCTAGTGCTTACCTATTTTTGCTCACACTGTTCTAATTCTTTAAGCTCCTATTCGTCAAGACTCCTGTTATGCATTATCTCTTCTACGAACTTTGATTCCCTCAGACTAGGTGGTCAGGTAATCCTCCTCCAAGCTTCCATAATCTCCTCTGGCTTGAACATATCCCTGTCAGATTTTTATGATTCATTGATATGGCTGTCTCTCATTCATCAACTCTTTCACTGAATTTAGTCAACAAATGTTTACTGAACATCTACTATGTGCTAGTTATTTTGAATGTTAGAATGTGAGCTTATTGCAAGCAGTGGCATTATCTTACACATCTTTGTGTTTTGTGGTGCTTATACAAGTTCTGGCACAACTGTAGATATTCAAAAAATGTTAAGTGAATAACTGAATGAATAGATAGACAAATCCTGGCTGTCAGAAGCATTTTAAATCAATACTCATGAATTTCAAGTACTCAGGCCAGGCATGGTGGCTCACACCTGTAATCCCAGCACTTTGGAAGGCCGAGGTGGGCGGATCACTTGAAGTTGAGAGTTCGAGACCAGTCTGGCCAACATGAGGAAACCCTGTCTCTACCTAAAAATACAAAAATTAGCTGGGCGTGGTGGCACTTACCTGTATTCTCACTACTTGGGAGGCTGAGTCAGGAGAATTACCTGAACCCGGGAGGCAGAGGTTACAGTGAGCAGAGATGCACTATTGCATTCCAGCCTGCGTGACAGAGCGAGACTCTGTCTCAAAAAAAAGAAAACAAAAGAAAATAAATTTCAAGCCATCTACGGAGAAAAAAGCATACAATACAAAGCATGGAGGCAATTTAAAAATGTAAAGTTGTTTACTGATATACTCTGACAGTTTTACTGAGTAAGAGATAAGCTTCAAGAAGAGATAAAATAGGCAAGTTATTTAGGGAAAAATACTATCAGAAAACTCTTCACTTTCCAAGTACTTGTAGTACATGGCATTGTGCAAAACACTTATATAATCCCCCCTTAGTGTATTCGTTTTTGTTTTTGTTTTTGTTTTTGAGACAGAGTCTTGCGCTGTCGCCTAGGCTGGAGTGCAGTGGCATGATCTTGGCTCACTGCAACCTCCGCCTCCCGGGTTCAAGTGATTCTTCTGCCTCAGCCTCCCAAGAAGTATGGACTACAGGTATGTACCACCACACCTGGCTACTTTGTGTATTTTTAGTAGAGACGGGGTTTTACCATGTTGGCCAGACTGGTCTCGAAGTCCTAACCTCAGGTGATCTGCCCGCCTCAGTCTCACAAAGTGCTGGGATTACAGGCGGGAGCTGCTGCGCCCAGCCTAGCATATATTGTTGAATAGAAATAAAGAGTAAAATGTTGGCAATTCTTCTATTTTCCTCAAAAGTCAAAAGTAATGAAAAGTTGAATGTGAAAAGATAATGCAGTAATGGCAGCCAATTAATGTTTGTTTTGAAATTAGCCAGAGAAGATTAAATTAATCCAAAAGATTCTAAGTACTAGTTTCAGAATACTTCATTAGTATCGATGTTTACTTACATCAAATAGGATGCATGTGGCAACATACTTGTTGCCATATACTCTGTATTCAAAGAAGGGAATGAGATAAAATGGCATCTATTAGCTAAGAAATTCCAAGTAATTCAAGCAAGTACACTTATGCCCTCCTCTGTAAATGTTCTTTCCAACAATTAATAATGCCTTTGAATCATTTTTTCCCCCGCCACAACCCTTGAAACTTTTTTTTAAAGAAAAAGAGTCACCTATCTTTCTAGTTCACCAAGTTACATAACCTCTCTAAGCTTCAGTTACCTCCCCTATAAAATCAAATAATAGTAATAATATTAATATGCCTACATAGTAGATTATTGTGAAGATTAAATAATTGCATAAGTATATGTTAATCTTCAAACAGTTTCTGACACATAGTAGGGCTCAGTATATGTGTCAGCTAATGTCATATTAATTCAGATATATTAATCATAATTACAACCAGCATTATATATTAATAAACATTTAATATCCCATTAATAGCATAAATATTAAATATTTAACTGCACAATGAAATAGCTATTATCATTCCCATTTGGTAGTTGAGGAAACTGAGGCAAAAAGGTGCCCAGACAATTTGGTGTGGGCACTCACAGATATATCTATTAAGCTATTTTGTTTCCTGCATGACAATCTTAATAAACTTGGATTAATAATATGTTATAGTTTTAAACAGTTATAAGTTAAAGAATCAGACCAATTAGGGCCAGGCGCGGTGGCTCACGCCCATAATCCCAGCACTTTGGGAGGCCGAGGCAGGTGGATCACAAAGTCAGCAGTTCAAGAGCAGCCTGACCAACATGGTGAAACCCCGTCTCTACTAAAAATACAAAAAAAGTAGCTTGGCGTGGTGGCGGGAGCCTGTAATCCCAGCTACTTGGGAGGCTGAGGCAGGAGAATCGCTTGAAACCGGAATGTGGAGGTTGCAGTGAGCCGAGATTGCGCCACTGCACTCCAGCCTGAGCAACCAGAGCAAAACTCCGTCTCAAAAAAAAAATAATAATAAGACCAATAGCCTAAAGACACTGAATGAAATCATGGACTCTATTCAACTGGGAGTCAGGCTACTCCTCTATAAAATTTGATCCTTCCCCTAGAAAAGAAGGGAGCAAGGGAGAGAGGATGAAAAACAAGAAAAAGAATCTGAGAGAGTCAGAAAAAGACACAACAGAGAGCACAGGAGCAAAGAAGCAGGCACGTGGGTGATAATTGAAGGGGAGGTGAGAACTTGGAGCAGCCGTGAGAGACAGAAAGTTCTTGCCTTCTTAGTAGAAAAGGTAAATAAAGGGCTTCAAAAAAGGACTAGAGAAGAACTTGCCCAGGAGATACTAAAAAATAACCTTACTATAACCACTTTTTACAACATTTTACATACGTTTATTACATACTCATCTTTGATGCCTTCCCAACTCATTTGGCCACAACAGTCACTTAACGATAAAGGAGGAACAAGCTGGAATCCATACCTGATACGGCATGTGCATCTTCTCCATGTAGAAGCTTCTTAAGTTTCTTACTAACCAGATCCAATAAAAGTAACTGGTGTCTACACAAAACAGGTCTTTTCAAATATGTAATATAATTTTTTCTAGCCAGAATTTCAACATAGAAAGAAAAACATCTCCATATTTTTGACCAATGAGTAGAGGGAGAGGATCGTAGATGAGTGGAAAGGGTGGGTGGTAGAAGGCCTCTGAATTATAAATTCTTGAAATTTTTTTAGCACTCTTAAAATCTTATTTTCTGCTTTCATGTATGTATTATATTTAAAATTAGGTTAGGCCGGGCACGGTGGCTCAAGCCTGTAATCCCAGCACTTTGGGAGGCCGAGACGGGCAGATCACGAGGTCAGGAGATCGAGACCATCCTGGCTAACACAGTGAAACCCCGTCTCTACTAAAAAATACAAAAAAATAGCCGGGCGAGGTGGCGGGCGCCTGTAGTCCCAGCTACTCAGGAGGCTGAGGCAGGAGAATGGCGCAAACCCAGGAGGCGGAGCTTGCAGTGAGCTGAGAGCCAGCCACTGCACTCCAGCCTGGGCGACAGTGCGAGACTCCGTCTCAAAAAAAAAAAATAAAAATAAAAATAAAATAAAATAAAATTAGGTTAACCCATCATTAGTGAAATGTTCTCCTATAACAATAAAAATTATTTGTACTTTAATTACAGCATTTATTTAAATAACATTACACAGTACATATGTAAATAGTAGCTCTAAAATACATTAAAATTTTTATCTTAAAATAGGCAAATAGGCCAGCCATGGTGGCTCACACCTGTAATCCCAGTACTTTGGGAGGCTGAAGTGGGAGGATCACTTGAGTCCAGAAGTTCAAGACCCGTCTGGGCAACACAGCGAGATCCTGTCTCTAATAACAAACAAACAAAAAAATCCCCAAACAAAATAGGTATCTATTTCTTTTCTAATTTGGTTATAGCAAAGGTAATCCCAGACTACTACACATATCTGGAGAAATAATCCATTGACTAATACTGTTACAGAGGGCATGCCCTAGCCCTACAATCCCGAAGCTCAGGTCTAGATAGCTCCTTCATCCTGGCTCACAGGATACCTTTTCATTAGCTTCCATTCGTCCTGTCACTTTCCAGCCATGATGCTGTCCCCATTAATTCATTCTGTCATTCAATAAAAATTGAGTGAGTGATTGTTATGTGCCAGGTACTGTTACAGGTGATGAATGAATAGATCAAGTTCCCGAATTTATGGGAAGTTACATTCTCATAAGAAAGACAATTTAACAACAACAACAACAACAACAAAATAGGCAAATACATAATACATATAATTTCAGGTAGTGGTAAGTGCCACTATGAAAACAAAGTAGAGAAAGAGGCTAGAGTGAAAGCAGCGGTCAAAGGTAAACAAAACAGGGAAAGCTCTGTAACAGGAACAAGCGTGGCACGTTCCAGAGCCCCTATCATAAATATCCCCACCTCAGCCTCCCTGAAATACATCAGCCTCTAATCTCTAGAAACCAACCATCAGGGCCCTTCTCCCCGCTTCCTGATTCTCATACCCCCACTTCCTCCAGCCCATGTCAAGTTGCTTTTCTCCATATGTGGCCTGGTACAAAACTTGAACCAGTATGTTTCTGTTTTTTTAGATGGAGTCTCGTGCTGTCGCTCAGGCTGGAGTGCAGTGGCGCGATCTTGGCTCTCTGCAGCCTCCGCCTCCCGGGTTCAAGCGATTCTCCTGCCTCTGCCTCCCAAGTAGCTGGGATTACAGGTGCCTGCTGCTACGCCTGGCTAATTTTTTTTGTATTTTTAGTAGAGACTGGGTTTCACCATGTTGGCCAGGCTGGTCTCGAACTCCTGACTTCCAGTGATCTACCCGCCTTGGCCTCCCAAAATGCTGGGATTACAGGCATGAGCCACTGCACCTGACCTGAACTAGTATGTTTCCTTATGACACTGCTAGTTTGAACATGAAGGGGGAGGTAGAAAGATGAAAAAAATCCTTCCTAATATCTGTACCATGTGTAGGAAAGAGGCAGATTCATTTATGCAGAGGAGGGGGTAGAGTGAGAAAGGAGAAAGCAGAGAGAGGCTGAGTAGTACAGAAGAGGAGAGAGGAGAGGAAGTGTTCTTTCTAAATTGCTAGTTGAAATCTGGGACCCATTTTAGCAGGTAAACTACATATGAGAAAAAGTACGTATGAGAATTTTACTTTGGTGACTGTAGTATTAAACATTTACATAACCTGGGCCCTTACTACCATCTGTTATTTATTTATTTGGATGAAAAACTAGGTGTAGAGTACCTAACAATTGACTTACAAATGACCTTTTAAAATAGGTTTCATTCAAAATTCGGGGGAATGAAACATTTTTAAACGTTTAATGTTAATGAGGACTGCCTCTATTGTATATACTTAGTGCCACCTTTTTCTTGTAAATAATGGAAAAAAAAGTTCAGTTAAGGTCACAGAACTGTTACAAAATTTGGATCAATATGTTGCATTATGACATGAGACAAAAAATTTTTTAAAAATAAAATGGGGTCTTGCAATGTTGCCCAGGCTAGTTGAAAACTCCTGGGCTCAAGTCATTCCACCCCAGCCTCCAGAGTAGCTGGGGTTAAAGGCATGTATCACTGTGCCCAGTTAGACACATTTTTAAGCAAGGAAACAGAAGAAAGAGAATTCTTTATAGAGGCTTTGGAGAAATAACACCATTAAAAGTATTCATACTATTATCTGGTACTAAAATACAATAGTGAGGCTAAAAAAAACTCTTTCAAAAATGCTTCAAAATATATTAAGACCATGTTTTACTAATGCTACTGCTACTCCTAAGTGTTTTGTTTTGTTTTGAGACAGGGTTTCACTCTGTCACCCACGCTGGAGTGCAATGGCGTGATCACAGCTCACTGCAGCCTCAACCTCAGGGGCTCAACTGACCCTCCCACCTCAGCCTCCCTAGTAGTTGGGACCACAGGTGTGTGCCACCACGCCTTGCTGTTTTTTTTTTTTGAGACAGAGTCTTGTTCTGTTGCCCAGGCTGGAGTGCAGTGATGTAGTCTTGGCTTACTGCAACCTCTGCCTCCCAGGTTCAAGCGATTCTCCTGCTTCAGTCTCCTGAGTAGCTGGGATTACAGGCATGTGCCACCACACCTGGCTAATTTTTGTATTTTTAGTGGAGATGGGGTTCTGCCATGTTGGCCAGGGTGGTCTCGAACTCCTGACCTCAGGTGATCCACCCACCTGGGCCTCCCAAAATGCTGGGATTACAGGCGTGAGCCACTGTGCTCGGTCTGTTATTTTTCTGTATAGATGGGGTTTTGCTATGTTGCCCAGGCTGGTCTTGAACTCCTAGGCTCTAGTGATCCACCTGCCTCGGCCTCCCAAAGTGCTGAGACTACAAGCATGAGCCACTGTGCCCAGCCAACAAAATGGTTTTAAGTCTCCTTCCTTCTCTTTTATGGGTATGGGGAGTCAGCATTTCTTTAAACTTTGCTCATTATAGGTACTTAGTAAATTATTTACTAAGTGAATGATTTTCTTTTTTGCTTGACACAAGTAGCTTAGTAATAAAAGTGCCCAGGCAAAATGCCAGAGATACCTTGAAGAGCTCAGAGTGGTACTCCAGTAGAAACCAGACCAGTTGTTCTGCCCACACTTTTAATAATGATTTGGTCTGCAAAACTGATTTGGCAAGAGTTTTCAGGACCACTGTTTTATTATCATACTGTAAACAGAAACATTAACATTAGCATAAATGGTTTTTAAAGGAAAAAAAAAGCAAAAAAAATGGTAAAACTTACTGCAAAATTTTTCACCTGTTTTTGCAACTTGTAGGCATTGGGCTCTGACGCCATGCCATAAAAGTTAGTAGCCGTCATAATTCTTCTCTAATGTTCGGCAACAGCAATCTTAGATATAGTTGTATTGCTTCAAGTGCTTCTGCCCTTTTCTCATTTTCTGTTATATGGGTTACAAAGAAAACAAAGCATAGGATGAAAAATAGAGAGTATAGTAAGTATTTATTTAGTCGTCAATTAAAATGCTACAATATTGTATTGGTTTGCAGGTTCTTTTCTACAATTAAAACTTTTTATTATGGAATATTTCAAACACAGGAAATTATCTATATAATTCTATGTAATATGCGATGTAGCTATATCCAGCATTATTGAACATTATTTTGTTTTTAACATGAAATTATATGGCCACTTACATAGCTAAAAAATGACATGTCATTCACTTTTTATTTTGCTGAAAGTTTATCAAATTAATAACTCAGAAGTTAGTATTTCTAGGTACCTCAGTTCTTAAATCCTTATACTATATCATATGCTTTTTTCTTCTTTTTTTTTTTTTTTTGAGACGGAGTCTCGCTCTGTCACCCAGGCTGGAGTGCAGTGGCACGATCTCGGCTCACTACAAGCTCTGCCTCCCGGGTTCATGCCATTCTCCTGCCTCAGCCTCCAGAGTAGCTGCGACTACAGGCACCCGCCACTACACCTGGCTAATTTTGGGTATTTTTAGTAGAGACGGGTTTCACCATGTTGGCCAGGCTGATCTCGAACTCCTGACCTCAGGTGACTCACCCTGCGTCGGCCTCCCAAAATGCTGGGATTACAGGTGTGAGTCACCGCGCCCGGCTATATCATGTTTCTTAGAATGTCCCTGCAAAAAATACATGCTCTGTGATGTATTCCTTAGATTTATGCACTATACTATATTAGTTACATTTGATAATAGAATTTACAAGGTAGGCAATAGTAGTGAAGTAAAACAAGACTTCCTGAAGTACCTTGACATCATAGAAGAAAAATATTAAAATATAATACTCATAGAGTATACACAATTTTCTATTTCAACTTGTATATTTTAAAGTATTTTATTACACTAAAAATTAAAGTATAAACATCCTATCTTACCTAAAAGTTCAATAATTCCTGAATGAATATCAAATACTCATCAGTTAATAGGCAATCTCTCTCTTGAGCATAGTATTTTGCTATGACATCAAAGAGTATCTTCTGACTGTTCAATCTTGTCTCTTCATTTCTGTTTTGCAGTAACTGCTAATTATAACTACTAACTGGTCAGGGAAATACTCCAAGCATTCAATTGCTGCATTAAGCTAGTTATTGATCCTAGAGGGAAAATACAAACCAAAATAAAGCAACGGTTAACATTTCCATTTAACTAAAGCACTATTTGATAAAACATGATAAAAACTAGCTTATTAAAGCTAGATAAATCTAAAGAAGAAATTATTTTTTGGGAGAAGCATTTCAATACATTTCGCTGGATGAGTGAAGGACTGTATGAGAGGGAATGGCTGTATTCCTTACTGAATACCACCACACCTTTACGGACCTTTATTTTCAAGAAGTTAAAATAATTTTTAATGAACGCTTTATTATTTATTTCTAATTTTGTTAGTAGTTACCCTCCCTTTTCCTGCTCCGATGAGATGCATATGGTTCTATTATTATTTGAAAATAAGATACCAAATATTTCCTTAAACTAGATGTACTGTTTATCCCACCATACATTGTTTCCACAGTAAGATAAGAAATTTAGGGTCCTGTCACCCCTGCCCTCCAGTGACTCCTTTAGAAGGCCTTTATTTCTCCCTTTTCCATATCTGCTGCCCTCCCAATCCCCAGGTTTTGCCAAGATAGGTTAGTATTTATTGTAATTTCCCTTAAGGGTATGTCCCTTTTTTTTGACTTTTTTTTTTTTTTTTTTTGGTGCAGGGTCTTACTCTGTTGCCAAGGCTGGAGTACAGTGGCATGATCTCGGCTCACTGCAACCTCTACCTCCTGGGCTCAAGCAATCGTCTCACTTCAGCCTCCAGAGTACCTGGGACTATAGGCGTGCACCATCACGCCCGACTAATTTTTGTATTTTTTATAGAGATGGGGTTTTGCTGCAGTTGCTCAGGCTGGTCTCAAACTTCTGGACTCAAGTGATCCATCTGCCTTGGGCTTTCAAAGTGCTAGGATTATAGGTGTGGGCAACTGTGCCTGGCCTGAATTCTTTATAATCCTCAAATATCTTTCTTTCCTTCCTCCCTCCCTCCCTCTCTCCTTTTGTTCCTTTCTTTCTCCCTCCCTCCTTCCCTCTCTTTCTTCTTTTTTAAGTATGACACAGGGTCTCGCTATGTCACCCAGCTAGAGCGCAGTGACATAGTCATAGCTCGCTCTAACTTCCAACTCCTGGGCTCATGCGATCCTCATGTTCACCTCAGCTTCTTGGGCAGCTGAGACTACAGACATGTGCTGTCATGCCTAGCTAATTAAAATTTTTTTTTTTTTTTTTTAGAGAGACAGGGTCTCGCTATGTTGTCTTCCTTGAATTCCTGGCCTCAAGCAATCTTCTCACCTTAGCCTCCCAAGTTGCTGGGATTACAGGCCCTTTGGCCCTTCTTTCCTTCTTTCTCTTTTTTTTCTCCTGACAGATGAATAGTACATCTTGCCTAATATGTGTGATTGTCTTCTAGATCCTAGTATTGCAGATGAAAAGACTAATGAAAGTTTGATTGCTTTTCTCTTACAGATAACCTGCCCCTTCTGCCTGGAAGCTTTTTAAGGCAGACTGGCTCCTGTGGGTTCCCTGCAGAGGCACCTGCAGAAATCCTGTTTCTTTTGTGGTGTCCCTGTACTACCCCTGACTCAAGGGCAGGAAGACTCAGCCCTTTGTTTGGGTCTTTCTTGGCCTATTGCGAATAAGAGAAATCTGCCATGTACAAACAGGACCACAGTTGACTAAGAGGGTCCAGAGGTCTCTGATCACTAATCTCTTCACAAGATACGACGTTTTCTGGTCCTCAGCTTTGGTGTCTAATCTTCTTTTCTTGTTTGGCTCACATAGGAGGAAGCACTGTATCAGTTCTCCCTGCTGGAATCCCAATAGTACTCAAGGTCTAATGCCTATAGTTTCCATCAGCTGCTTTATTCAGAAGTGAGAAATAGCTTGGAGTTGGGAGTAAACGGGAAAGGAGGCTCATTCAGGGTTCCCTTAATCTCTTATCTACAAATTAGGCTGATGTTATGATAGGGCTTATCTCGTCAGATTATAATTTTTTCTCTCATGTATGTCTCCCCTTCTAGACTATGGATTCTTCTAGGGCAGGGATAAATAAGCTGGTAGAAACTGGGATGGCTATATTATTTAGGATAATAAAATGGAAATGACAGAATTTTGGATGGTGCAGGGAGAAGACGACTGACATATAAATGAATTCATATGAACCAAACCACTCTGATTTCCAGTGATCTTGTAGGTCATGACCGATGGCTTTGTTAGATCAAATGGGGATTCATAATGATAATTTATAAAAGAGAGATGGTATCAGCTTATAACATGAATATTTTCTCACATTTTAAAATAGCAAGGGCAAATATGTGAAAAAAACTGTTTATAAATTATTTGACAATAACAACGGTCACTTATTCAGTAGACATAAACTTGGAATAAGTTCTCTGTCTAGGCAAGTATTAGCGGTAACAAGATCTTTCTCTTTGTTTAATAGAAGATTTTGTGTTTTAACTGGAGGCTCCAAAATATTGTCCAAGAATGGAAGGTGGATCGATCAAAGAAGACATAATAATGTTTGTTCTTTCCAAACATCTTGTATAACTTGAAAAGGAAAGTAATGCAATGATCAAGATTGGCAAATAAAACATACACATTCAACCAATATTATAAAATAATTCTATTTCTAAATAATACAAAAGCAAAACTAGTTCAGTAGTAATATAATGGGTTAATTTAATGATTAGATAATTTACACTTGTTGTATTACAATTTTTCAAGATTGATCTTAAACATCAGTTATGAGCCATATTAATTTTTTGTTATGCTGATCATAAAGACACATTCCAAATATAAAAAACTACTAGTCATGCTTATATTATACATCTGAAAGAATATAAGATTACTATTTATCTTTCTATTTATAGTAACACAGATAATTGTAGTTCGTTGTTTTTAAACTAAAATACAGTATTAGGCCAATTTTATCTTGGATTTCCAGTCATTCCTGTTAAGTTCCTGTTAAGTTTTTCATCACCCTAACCATCATCATAATTAATACTTTGTTTTTCCTTTATTTTTATTTTATTTTTATTTATTTACTTATTTTTTGAGACAGAGTGTCACTCTGCCCAGGTTGGAATGCAGTGGTGCAGTCTCAGCTCACTGCAACCTCTACCTCCCCTGCCGAAGCGATTCTCCTGCCTCAGCCTCCAGAGTAGCTGGGACTACAGGTGTGCACCACCACGCCAGACTAATTTTTGTATTTTTAGTAGAGATGGGGTTTCACCATGCTGGCCAGGCTGGTCTCAAACTTCTGACCTCAAGTGATCCACCTGCCTTGGCCTCCCAAAGCGCTGGGATTACAGGTGTGAGCCACCGCACCCGGCCTGTTTTTATTTATTTATTTATTTTTGAGATGGAGTTTTGCTCTTATTGCTCAGGCTGGAGTGCAATGGCACACCACAGCCTCCGCCTCCTGGGTTCAGGTGATTTCTCCTGCCTCAGCCTACTGAGGAGCTGGGATTACAGGCATGTGCCACCACGCATGGCTAATTTTATGTTTTTAGTAAAGACAGGGTTCCTCCATGTTGGTCAGGCTGGTCTTGAACTCCCGACCTCAGGTGATCTGCCTGCTTTGGCCTCCCAAAGTGCTGAGATTACAGGCGTGAGCCACTGTGCCCGACCTATTTTTTATTTTTTAAGGCTAGTCAAGTGAAGCAGTGGAAGTGGAGAAGGAACAAAGAAATCTGTAACTGGTTGTAATCAATTAGTTGTAAATACCATTGCACTTGGACCAGCCTGGTTTTCCTTTAATCTAACAAAATTACAAAAGCAATGTTATAGTAAGTTTCCTGCAGAGCTCCCAAGCCAGTGGCCTGTGGACTAAATTTGGCCCACAGCCACGATTTGCTTGGTTATAAAGTACTTTGAAGAAAATTAATGTATAAAAATGGGAGATTTCATGTGAAATTCTAAAATGTATAGATAGATAGATAGATAGATAGATAGATAGATAGATAGATAGATAGGGTCTTGCTCTGTCATCCAGGCTGGAGTGCCATAATATGATCATAGCTCACTGCAGTCTCAAACTCCTGTTCTAAGTGCCAGGGATATAAAGGTAAACAAAACAAGCAACCATAAAACAAAAACAGGATGCCACAAGAAAGGAAATTCTGAGAAGTTAAAAGTGCTTTTAGGAAAAAGTAAAAAAAGAAGAAAAAAATGAAAAGTGCTTTTAGGTATCAGTAAGAAAACTGGAGGATACATTTGAAGATACTTCCTAGTAGGTAAAACAAAAAAATCCCCAAAATATGAACAATAAGAGAGAAAAATATATACAAATTACTGCCTGGGCGAAAGAGTGAAACTGTGTCTCAATGGCCAGCCGAGGTGGCTCACGCCTGTAATACCAGCAGTTTGGGAGGCTGAGGCAGGTGGATCACTTGAGGTCAGGAGTTCGAGACCAGCCTGGCCAACATGGTGAAACCCCGTGTCTACTAAAAATACAAAAATTAGCCGGGTGTGGTGGTGGGCACCTGTAGTCCCAGCTACTCTGGAGGTTGAGGCAGGAGAATCACTTGGAGGTTGGAGTGAGCCAAGATCACACCACTGCACTCCAGCCTGGGCAATGTTGAGCGAGACTCCGTCTCAAAAAAACAAAACAAAACAAAAAAAAAACAAAAAAAAAAAACACAGAGTTATCTTTTAGTTCCTCTTCTCAATTCCACACCCTTTCTTTGGGCACCCTGTATTTCCTTTATCATGCCAATGTTAACTATTGTTGATAAATCATACTCCTCCAGCGTGCAAGTCATGACTAGTCTTGCTTCTGGTCATGGTTTGACCAAATGGAGTAAAGGGCCATTAATGAATTTTGTATATATCTCTCCTAACTGCCCTGGCTACGGTGCTCTTTTTTCTGCCATTAGTGGCATTTTAAGGAGAGAAACACTAGTAGATGAAGTACATAGTAAAGGGGAGTGGTGCAATAGGTAGTCTAGCTAGTTTGTTGTGAGAAAGGGAAAGAGTAGGAAGATGTTTGGGAGGAGTTTATACAATGGACAAAGGATACACTCATAAGAAGATGGTCTTGCAGTACAAATACTAAGGACTGTGGTGAGTCTGTATGTTTTCTCTCGTAGTACAGACTATAGCACCTCCAGTTAATCTGGTCATGGTCATTGTAAAAAATGAATTAAGTGTTACTAGATGTATACTGCCTCACCTGTCTTACCTGATGTAATTGCTCTGTAGAAGAAAACTCCTACAGGGAAGAGGAGGGAGTCAACACACTAATACACTACTTAAATCACATTTAAAACGTCAGTTCTTGGAAACAGTAAAAGTATTAGCGATTGCCTAAGGTTAGAGAGAAGAGAGGAATGAGTACATGAAGCACAGAGAATTTTTAGGGCAGTGAAACTATTCTGTATGATACTATAATGACAGATATATGTCATCAAAAATTTATACAAACCCATAGAATGTACAATACCAAGACTAAGCCTTAATGTAAACTATGGGCTTTGGGTGATAATGATGTATCAATGTAGATTCATTGATTATAACAAAAGCACCACTTTGGTGCAGGATGTTGATAATGGGGAAGGTTGAGTGTGAGTGGAAGCAAGGGGTATGTGGGAACTGTACTTTCTGCTCTATTTTGCTGTGACCTTGAAACTGCTCATAAGAACCTGTTAAAAAGAAGTTAGTTCTTCCTTACCAAGTTCTGAAAACAATAATGAAAACAAATTACCTTCTTTTG
The DNA here is from genome assembly GCF_008728515.1 of Papio anubis. NCBI lineage: Eukaryota > Metazoa > Chordata > Mammalia > Primates > Cercopithecidae > Papio > Papio anubis. Next base: position 94,649,667 of record NC_044984.1, read on the forward strand.
AAAGCCGGAGAAAAGGTTTCTGAACTGTGATATTTGGACATAAAGCTGGATTCCCATTTATTGTATGAATAAGTTCCTCAATTCTTTCCTCACCAATCTCTTGTGCTAGAGGATTTGAAATCATTTCATATTCTGGTCTGTTAAAAAATAATATGTGGCTCTTTTCATTATACACAGAACCAAAATTTCAAATATACATTTAAATTAATGTATTAAAATTTATTCATACATTCTCTACTTCCAAAAAGGATTTCAGGCAGCTTATAATAAAATATGCAAATAATTAATTTAATAGACTATCACCAAAAGAGGACAAATTAGAATTCTAAATCAAGAAGAAAAGCATATATGCTAATTCTAAGGTTAACATAGTTGTTATGATGGAAGAGAAAGTTTTTGATCTGAGTTTCCAGAAAACCTTGGCTTTTAATACATTGGCTAAGTCATTTTTCAAAATTAGAAAGCATATCCATTCCTTAGAAGACATAGTTTTTCCTGGTATAAATTCTGAAAAATGTATGTGATAATGTCTTCAATAACTAAGCAAAACAGAAAACAAAAATGTATTTGCTCTAAGGAAAACAAAATGTTGTAAAGGAAAAGGAATAACATATATTTTTGGTTACAGCAACAGATGCTGCTATATTGGGAACACTAAAAACTACCGAGATATAATTCACATCCCATACAATTCACTTTTTTTTTGAGACAGATTCTCACTGTGTCGCCCTGGCTGGAGTACAGTGGCACAATCTTGGCTAACTGCAACCTCCACCTCCCCAGCTCAAGCGATTCTTGTGCCTCACTCAGCCACTTGAATAGCTAGCATTACAGGCACCTGCCACCATACCCCGCTAATTTTTGCATTTTTAGTAGAAATTTTTAGTAGAAATTTTCTACTAAAAATGCAAAAATTGGCCAGGCTGGTTTCGAACTCCTGTCCATCTCGCCTCAGCGTGGGCCACCCTACCTGGCCAAAAGTCACCCTTTTAAAGTGTATAACTCAATGTTTTCTAGTACATTCACAAAGTTGTGCAGTCATCACTATTATCTAATTCTAGTCTATTGCATCATTCCAGTTTTAGAGGAGATGCATAAGTGTATTAATTTTTACATGGATTTTTTTTAAATTGGCTTCTGAAAAAAAGTACACATTCGAGTTTAGCGCAATAAAGATAGTTCTTCTAGGGTCTAAATAAAATATATTACAGTATCTTAGCTAACACTAACTTCAAGGTTTCTTTTGGTTTTATTTCATCATTGAACTCATTCTCAGCATCCTTTTGTCTTTTGCAACAATTGTAAGATGATTTATTGCCTAGAAACGTGTAGAGACTTGTTGGAATCTTCAAATTCCAATTCCTTTTCTTTTTTGAAAAGCTTCTTCATTCCTACTGGTTCAAATACTTTGTGATTCATTAGAACTTGGCAAAGACGAACTCCTTTAAGACGAGAGATGTCATTGCTACTTAGGCATGTATTTTGCATACGACGACTTAAGACCACATTGACAGCATCAGAACCAGTAAAACAGTCTTTGTATGTTTGTAAACGATGCCTCCTTCTTTTTATTTTCACTTGGGCCTGAAGAGAGTGAATAATACCATCCCATAGCTGAGTAGCTTGAAAAGGACAAGAGCGTCCTGAAAAAAATTAAATATACATTTCTAACAAATCTAGATTATACAAAAATATGCAAACTTTTCAGTTTTGACAACCTTATGCCTGTTGAAGGCATATCTGCTGCTAACATCCTTCTTATGTGTCATTTCACATCTTACATAAACTATAGTATATTTACTCAGTTGCACCATGTGGGTTTGCCAATAAAAACAGAGCAAACCTAGGAACTTGCTTTACTGATGTGAAATATATTATTACCTGAATTTATATACCCTTATTACATGGTTAACTACTAGCTATACTTAATCTTCAAGAATGTTATTTTAGGGCACATTTAAAAGTAATGCAAATACATTCGAGTATTGATTATTACAGAGTTGTGGCTTCACCAAACTCTTTGCCTTTTCTTTTTGCCCTTTTGAACAATGGTAAGCTCTTCATTAGGGAGATCAAGGCAAGGAACTAAATAATCAATTTTTTTTAATTGTTTAAAGCAGCTGTTTAAAAAGTTTGCTGAGGCCAGGCACAGTGGCTCATACCTGTAATCCCAGCACTTTGGGAGGCCAAGGCAGGCAGATCACCTGAGGTCAGGAGTTCGAGACCAGCCTGGCCAACATGGTGAGACTCCGCCTCTCCTAAAAATACAAAAATTAGCTGAGTGTGGTGGCGTGCGCCTGTAATCCCACTTACTCGGGAGGCTGAGGCAGGAGAATCTCTTGAACCCAGGAGGTGGAGGTTGCGGTGAGCTGAAATTGCGCCACTGCACTCCAGCCTTGGTGATAGAGCAAGACTCTGTCTCCAAAAAAAAAAAAAAAAGTTTGCTGAAAAACGAAACAGAGGGTCACATACCCACTTGAGTCGAATACTTGAATATAACCCAATTATCTAAATTATGAAATGAAACTACCAAACATTGCAGAGATACTGGGCTCTAGAAAGTGCTTCCACTGTTGCTCCCAATTAAGGGGTTTAGATAAAGATGTGCCTTATCTTACATGAACATATTGGGCAATGAAAAAAAAACAGTCCTTATCACATGCTGAACTTACTCTCCAAATAAAAGAAATCCCACTTCTCTGGGCAAAAAGAAAAAAAAAATTGCTGAGAAATAATGAAAACCTAAAAACAATAAAAATGTCCATTACTGGCCAGGTTCAGTGGTGGCTCATGCCTGTAATCCCAGCACTTTGGGAGGCTGAAGCAGAAGGATCGCATGAGCTCAGGATTTCAAGACCAGCTTGGGCAACACAGGGAGACGCTATAAAAAATACAAAAAATTAGTGGGGCATGGTGGCATGCTCCTATAGTCCCAGCTGCTCAGGAGGCTGAGGTGGGAGGATCACTTGAGCCGGGGAGGTCAAGGCTGCAGTGAGCTGTGACCTCCACACTGCACTCCAGTCTGGGCAACAGAGTGAGACCTTGTCTCAATTAGAAACAAAAACAGTTGGCCAGGCTCGGTGGCTCACGCCTGTAATTCCAGCACTTTGGGAGGCTGAGACAGGTGGAGGTCAGGAGTTCAAGACCACGCTGGCCATCATGGTGAAATCCTATCTCTACTAAAAATACAACACAAAAAAATTTAGCTGGGCATGGTGTCGTGCACCTGTAATCCCAGCTACTTGGGAAGCTGAGGCAGGAGAATTGCTTGAACCCGGGAGGTGGAGGTTGCAGTGAGCCGAGATCACATCATTGCACTTCAGTCTGGGCAATGGAAAAAAAGAAAAACCAACAGTCTATTATCTGAAAAAAACAGTTAAATTATGATATACCCTTACTATAGAATAGTAGCCAGCCATTAGAAAGAATGAAGTAGAGCTATGTTTATAGTGTGCAAGGATCTCATTAAAAAGGGAAAAATAAAAACCCAAAACAAAATTTTTTAAAAAATGAGCTGAGCAGAACAACTTGTATATTATTACCTACTTAGGTAAAAATGAATTCCCAACCTACATAAAAATGTATGTAAATAAATAGAAAGAACTGGAAGAATAAACTTCAAACGAGTAACCTTGGGGAAGAAGGATTGTAATGGTGGCTGATGAAAGAGGATGTTCATTTTTTAATATATGTTTTTCATTTGAGCCCAGTCAAGTTAACATCATTTTTTATTCTATGTTTCTGACTTGTTATAATGGGCACATATAAATTCATTTTTTAACTAACTGGAGACAGTAAAAACTACTGAGATATAGTTCACATGCCATAAAATTCACCCTTTTGAAGTGTACAATTCAGTGTTTTCTAGTACATTCACGAAGTTGTACAGCCATCACTATTGTCTAATTTCAGACCATTGCATCATTCCACAAAGAAACCTATAGTTCGTAGTCATTCTTCATTCTTCCCCACCCCAGTAAAATTTTAATTAAAACATTTAAAGAATGATAAGGGAATAACTTAGAACATCTAGAATGTTTTTCTAGATTTGCAGGGGCAAGTGGGTAGAATCCAAGAATTTAAGCTCTCTTCTCCGACTACGTATAACCGCAAAAGGTATGCCCAACTACACGTATGTTTACGATAAAATGACAAATAAAAATCCATCACCCTCAAATTCCTTCTGTAACAGAAGTCACCCGTCTAATCACTCCAGAAATCTTATCCCCAGACATTGTGGGCAGAGCGGAGACTGAGGAGGGGAAGCCAGAAAGTGATGGGCGGAGTAGGGCAGGAGGGTACTCGGAGGGGTTGGCGGAAGACATTGCGGTGGAGCCTAGCTGTTTTCCATGGACAATCTACCTCTCTAACCTTCATTAAACAAGTAGGCTAGATTAAAGAAATCACTCCTCTAGCTCAAGGAACTTGCCCTCTAGTACTTTAACCTCTTGTTGCTCTAAGTGTAGCCTAGAGACCAGCAGCATTGGTGCCATCTGGACATGTATTAGAAACGCAGATTATCAGACCCTACTCCTCAATCAGAATCTGCATTTTCACAAGATCCTAGGGATTCGTATGTATATTAAAGTTTGGGAAAAAATGCTTTCCTGCATGCTCCAAGGGCACTTCACCAGAGTAACCCCTAAAAAGCCTCAGTCCTGGGTCCCCCAGTCCAGTGCCTGGGAGACCACGAACGGGGCGGGCTAGGAAATGGGCGGGGCCCTGGACCGATGAGGAGCAGAGTCCCAGCCGTCCGCTCCCCTCAGCTCCCCACTCCACCTTCACTACACTTTTGGCTAGGATATACAGGGCTGCATGTCCTCCTTTTCCGGCAGAAGCCACCTCTACGGTTCATGGAACTTGGCCCGTTCAGCCCTGGGCCCGGAAGCTCGTTCTGACTGCCAAGTCTACGGAACCGCGGAGTCAAAAGAACCGCCATAAACTCGCATGCTGGTTCCTCCTCCGGCACCATAGCCCCGCCCCCAACTGACACCAGGGGGCGGAGAGAAGTCCTGGCCCCGCCTCTTCCGAACCAGCAGGAAGTGACGTCATGCCCCCGGCCAGCAGGTCTTTCAGTCTTTTTCCCCCTCCCTTACTCTTCGTCCCCAGTCCCTCCCCTCCTCACCCCCTTCCCTCCTCCAGCTCCGACGTTTGCGACCGCGGGGGCGGCGGAGGATATGGAGTAAAGCCGGAGTCAGCGGCCAGGCACCAAGGCAAAGCAGGAAAAGCCAGGCGGCGTTTGTTAGGGGGGCGGGGGGAAAGAGCCCCAGCACCGCCCCTCCTGGAAGGAGAAGGAAGAGGTAAGTGACCGGCCGCCGGCACCGAGCAACCTCCCTCACCGGCCGCGCTCTCGCCTGGGCTCCCGGGGCCGGCGAGGAGGGAATGGAGGACTCGCGCCCGGGGTAGGCCTCCCAGGGCCGCCTGGGCTGGTGAATGTTGCCTGCTGACGGGCCTGCCGGCGGCCGGCCGGGCGATCGGCGGTCGGCGCCAGCTCATAGGAGGGCTGGGCGAGCAGCGAGCTCCGGGGAGCTGATCCGAGAGGGCCGAGTCCTCGGAAGAGGCCTTGAGGCGACAGGAGACCGGGGATCGGAGTCAGCTGCCGGAGGGAGAGCCCCCCATGCCGGCTGGGGAGCTCGGGTTTCGGTGGTGGAGAACGTGGTACCTTTCGGGGACGTTGGACACTACTCTAGGACCGAGTGAGAGAGCTCCCCTCAGTTCTGAGATCTGGAATCCGGTAGCTTGGGTCACCAGCCGGGGCCCTGCCGCCCGCAGTCCTTCTCTGACAGTAGCTTTAGTTCTGGAATGGAAGGTTATTGTGTGTGAGGTGGGTGGGGCAGGTGTTTTGTTAAGACAAAAACCCCACCGGTTACTCCTGCAGTCTTGTTTTTCTAAGCGGAAGAGAACGGATGGAGGAAGATTTAGACCGATAAAGCTTGCAAAAACTTCTTGGACTCTGACTGAGCACATACCTGTGATCCGTAATTAAGGAGACCATATTATCAAATCCACCCTCTAAAGCACTCGAGGAGGCTCCAGACAAGCCGCTTAAAAGCGCTATATGCCTGTAGTGACTTCACTGGAAGGTGTCAACTGTGTTTTAGTACGTCAAACTCAAGAATTACTTGTGATGACACTTTTTAAAAACATTGGATTCTGTGAGTGAGTTTTCTAAGTAGCATGTCTCCGTTCTGAAAAATAAATAGTTTAGCAAAAGTGCTCCAAATCAGCCTGTCACTGTAAAACCCCGTCATGTTCTGGTGATGGCTTGAAAGTCAGATGCTTGAAGATTCCTTTTGGACTTTGCAGGTTTGTTGTTGTTGTTTGGTTTGCTGTCTTATTCTTTAGCACAAATATTTTTAAAATATTTAAAAATGAAGTCAGCTGAGTATATAAATTACTTCTTGAGGCAACATTAAACTATAATCTTAAAGAATGCTTTTGGGGGATTGTGTAAAGGAAGGGAACCTAATGGAAGGTGAGGGCCTTCATTCTTTTTAGGTTTACATTACTCACATGCAGAAACCTATTTGGTCTCTAAGATTCATAAATACCCAATAAAATATATACAGGCACATTGTACTTCTGTACTATGGAATACTTCCTGTACAGATCAACCCTGTTACTGGGAATAACTACTCATACTCACATGTTTGAAATTCATGATATACCTCCCTTCCCTCACCCCAAGAAGAAAAATAGCTCCTCTTACTGTGTTTAACTCCGTGGGTAGCATCACTATCCATTCTTTTCTATAGAAGTTGAAGTTTGACAGTTCCTCTCTCATGCCTCATACTCAGTCTCTCATGAAGTCCTGTTGATTTTGCCTCTTGAATATCTCTTGACTCTTGTCTACTCTTCGTCTGTAACAGTAGTCCTCCTGTTCCAAGCCACTGCCATCTCTCATCTTGACCACTTCCATAGCCTACTGATTATGGTCTGCTTGCATCTACTGTGGTCTCCTGTAGTTTTCCACACCAGACTTAGTGACTTTTTCAAAATGTAGACCTAATAACATTGTCTTTGTGTTTAAAATCTTTCAGTGGCTTCTCACTATTTTTAAGTAAATCGAACACATTAACATGCCTTACAAGCCCTGCATAGTCGGTCCCCTTTCCAATCTCATCTCCTCTATGCTTTCTGACATTCCCTTTCTCCCCTAGTCACTCTGTCTTTTCTGTTCTCCTGCTTCAAGTATGTGGCTTTGGTTATGCTACTTCCTCTGCTTGGAAATGCCCTTCCTTTCTTTTTTTTAGCCAATTATGCCTATTCATCATTCAGCTCACTTCAGGGAAGACTTTCCTGATTAGAATAGATTCTCCTGATTATATGTTCTTACCACACCATTGAAGAGTTGCCATGTTTATTAATACTTAATAAATTAATTAGACCTTCCTCATCTCTGATGTGTAAGTGCTGAATGTTTGTTAAATGAATTCATTTTATGCTTACTGAATGTGCCAGTAATTGTACTTAATATTTACCTCATCATCACCGTTAATCCTTATAACAATCACTTGAGGTATAGCTAGCTTTTCCCCTTTTTATAGATTTTTTATAGATTAGAATAGTGTTAGAAATAGTAGTTAGTTAGTTAGTTAGTAGTTAGTTAGTTAGTTAGTTAGTCATGGCTCTAGTAAATATTAGAATTGGCATTTGAACTCAGATTTCCTTACCACTGAAGAGTGTATACTTAACCATTTAACTTAATTTTAGCACTTTGCTGTTCATCAGAATCACTTGGGGAGCTTTCTCAGGATACAGATACACTTCATCTTTATAGGTTCCGATTCCAAAGGTTTGAGATACTACATAGGCATCTATATGGTTTAAGATTTATCCAGGTTATTTAGATGTTCATCAGAATTTGAAAACCACTATCTTAGACAGTACTTGTGTTTTATGAGTTTATTTTCATACATTGTATTTGAGATTTTATACTTTTTTTTTTTTTTTTTTTTTTTTGACAGAGTCTCGCTCTGTCGCCCAGGCTGGAGTGCAGTGGCATGATCTCGGCTCACTGCAACCTCTGCCTCCTGGGTTCACGGTATTCTCCTGCCTCAGCCTCCCGAGTAGCTGGGGCTACAGGTGCCCGCCACCATGCCCGGCTAATCTTTTTGTATTTTTAGTAGAGACTGAGTTTCACTGTGTTAGCCAGGATGGTCTTGATCTCCTGACCTCGTGATCCACCCGCCTCGGCCTCCCAAAGTGCTGGGATTACAGGCGTGAGCCACCGCGCCTGGCCGAGATTTTATGCTTTCTTAAATTAAGGAAGAACTGTAGACTTTAAGGAAATAATCATTTAGTCTAATTTCCTACCCAGTTATTCCTTTTCCCTCTTCTCTAGCTGGAAGGCCTGCATAGAGATAAACTGTCATCCCTCTGCTACTGCTTTAAAAAAAATTACAATAATTTCAAGAATCTGATTAACTTCTTGTTGTAAAAACTATAGTTCACTAATTACATGGACTGGAAATAGCTTCAAAAAACTTGGATGTAATTTTTCCTCAGATCTTACTTATTGTTTAAATTACTAATTTGATATTTAAGCATATGTTGCCTAAAATTTCATGTTGCTTTTTTTTTTTTTTTTGTATTTTTTTTTTTTAATTTACATAGAGACAGGGTTTCACTATGTTGCCCAGGCTGGTCTCAAACTCCTGAGCTCAAGTGATCCTCCTGCCTTGGCCTCCCAAAGTGCTAGGATTACAGGCGTGAGCCATTGTACTTGGCCTCATGTTGCTTTTTAAATCTTATTGTACAGTGGTCTTAAAATTTGTGACCAACAACGGAAACTGAATGTTTTACTTCTTGTTTCTCCCACTGCTTTCACCCATGGTGAAAAGCATAGTGCTTTTCACCTAGTAGGTACCTAATAATTCGTGTACTAACTTGGCTGTACATTGCTGAGTCTCTTCAGTTTTTTATGTTCATTTTTAAAATCAGGCTTGTCTTCTGTAATCTGTTCTGGCTCAACTGTGTCTGATAATTAGATACTTTTTATAATTATAAAGAGAATGATTGTACTCAGCTGGTTTAATCTTTGTTCTGAATAAGATTAAACATGATTTCTGTGTAGAACAAAGAAGAGCATTATCCATTTTTTGAAAACTTTCTTTTTAAAAACTTCTAGTAATCTCTGAGTGCTCCCACAAACAGAAACGTGTATTTCAAGAATACATCTTAAGGCCAACTCTGGCCTTAAGGTTAGCCCTGCTCCTTTCAGAGCAGCTAAAAAAAAAAAGAGAATGTATCTTAAGATCATCTTTCTTTAAATACAAGCAGGTAAGTACTGCATATGGGAGTATAAGCACACATTTTTCCCCCCAGATTTTGTGAAGCATTTAACCGTATTTCATGTCTTCTGAATGTAATTTTTATTTAGAATTACAAAAATTCATTGAATAACTATAAATGATTATATAAATGGTATTCTCTTATTTTCAGGCATTTACATACAAATCTCAGACCTTTGTGCCCCTTTAAGGGATAAAGCAAACTATTTTGAGTTTCTTTGTTTTATATTGCTGTTCTTTGTAGTCAGTGTCTATTATTTTGTGCTTTTTGAAAGTCTAGTCTCTGCTAGGTGCCATGAGACTGAAAGTTATTAAATGTAACTTCATTGCCAGATGTAATTACAATAAGCTTTTTATTTGCATTGCAGTGACTTCAACAAAAATGGAAGCTCATTCTGCTTTTTAGTATTTTATTCTCGGGATTGTAAGCTTGGGAAGCTGGGGATAAAATTAAAAATATATTCGTGGGAAAGTATAGGACTGTATGTATTCATGTTATTTGAAAATTCAGGAAGTCTTTCTTAAGCATAAATATAATTTTACCTCTTGTATTTCTTGCTGTATCTAGAATTCATGAGCAGGCAGGACTGAAAGAATTGCCAGTTCCTTTCAGCCACCTGCTGTCAAATGCTGTAACACTCATCCGACTTTCTGCCAGGTGCACGCAAAATCTAGTATTACAACAGATTCACATTCTGGTTCTGCTGAAAGCCAGGTGATGGCTGAGCTAGATGGTAGAGAGATACAATCTTGGAATCATACTGAAGCTACCCCAAATCCTATTTTGGCTGAGATTTAGGAAGGGAAGATGATTGAATTTCTAGTGAATTATAATAAATGGTATGCAATGAGAAATGCCTTACATGAATAAGAATTTCCATCATTTATAATTTTGTCATTGGAAAATATAGGCTTTTTTCTTCATTAATCAAAGGAAAAATGAAAAGCTATAATTTTAAGAAAAGATATTTGGACTCTAAGTTTCTTACATGTCAAATGGCTATGCTAATAATTCAAAATCTCAAATTTAAGTTCAGGTCTTATTTTACAGGCTCCTTGGAGATTACTCAGTCCTTGACCTTCTGTAATTTTCATGGTATTCTTCTTGGGTCTCCTTGGGTGATATTTTTCAAGGCCATAGTCTACCATACTGGCTTATGGTGCACCAATTTTTACGGTCAGTCTGGACGGTTTTTTCTAAGTTTTTGGACTGCATGTCTAAAAACCTACTAGATACCTCCATCTGAGTGTCATTCAGGCACTCAAATTCTACATGTCCAAAGTTGAGTTCTTCCCTCATAAAACAACTGGCTTCTATATGTCCTGTCTTGGTAAATGGCTTCACCTTCCAGCAAGACTCTGAAATTGGAGGTGGGGTAGACTTCTTAGTTTTGTCCTTTTCTTCTCTTGGTTTTAAATTGTTTCTTAATTTTTCCTTTCTTCTCCTTTCTCACTGCTATTTTTGTAATTCAGCAACCTTTCTCCTTTTAAAAATTTGTTTAAAATGTGAAATATAACGCATAAAAGTATATAATGTAGTTGAACATGTAAATACAAAATCTGTATAACTAGCACCTTTGAAATACCTCCTTTACCCACCATCTCTTCTCTATCTTCCTTGTCCATGTTTCCTTTATTTTCTTGCTTTGTATATATTCTGAATTATAAATATCCCTGAATTGCATATTGAAGTTCTCTTCAGTCTTGCCGTATTCTCAGCCTCCACTTTTAGTATATCTTCCACTCTGCTTGATAGAGTGATTGATCATCTTACTCATGCCTGAAACCCTTCTGTGGCTTCCATAGCTTGATTTCTTACTACTCAATGTCCTTGGTGATCTGGCTTTTTAGTCTCCTTTGCCATACTTTCTCCTTTTTCTTCAGCTTTTAACTGAACTTGGTTTTCACTTTGTGATTTTACTCCTACAGTTCTCCTATTCTCTATCCAGTTTACTCCTCTAGCATGACTGTTTTTGGGAAACATTCTATTCCTCTTCTTTTTGTTCCTATAACACTGTGCATGTATATTCTGTAGCATTTTATCACCTGTAGGCTAATGCTGTGGTGGTTTTGTCTGTCTTCCCCTTTGATGTAAGATGTTTCATAGCTTTTCATTTACTTCCTTCCCAGTTTCTCATATGGTATCAGATACATAGTGGATGCTCAGTAAATATTAAACCACCAAATGAATTTCCATGCCTATTCTCTGCCGCATGTACACCAGTGTTGACTCTGGATGACGGATAGCACCTCAAAATTGAATATCAATTCTGAAAATACGCTTTGTTTTCATATGGAACTCTGTAGTTTTCAGACCACACCGTAGTCTTCCTCCCTTACGAATCTTGGCACATGGTATTATAATCCCTTCTGGAATACTTCTTCTGCCTTTTCTTACCTGAAAAATACTTTATAGTTTTGAGCCCATCTTAATATTTCCATAGCATGTACATTCTTACCACAGGTTATTTGCTGTAACTCTTTGCAGGACTGAGTCTGCTATTGGATGGAGTCCCTAAAAAGCAGAACCTCTGTATTCTCAGTGTATAACAAGGTGCAAGGCATTTAATATGTAGCTTATCAGGCAGCCTTAGAGGAATGGATATGTATGGTTTTAAATAGAATTTTGTATCCTTTCACCTTCCCATCAAAATCAACAGCAGATGTTCCTAGAGAACAACTTGGCATAGCCAGTAAATGTTTTCATAATGACAGTAGCTACATTTTCTAGCTGCTTACAAAAATGCAGCATTAAATTAGAAAGGGAAAGTGAGTCTCCATTTCCATTTATAGACAGTTCAAATCTTTAATAGAAGAAAGTGGGTTATACTTACGTAAGTAAAATTTTGTTGATAGAGAAAACGGGATACAAACTACCTGAGATCAGTGGTCTTGTATCAAATAATTTTGAATAATGTGTGCTCCTTTTGCACATTTTTTAAGTTGATCACATCTGGAGTTTTTGTTAAGAGTTTAAATAGTTGCACAATATCTAATTTCTAAATTGTTGTATATTGTGATAGTGCTTTACTTCATCAAAACCTTGGATTTTATCAATTGAAATGTGTTCTTATATCTCTGTGACAACCATCTTCTTAATTGTAATTCTGTGATAGATAGCGTGTGTTCTTGTTGTTATTAACATCTGTCCTGAAAGAAGCAAGGTATAGCCTCCTTCAGTATTTCTTATCAAACTTCCTTGTGCTTTACTCTTAAGTGGCTTTCTCTTAGAATTAAATCTACAAGTTGCATCCCCCTCCTCCCACAAAATTTTTTACACCTAGGAAAATGGCCTACGGTAACACTGGGATGGCTGAGAAATACTTTGTTTTAGTCAAGTGGGAAAAAATTGTGAAGAAAGAAGCAGTTAAGGAAAATCTTCAGGACATAGACTTGGTCTCAGGCAAATCAATTTTAGGAAAGAGTACACATGGAAGTTGACAATTTGGAAAGTGATAGGACTTTAAAACTTTGTTTGTGCCATAGACCCTTTTGACAATTTTGTAAAGCCTGTGAATCCCTTCTCACAGTAATATTCTAGAATCAATTTGTCACTTTCTACAGAAAGCCTGCTGGGATTCTGGTTGAATTGCGTTGAGTTTGTAGATTATTAAGGATAATTGACACATTAGCCATAGTGAATCTTCCAATTCATGATCATAGTATATCGTTCCATTTATTTAGGTTTTCTTCAGTTTCTGTTAGCAGTTTTTTGTTTTCATTGTATAGATCTTGCATAGCTTGTTAAATTTATTCATAGATATTTCATACCCTTGAAACATTATTTTTAATTTTTAAATTTTCTAATAGAAATACCTAGAAATGCAATTTTTTTTTCAAGACAGGGTCTCACCCTGTCACCCAGGCTGGAGTGCATTAGTGTGATCACGCCTCACTGCATCCTCAACCTCCCAGGCTCAAGTGATCCTTCCGCCTCAGCCAACTGAGTAGCTAGGACTGCAGACATGTGCCACTGCTCCTGGCTAATTTTTAAAAACTTTTTGTTTTTAAAAATTATGTTTTTTTCCCAGGCTGATCTGGGAAATGTTTCCCAGGCTGATCTCAAACTCCTGTACTCAAGCAGTCCTTCCACCTCAGCCTCCCAAAGTTCTGGGATTACAGGCATGAATTACTATGCCCAGCCTAGAAATACAATCTTTTCAAATATGTTGTTCTTGTATTCTACTATCTTGCCAAACTTACGTATTCGTTCTGGTAGCTTTTTTGTAGATTCATTCCTTCTGATGTTCTGTGTATGCAGTTGTGTCATTTGGGAATAAATTGTTTTCTTTCTTCACAGTCTGAATGCCTTTTATTTCATTTTCTTGCTTTATTGCCTTGGCTAGGACCTCTATTGGAATGTTGAATAGAAGTGGTAAAAGTGAGTATACCTACCTTGTTCTGAAACTTAGGGAGAAAAGTGGTCAGTATTTATCTTTAAATATAATATTAGCTATAAATATTCAAAGATGCTGTTTATCAGGTTGAGGAAGTTCCTTTCTGTTCTTAGTTTCCTGAGAGTTTTGATTATGAATTGGTATTGAATTTTGTCAATTTTTTTCTCTGCTTCTACTGAGATTATCTTGCTTTTTTTCATTATTCAGTTAATGTGAATTACATGGATTCATTTTTAAATGTTGAATTAACATTGCATTCCTGAAGTGAACCCCATTTGGTTATGGAGTTGGATGTGATGTTCTAATATCTTAAGGATTTTTACATATTAACGAGGAACATTGGTTTGCAGTTTTATTGCCATGGCATTATTTGGTGTTGATGTCAAGGTAATACTGACTCTATAACATGAAATGGAAAGTATCCTCTCCTCTTCTGTTTTCTGGGAGAGTTTGTGTGGACTTGGTATGATTTTTTTCCTTAAATGTTTGATGATATATGCTATTCATGTAGAAGCTTTAAGATTAGAATCTGTGGAATTTCTGTTGTTGGTCATTTGTGTCTTTTAAAATTTTTATTTTCTTTTTTTATTTTTATTTTTGAAACAGGATCCCACTCTTTGTCACCCAGGCCAGAGGGGAGTGGCACAATCATGGCTCACTGCAGCCTTGACCTCCCAGGCTTAAGCAATACTTCCACCTCAGCCTCCCAAGTAGCTGGGACCATAGCACACACCACCGTGCCCTGCAAATTTTATTTTTCTTTTTTTGTAGAAACAGGGTCTCCTTATGTTGCTTAGGCTGGTCTTGAACTCCTGGGCTCAAGTGATCCTCCTGCTTTAGCTAACTCCCAGAGTGTTGGGATTACAAGCATGAGCCACTACACCTTGCTACAATTTTCTTGATGAATGCAGCTAAAGTTTTACTGATTTCATTGATCTTTTCAAAACTTTTTTTTACTTCATTGGATTTTTTTTCCTCTTTTTCATTTCTCTATTAAATAAAGTATTAAATTACATTAAATTCAAATTACATTAAACTTTTTCATTGATTCCTCCTCTTCTGTCTACTTATTTTAATTTTCTCTTTTTCTGACTTCCTAAGGTGGAAGCTTAGACCATTATTTCAGACTTTTAAACCCCCTAATATAAACATTTACAACTATAGATTTCTTTGTAAGTACTGCTTTAGTTACGACTCACAAATTTTCATTTTCATTCACTTCAAAATATTTTTTAAATTTCTTTGTGATTTCTTTTTTAGCCCTTGGATTATTTAAAAGTGTTGATTGGCCAGGCGTGGTGGCTCACACCTGTAATCCCAGCACTTTGGGAGGCCGAGGCAGGCGGATCACAAGGTCAGGAGATCGAGACTATCCTGGCTAACACAGTGAAACCCCATCTGTACTAAAGAATACAAAAAATTAGCCGGGCGTAGTGGCGAGCGCCTATAGTCCCAGCTACTTGGGAGGCTGAGGCAGGAGAATGGCGTGAACCCAAGAGGCGGAGGTTGTAGTGAGCCGAGGTTGTGCCACTGCACTCTGGCCTGGGCAACAGAGCAAGACTCCGTCTCAAAAAAAAAAGTGTTGATTAATTTCCATATATTTGCAGTTTTTCTATGTATTTTAATCTATTATTGATTTCTAGTTTAATTTTATTGTAGTCAAAGAAAATAGTTTGTATTATTTCAGTAGTTATAAATATTTCGAGACTTGTTTCATAGCCAAACATATAGTTCATTTTAGTGAATGTTACATGTCTACATGAAAACAATTTGTTATTTGTAGAGTGACTGTTTTAGTTCAGGTTTTTTGGTAGTGCTGTTGAAGTCTCTGTCCTTACTGATTTTCTTCCTGCTTGCTCTGTGTTACTAAGTGAGAACTCGTGAAGTCTCCAACTATAATTATGAATTTGTCTATTTCTTCTGTCCGTTCTGCCACTTTCTGCTGCATTTATTTTGAAGTTCTCTTATTGGGTGTGTACATATTTAGTATTGTTATGTCTTTTTGGTGAATTGACAACTTTGTCATTACAAAATGACCTCTTTGTCTTCAAGCTTATTCTGTTATTAATATAGCCACTCCAACTTGGTATATTTTCACATTCTTTCACCTGTGTTTTTATACTTTTAAAGTGGGTTTTTGTAAGCAGCATATAGTTAGGTCTTGCTTTTTTATCCAATTTGACAATCTCTGCCTTGTAATTGAAATTTTAAATTGTTTACACTTAATGTAATTTATTGATATGGTTGGATTTAAGTCAACCATCTTGCTATTTATTTTGTATTTGCTGCATTTGTTTTTTTTTTCCTTCTTCTTTTCTGCTTCTTTTTATATTTATTCAGTTTACTTTAGGGTTTATTTTTATCTTTACAATTTAGTTATATCACTTTATTATTTTGTAGTTATTTTATCATTCAAGGGTTTACAGTATATATCATTTAACTTACCACAACCTGCCTTCAAATGATACTGTACTGCCTCACATATAATGTAAGGATCTTTAAAAAATATACTTACATTTCCCCCTCCTGTTCTTTCTCGTGCCAGTTCTTCTACATATGTTATAAGCACAATACATTTTTGTTATTTTTATTTTAAATGATCAGCTATCTTTTAAAGATATTATGACATGAAAAGTATTTTTTATATACCTACATCATTTTTATTTTTATTGTTCTGCTTTAAAAACTTTCTTGTTTTTTTTTTTTCTTTTTCCTTTCTTTTCTTAGAGAGAGGGTCTTGTTCTGTCACCCAGGCTGGAGTACAGTGGCACAATCACAGCTCACTGCAGCCTCCACCTCCTGGTCTCAATTGATTCTTCTGCCTCAGCCTCCTGAGTAGATGAGACTACAGTCAGGTGACACCATACCTGGATAACTTTTCTATTTTTTGTAGAGATGGGGTCTTACTATGTTGCCTAGGCTCGTCTCGAACTGCTGGGCTCAAGTGGTCCTCCCAGCTCTACTAGTTTTTATGATTATCTGTTGTTTTTCTGAAAATGTCTTTATTTCACATTGAGTTTTGAAAGTTTTTTCCCCAACCTATAGAATTCTAGGTTGACAGTTTCCTTTACCAGTTTTAAAGACCTCATTCACTTGTTCTCTGGCATGTGGTGTTTCTGCCAAATCTGGGGAAATTCTTTTTTTTTTTTTTTTGAGACAGAGTCTTGCTCCTTGCCAAGCTGGAGTGCCGTGGTGCGATCTTGGCTTACTGCAGCCTTCTCCTCCCGGGTTCAAGCGATTCTTCTGCCTCAGCCTCCTAAGTAGCTGGGACTACAGGTGTGCACCACTTTGCCCAGCTAATTTTTGTATTTTTAGTAGAGATGGGGTTTCACCATGTTTGCCAGGATGGTCTCCATCTCTTGACCTCGTGATCTGCCTGCCTCAGCCTCCCAAAGTACTGGGATTACAGGCATGAGCCACCGCACCTGGCCAGTCTGGGGAAATTCTTATCTTTGTTCTTATGTGTAATTTACTTGTTTTCTGTGGCTGCTTCCAAGATTTTTCTTTTAATCACTGATTTTCAGCTATTTGGTATATCTATGTATGGGTTTCTTTGTGTTTATCCTGCGTGTGGTTTATTTAATTTCTTGGAGCTTTGTATAGCAGCAGTCCCCAACCTTTTTGGCACCAGGGACCAGTTTCCTGGAAGACAGTTTTTCCATGGATGGGGTGTGGGGGACTTGGTTTCAGGGTGAAACTCTTCTACCTCAGATCATCAGGCATTAGTTAGATTCTCACAAGGAGCACACAACCTAAATCCCTCACATGTGCAGTTTGCAGTAGGGTTCACGCTTCTATGAGAATCCATTGCTGCCACGTATCTGACAGGAGGCGGAGCTTAGGCAGTAATGCTTGCTCGCCTACCGCTCACCTGCTTTGCAGCCCGGTTCCTAATAGGCCATGGACTGGTACTAATCTGCGACCTGGGGGTTGGGATCTACTGTTGTGTAAGTCACATCATCTTGCTTCTTGGCATGTCAAATAGTTATTGATTGCCTGCTGAACATTGTGAATGTTACATTGTTTAGTATCTGAATTTTTTGTGCATGTTATATGTCTTCTTTTCATGACTATTGGGTTTTGTTCCGGTAGGCAGTTTAGTAATTTATTATTACTTCGGTTATTTGAGAATTGATTTTAGAGCAGATTTAGATTAGCTTTTACTCTAAGGGTGGTTTACCCCACTATTAATGCATGGTTCTTACAAGGTTTCTGCTAAATGTCTTAGTGGTCAGTGAAGACTCACTACTCCAGCTGATGAAATACCGAATGATTTGCAGCCTTGTGTGAACTTTGAAACTATTCAACTCGTAGCTCTCTAGTTTGGTTCTTGCCAGACCTGGTGGAGTGTCACACTATGTATGCATAAGCATGTGTGGGACCAGGGAACAGCATGAAGGGGACCTCTATGCATTTTTTTTAGCTTCATTCACTTTGAAATTGTGTCTCAGAACTTTCATCTACCTCCGCATTCTTGAATGCCAGTTTGTCCCTCCAGCTTCTCAATTCAGCTAGATAGCTACCTGGAATTCTGCTTTATGCTCTGTAGTGTGCAATGTGCCTCTGGGGCAATCCTGGTTCTCTTGTTAGTTCTCTTTCTTACTGGGATCAAAGGCTCTTGCTGCCTGTTCAATGTCTGAAAAAATGTGTTTCATATATTTTGTTCAGTTTTCTAGTTGTTAAAAGCAAGAGGGCAGATTCACTCTTTGTTCCTCCCTTATGGCCAGAAGTTAGAGTAACTTATTCATTTATTTACTTAGAGTAATATTTTTAAATATATGAAATAAAAAGTATAGAATAAAAACATTATTTTGAAATAATTGTAATAACATTTCCATAACTACAAAATGGTTTTATATATGTTTAATGCATTCAATATAACAAAGCCTAGTATGGGGTCCTAATAATACCTCTAATTATCTTTGAAGTCTTTACCTGACTCCAGATTAGGAACTGCTACCTTAAAACTGTCTATGCCCATGTATTCCCTGAGAAGTCTTCAGGTAACCCTAGAGATACAGACATTACAGTTTGAAGAAAGCTTCCTTTAGCTTTCTTCAACTAAAGATGTCAACAGACATCATCACAATTAGAGTCTATTTTAATTTACCAAAGGAGAAAAGTTAAGCCTGGCAATTATTAATTATTAACACAGGTTGAATATCCCTAATCCAAAAATCTGAAGTGCTCCAAAATCTGAAACTTTTTGAGCAGTGACATGGTGCTTAAAGGAAATGCTCATTGGAGCATTTTGGATTTTAGATTTTTGAATTAGGGTTGCTCAATCAGTAAGTATGTAATGCAAGCATTCTAACATCTGAAAAAAATTTAAAAATCCAAAATGCTTCTGGTCCCAAGCATTTAGGATAAATATTCAGCCTGTAACAACTGCTGATCATTATGCTTATTAAAAGTTACCAAATAAATAAGTATTCATTAATGACACGTCATTCATAACAAAGCTATGTAAAATTTTAAAAATAATCTTCAGACTTTATGCTTATGCTTGTTATGCATGTATTTTATTGCCCCTTTACCATCAGTGCTTTTTTTTTTTTTTTTTGGAGATAGAGTCTGGCTGTCACCCAGGCGGGAGTGCAATGGTGCTATCCTAGCTCACTGCAGCTCCCCATCCCGGGCTCAAACGATCCTTCCACCTCAGCCTTCCAAGTAGCTGGGAGTACAGGCACATGCCGCCATTCCTGGCTAATTTTCGTATTTTTTGTAGAGACAGGGTTTCTCCAGGCTTCCCAGGCTGGTCTCAAACTCGTGAGCTCAAGTGATCCACCTCCATCAGCCTCCCAAAGTGCTGGGATTACAAGCATGAGCCACTGTGCCTGGCCAATGTTTCTCTTTTAGGAGATTTTCTTAAGTGATTTGATAGTTGAATGTAATTATTATTTAATTATGAGTAAAACTTTTTATAAAATACCATTTTGGGCTAGACGTGGTGGCTTATTTATTCCTGTAATCTCAGCACTTTGGGAGACCAAGATGGGAGGATCACATGAGGCTAGGAGTTTGAGACCAGCCTGGGCAACATAGCAAGACCCTGTCTCTACAGAAAAATAATAATAAAGAAAATACAAATTTATTGCTTAGTAAAACGTTAGCATCTTTTAAGTTTTATATTGTTTTTAATGTGAAGTGATCGACACCTGTGAAAAGGGGTGGAAAAAGAAAAAATAAGTAAATTTTTAAATGTGAAGTGAGAGTCAGACCTTCTATATTTGTTGTTGTTGTTGTTGTTGTTGTTTTTGAGACAGAGTCTCGTGCTGTCACCCAGCCTGGAGTGCAGTAATGCGATCTCAACTCTTGACTCACTGCAACTTCCATCTCCCGGGTTCAAGCAATTCTTGTACCTCAGTCTCCCGAGTAACTGGGATTATAGGCGTGCGCCACCATGCCTGGCTAATTTTTGTATTTTTTGTAGAGATGGTTTTTCGCCATGTTGGCCCGACTGGTCTTGAACTCCTGGCCTCAAATGATCCTCCTGCCTTGGCCTCTCAAACCCCACAAACCCCACTTTAAGTCTTTTTTTTTTTTTTTTTTGAGATGCAGTCTCTCTCTGTCACCAAGGCTGGAGTGATCCCGGCTCACTGCAACCTCCACCTCCTGGGTTCAAGTGATTCTTGGGCCTCAGCCTCCCAAGTAGCTAGGACTACAGGCACCCACCACCATGCCTGGCTAATTTTTGTATTTTTAGTGGAGATGGCGTTTCACCATGTTGGCCAGCTGGTCTCAAACTTCTGGCCTCAGGTGATCCGCATGCCTTGGCCTCCCGAAGTGCTGGTATTACAGGCATGAGCCACCATGCCCATCCCCCACTATAAGTCTTACAGGATCCGTGTTATACAGTTGAGCAATATTCATTCTCTTTCTTAATGTCATTGTCAAGTGTGAATATATCTTTTCCTGGTCAGTGAGAACTGAGGTTGAAACAAACAGTTTGATTTCTGGACTTACATTTGTACTAAAGTGTATTGGGTTCTCTGAGGACAAAACCAACATACAACTTTTATCTATATAGGATTATTCTGTTCACTGTTTGGGAGATCTTATGCTTTTCAAATTAAACTATGAATAAATGCTTATACAAATAAGAAATGATCAGTTCTCCACTATCCTTCTGTTTTTCTAGGTGACTGTAACTACCCAATATTGCAGCCATGGAGTCCATGCTTAATAAATTGAAGAGTACTGTTACAAAAGTAACAGCTGATGTCACTAGTGCTGTAATGGGAAATCCTGTCACTAGAGAATTTGATGTTGGTCGACATATTGCCAGTGGTGGCAATGGGCTAGCTTGGAAGATTTTTAATGGCACAAAAAAGTCAACAAAGCAGGTAAGTTTTAATTCAGCATCCAGTTGGAAAAAACACACATGCTAAGAACCATAAAATGCATGTATGCATTTTTATGTTAAGAAATGCCAAAAGTTCTTTAATAGGTTCTTAAATGAGTTTTTTAGTTCTCATTTTATCTTACGCTCTCATACAAAAAACAAATGCTTTTAAATATGCTCTGAATCCTCCTGGTTACAGATACACTGTTTGACATACCATATCATCTTGAAATCTAATTTTGCTTACTTCATAAACATGTCAGTTGAGCAAACTAGTATATTAAATTGTAATATTTAGCGAAGTATATGTTTTAGGATAGAAATTGCCATGTTTGTTAAATTTTCTTTTCATGTTTGTCAGTATGTTACTGGCAAAATACTCAGTTAAATTTTTCAATGTTAAGTGTGTCTTAGTGCAGTCTTAGTGCTGGGATTACAGCGTGAGCCACTGTGCCAGGCCAAAATCACTGTTTTCAAAAGTACTTTTACTTCCCTACAAGTGAAATATATGGGTTGTAAAATGTAAAGGATTTCTTATATATACCTCCCAATAACTACCACAGTCATACAATTGTGGGTATGCATTATTTGCTACTTTTCTGAAGTTAGCTTATTTTCCAGCTAAGTACATTGAAGACCGAATTGGCTTTGATTATCCTTTTATGAAATAGGAATCTTAGTCCTGTGGTAATTTGCTGGTATGTCATTTGTATCCAACCTGTTAAATCTTGTTTTTATTGCCATTTGGAAGTCTTTATTGAAATTCAGAGTTGATCTGCATCTGAAATGCTGATCGATTTGTTGCTTTTGAACATTGCTTTTTCTTCAATTCACCATAAGCTCATCCAAAAAAGTAAATGGTTTCTTGAGTATTGACTACCTAAAAACTATTAATGAGGTCGTGAGTTGTGTAAATGAACAACCTCCTCTGATTCCAGCACACATTGCTTTTACAATCAGTTATATAAGGGGAAAACAAAATAACATTTACAAAATTAGACATTTTTATTAAGGATGTGATAATATATAATAGCATCTCTGTGCCTAACCAGAAAGGTTCTAGGTAGTTGTGGTAATATCAGTATTTCATATGCTGAAATCTCCTGATGATGTTGGAGCTTCTAGAACATGAGAACCAGGCACAAATGATAGAACCCCATTCTCAACTGCTGACTGTCAGCACTGGATTTTCTTAGGAAACTTTACTGCATTCCACTTTTTTTCTATATTTATTGCTTTGGAATGAAAGGTGGTACACCAGTAAGCTCAGTGGATATAGGTTCAAATTTTCTTTTTTTGCCTCCATCAACTTGCAGGGGTCAGAACTAAGTATCCTGTCTTTACTACTGGTTAATTTTTTAAAGAATAGCTAAGTCCTTAACCACCTTGACATTGAAGCATCATTTAAATTTCTCCTTTAATTGAAAAGTTTTAATTCTTTCTCATTTGTCTCATTTTTACTCAGTGAATCATACCAAATATACAGTCTAGAGCTGTGCTACCCAATATGGTAGCCAAAGTTAAATTAATTTAAATTCCTTAGTTGTACTAGTCACATTTCAAATGTTCCATGGCCGCATGTGGCTCGTCTAGGATCACTGTACTGGACAATGTAGATACAGAACTTTCTATCTTTACAGAAAATTCTGTTGATAGGACAGTACTGATCTAGATAACCTGGAAGAAAAATAATGAAAAAAGATAACTGTTCTTGATCTCTTTTTTCTCCGTAAAGAGGCATTAAGACTCAGGGCGTCCTTTCTACGCTCTCAGTCTTTCTTGTGCCATATTGCAGTTGTGTTATATGGCAGCATATATGATCTGAAATTTGACATTGAGTTTGAGGTAAACAATTGGTTAGGAGTTTGGGACGGGGGATTTTCACACATAGTTTTAATATTTGAAGACGGCCAGGTGCGGTGGCTCATGCCTGTAATTCCATCACTTTGGGAGGCTGAGGTGGGCAGATCACTTGAGGTCGGGAGTTTTAGACCAGTCTGGGCAACGTGGTGAAACCGCATCTCTACTAAAAATACAAAAATTAGCTGGGTGTGGTGGCACATGCCTATAGTACCAGCTACTCGAGAGGCTAAGGCAGGAGAATCTCTTGAACCTGGGAGGTGGAGGTTGCGGTGAGCTGAGATGGCACCATTGCACTCCAGCCTAGGTGACAGAGCAAGACTCCGTCTCAAAAAAAAGAAAGAATAAGACGTTAAGATTTTTCAGTTATTATTTGGATAAATTTACCAAATTATAAGGTTCGTAAACATATTGAAATTGATCGCTCTTTACTGATAGCTTATTGGCTTTTTAAGCTACTATTTAAGTTTTATACTAATGGTATATGCTATTAGTGAACTCGTAGAGCTGTTTAGTTTCTTTTTCTTTTTCTTTTTTTTTTTTTTTTTTTTTTTGAGACAGCGTCTCGTTCTTTCACCCAGGCTGGAGTGCAGTGGTGCGATCTGGGCTCCCTGCAACCTCCACCTCCCGGGTTGAAGCAATTCTCCCACCTCAGTCTCCCGAGTAGCTAGGACTACAGGCGCGCGCCTCTATGGCTGGCTAATTTTTGTATTTTTGGTAGAGACGGGGTTTCACCACCTTGGCCAGACTGGTCTGAAACTCCGGATCTCAAGTGATCCGCCTGTCTCAGCCTCGCAAAGTGCTGGGATTCAGGCATGAGCCACCACGCCCGGCCTAGTTTCTTTTTTGAGTGTTCATTTAGAAGCGGCTCTTAGTTTCTCGTTATTATTTTTTTCTGGAATCTCAGCTGGGATGCTAAAGACATCTCCAGGTGATATTTAGAGAATAAAAATTGTGGTATTGGCCAGGTATGGTGGCTCATGCCTGTAGTCTCAGCACTTTGGGAGGCCAACGTGGAAGGACCCCTTCAGCTCAGGAGTTTGAGACCAACATGCGCAATGTAGGGAGACTCTGTCTAAAAAAAATTGTGTAGTCTGCTTAATTTTTAAAATATAAACTTATTTTTAATAACTTATGTTCAGCATATTATAGAATATTGCACAAATCCTGAGTGTACAGCTTATGTTCACAGTGAATATACCCATGTAACCAGCATCCAGACCAATTAAAAAAAACTACTAATACTGGTGTCCTTTCCTAGTCATTATTCCTAACCACTACCCTGTCCTTTAACACTAGAATAATTCTGCCTGTTTTTGAACTTTATTTAAATAGAATTGTATATACTCTTGTATTTGACCCCTTTTCCTTAATAGTATATGGATAAGCTAATCTGTGTTGTTGAACAACGCAGTTTTTCTTTTCATTGATAGAGTACAGCTGTAGACATTCTTGTTTGTGCCATTGGCACATATGAGGCATTACGTAGGTATGGAATTGCTAGGTTGTAGTGTATGTGTTCATTGCCAAATAGTTTTTCCAGTGTGATGCCAGTGTACTAGAAACTTCCACCAGCAGTTACAGTTTCTTCACATCCCTGCCAATGTTGTTATATAGTCTTTTTAATTTTAGACATTCTGGGTGGAGGGCTTATTTAATTTTTGAAAATTCAGTGAAATATTCCCTGCTTCCCTCTCTTCTGAACTTTAAGAATGTCTGATAGGTAATTCAGACATAGAATTTATACCATTATATTTCTGTTATAGCTTTCTAACTGACTTAGTCTTTTTACACAATTTCATGTTTTCAGGCTTAAAATGGTCATTTGAATATAGGTATTATTTTCAAACATATTGTTATGTTCTTTGTTATAAATATTTATTTGAGAGGTATTTCTGAGGCAAATGCCCTTGGTTGGATTTCGTTGACTTTGCTAATTTTTAAGTTATACTTTATTTAAACTAGTCATTAAAGATGGAAATTTTTATTTTGGCCAAGCTATATATATAATGAGAAATGTTTACCATATATATACGTACATACGTGTATGTCCTTTAAAAATTGGAATACTATGTTATCTGTTAGGTAGGAATATTATGACTATCAAGGCTGCTAATTTGTTTAAATGATTTCTAATAAAACACCACATACGTCTAATTTCCGTCTCAGCTATGTCCCTGATTTTTACCTCCTTTCAAGTAGAAGAATAATTCTACATTTTGAAATTTCTTTCAACTGTCAAATATCAAGCTAAGGGATTTATTTTGGAAGAAGATGTTTAAAAAAATGTGTATGTATGTGTATATGTTTATACATGTAATTTTGCCTGGTCTTGGGATATTTAAGCATTTATTTAGTAAGCATTTCTGTTGATCTTGATATAAGATTCTGTGTTGTCAAGGAATTACCCTTCAAAATTGATTAGTTTAACATTTATGAGTAGTCTTCTAGTACTCTACATTTATTATGACCTTTTATATTTGCTTTTGCAGTAGACCTTTTTTCTTGAAAAAAAAAAAAAAAAGGTAGCTTTGTGTTAGTTTGCTTTAAAAGTTGTATTTGTTGACCTGATATTTTTGCCCTACTTCAGGGGCTTCATAACACCTCCCTGAAATGACTGTTTCTATGACGATAGTGAAGATTGATTGATTTCTAATAATTATTATATAATAAATACTTAATTGTTGTTCATATCTTACCCACTCTACCAAACGTCAGGTTGGCCATAGTCCCTTCCTTACTATAAAATGTACAGGACATAATCCTTCCTTACTACAAAATATACATTGTGTTATCCAGATGCCAGTATTCATGGATGAGGCTTGCTAATATTATATATACCAAAGCATAATTAAATTATAATAAATAATTAAATTAGAATAATTAATAGTTTTAAAATAAAGGAAACTTTTGTGCAAAGCCAAATATGCTAGTCATGTCACCTAGACAAAATATGATCATAAACTAGGAATTTTAAGGGATATGTTTTTACCTTTCATTCTTCTCAACAACTTATTTTTAACTTAATGTAAATAAAAGTTTATATTTTGGTTTATTGTTTTGAAGAAAGAACATCCCAAAATCAGATGAAAAATGGAGTGTGTGAGGCTTGATAGTCACCACCAGCCAGTCATGAGGGTCCATAAAATAGAGATCTCAGGGAACATCTGTGTTCCAGAAACCACCTCTGGTGCCTCTGAGGGTTAGATTAGTGGAGGTCGTGATCGCTGTTGGAAAATTATGTAATTTAAATTTTATTACTTAAAACTATCTTGTTATCAACAGAGCTCAACTTTGTAGTAAGCAAACTAGCTTCTTTTTTTTTTTTTTTCCCCCAGAGATGGCAGTTTTAATATGTTGCTCAGGCTGGAGTGCAGTGGCTATTCACAGGCACAACCATAGCTTACTACAGCCTTGACCTCCTGGGCTCAAGCGATCCTCCCACCTCAGCCTCCCAAGTAGCTGGGATTACAGGCATGTGCCACCATGCGTGACTCACAAGTAGCTCTTAAAAATTATAAATTAGATCTGTATCAAATGGGACGTATACTGTATTGTGACAGGTACTACAGTTTTTTAGAATATTTTCATAGCCTTTTTTGTTTAAAGTTAGGTTATTGAGAAAAAATACCTTTTAGTGAGTGTCTTTATTTGCCAATGTTTTTAAAGAATAAGCAATGAATAAATAAATAATAGTATGCCATATATTGCTTATATTTTGCTCTAATAATTTTTGTATTAAAAAACTCTCAAAATTTAACTACAGTTAACAGTTGTTGAATCTTAAGCAGAAGACATACTGGATGATTGTGCTATTTGATCTTTTCTGTATATTTGAAATTTTTGTTAATAAAAAAATATTTTAATTAAAAATGATAAAAAGCTTTAATTGCTTATCTTTATTTACTATCAGTAGGCAATAGATATCTGAGTATCTTCTAGGCATAACTGCTGGGTTCTGTGGTAGATACAGAGACACATAAGACGTTTCTTTCTTCAAGAAGATTGTAATACATATAAGGTGATTGAACTTTTGCATAAGTGATATGTGTTAGCAGAGTGGGTAGTATAGAAAAGTAGTAAAAGAAAAATGTAAGTTAGAAATTAGATTATGGTATATTCTGATGAGAGGCTTTGTACAGTGTAATAGTTTTGTTTTAGGAAGTCAGTATGAGGCCTGAGGATTAACAACACAACCTTGTTAACATGGGTTAATTTTAATCAACTGATTGAAACAAAGAGAAAATATTTTTAAGGTAGTTGATAACCTATTCTGACTTATTTAGGAATCTATCGTCTTTGACCTAAAACAATGGACTGAGAGAATTCTGTGATTTTTTTTTTCTTTTCTTTTTTTCTTTTAAGAGATGGGGCCTTACCGTGTTGCCCAGGTTGGTCTTGAGTCCCTGGCGTCAAACCATTCTCCTGCCTCATTTTCACAGTGTTGGGATTACAAGCATGAACCACCATGCCCAGCCAGTGTTTTCTTTTTCTTCATGAACTGTAGTGTTCCTCTTTACATGTGGTGAAACTGCAAGAGCTATTTCATGTGGTCCTTTTTTTTATATATATATTTAGAACATCTTGAGCTGAGCATGGTGGCTCATACCTGTAATCTCAACACTTTGGGAGGTTGAGGTGGGAGGCTTGCTTGGGTCCAGGAGTTTGAGACCAGCCTGGGCAACATGGTGAGACCTTGTCTCTACAAAAAAATTAAAAAATTTGTCAGGCATAGTGGCACACGGCTGTGGTCCCAGCTACTCGGGAGACTGAGGAGAGAGGATCACTTGAGACCAGGAGGTGGAGGCTACAGTGAGCCATGATTGTGCCACTGCGCTCCAGCCTGGGTGATAGAGTGAGACCCTGTCCCAAAAAAAAGAAAAAACAAAAAAACAAAAAAAAAAACTTGAAAAATAAAACATTTATTTATTTTTATTTATTTATTTTTTTTGAGATGGAATCTCGCTCTGCTGCCCAGGCTCCAAAGTGCTGGGATTACAGGCATGAGCTACCGCACCGGCCACAAAACATTTAAATTGGATGTATTTATAAAATGTGTTACAGCAGAAGACTTACTAAAATAAGATTGTGCACATGAATGGCAAGATGGGAACTTGAAGTTTTAGGTCATTTGTTTTTAGTTCAAATTAGTATTATGTAAAACTCTTAACTTCTGGTTGTCCTGTGCCTCATAATGATCAGGAGTTAAGATGAGGTGTTTATATGGGTGCTATTTAAAGCTGTTACTCAGCCTAAATGACTGATTTCTTTCTTGAAGACATGCATCGTGTTTTACTTTGGTGTTCCGTATTTTCCCTGTGTTATTTCTGGGGCGACAGAATGATGTCTTGGCTAAAAATATAGTCCTGTGGACTGTGTTTGAAACTTGACTTTTTTTATCTTAGAAAACATTTTTCTTCTCCACAACATCCTTATTTGTAAAGTTAATATATTTGTCTCATAGGGTTTCTGTGAGGAATAGAATAATTCCTGAAAAGTACTTAGCACAGTGCTTGGCACATATAAATATGCAAATGCTATCTATTGTTATTTCTATTATATAAATAGTTGACTTGGGAACCTCTTTATTTGTAAGATTTTATAGTAGACTAATGCCTGAAACTTTAGCTGTAGAGTGTATTATATTTTCATGTTTTATCTCATTCCGTTTTTGACTCTGGTCTGAAAATAACAATGACCAAGGTTTGAGTTCAGGGTCAACATAATAAATGGCAGGAGTTGAATTCCATTTTGGGTTTGTGTGACTCTGGAAACTGGGCTCTTGATCACTGTTATATTCTTACATGCTGCATGTTTATTTCTGTGTGACATGGGAATGGTATTGGGTTTATATCACATCATTTTGTTTAGCTTAATATATTGATGTTCCTTATCAAGTTGACAGGATGTTGAATCTCTGTCTTTCAAAGTTGATTCTTGACCATTGGTCTTGAATGTGTGTAGCATTGATCATATATATGTGTCATTGATCAGATGGGTGTCAGCAGAAAACTCATCAGTAATAGAAAAGTAACAAAATACAGGTCTTGATGTTAGTGGTATAATGACATTAGCTGACATTAATTGAATATGTCAAGTATTACAGTAAGTTCTTTTTATGTTACTGTGTGACTTATTCTTCAGTGTTCCTTTGAGGTATTCATACTATTCTTTATTCTTTTTTTTTTTTTTTTTTTTTTTTTCTGTTGAGAAAACTTGCCCAAAGGCAGCTGGTCAGTTGAAGGGAAATTGACTCAAAGTCTCCTCTGATCTAATGCCAACGTCTGGAGTGCTGTATAAATACATTCTCTGTTGTTTTATTGTAGTGAATGCTGCCTTATTCACAAATGCTTGGGGGAATGTTGTGTTTTAATTGAGTTACAGTGCTAAATAATTCCTTTTTGTTGCCACTTTTCAGAGACTTACTCCTCTAATATCCTTAACTCATTTATATACATAAGGAACCCTCATTTTACAAGTTACGTTTGAGAAATTTATCAGATTGGATTTTTTGCGGTGAATCTCTATGAGATGATTGAGTTGCCAGGCTAACTTGTGTAAATAATAATGCTAATGTAGCGAAAATGCAGAACAGAAGAAAATAATTAGAAGAGAAAAAAATGAGAATAGAAAAATAATGTCTTGGATATTGATAGTTGAGTAGCAGTTAATTTGAGGCTTTCAAAGACATAGAAATTCTGAAAGAGTTCCTAAATCTTTCAAGGAATTTTGGAAGGCTAGCATTCTTTGCTAATTTTGCTTCCAGTTTATTTTGCATTATTACCGAGAACACACAGCAGTGATTTAACACATCACCTATCAGTAGAGTTTTTTTTTATTGATTTGTTAAGAGGAGGTAACTAGATGAGAACTGTTTTTCCTTGGGTATCTGAGAGATAGTGAAAGGAAGAAGCTGATAAGGAGGATGTGTGCTTTTAATAGTACAAAATAAGCTGTGAATGATTTCAAAGAGAGGTGGTGGGAGAGCAAGTCCCTGTACTAGTAGCCATTTACATTTACTGCACCTAACAAGATGGGGGATAGGAAGGTATGAGATAGAATATAGATTATTCATATCTAAAAGATACTGCAAATTTGTTTTTCTTACAAACAAGTGCTCCCTTACATACAACCTTTCTTTCAAAAAGCATTTCAAGATTTTGTAGTATACTTCAGGATTATCATTGTAAGTTACATTTTAAATTTTTAAACATTTTCTTTGAATTCTGTGTCCGTAAGAGTTTACTACACAGGAAACAACAGACTGTACACAGTTAATATGTATCTGTGATAGCAGAATTCAAAGGTAAGGTTTTTTTCCTGTGTTCTTTAGATGAGGACTCTAGGTTTTACACCTTTCAAAGTGTTTAGGTTTACTATCATAAGGAAACCAACACTTTGATATCAGAAAAGTATTACAATGATGCTAAAATTTTTATGGCGTAGTTATTTCTATTTGTAGATTGTGACATTCATATAATTTTATTACTTTTCTATATTTCTTGACTAAAATTACCCAATTCTTTTATTTAGGAAGTGGCAGTTTTTGTCTTTGATAAAAAACTGATTGACAAGTATCAAAAATTTGAAAAGGATCAAATCATTGATTCTCTAAAACGAGGAGTCCAACAGTTAACTCGGCTTCGACACCCTCGACTTCTTACTGTCCAGCATCCTTTAGAGGAATCCAGGTAAATTTTTATAAAAACTTACATAGTAGACTTCCTGAACAAATAGTTAAAAATAATTTTATATTTGAAATCTGTCCGTTTCAAGTATTGTCAGTGAAAAATTCTTATACTGTCAGTGTTGAGTTCTTATACATTTGTTTTCTCCCTAAAATTTATTTGCACTGTCTATGTATATGTCTCTCTTTGAAATATTAATACTTTCTTTACTTTTGCCATGATTCTGTACTTCAGTGCCTACCCTGTGCTCTTCATACAGTAGTCAAAGTAGAAGATGCAAGGGTATGGAATACAGTTCTTGCCTGAAAGTAGCTGTCCTTGCTAATTTGCTAGAATTTCTTGTCTCCTTTTCATTGGTACAGTATTTGGAAGCCAATTTTGTGTGTGTGCCAACTACTGTTTCAGACATTTAACCTCCTACTATGCCCAGCATGTCAGTCCATAGCTCTCAGTTACTTTACCATCTATTTTTCTCAAGGGTGCACTTGGGAAGTGTTACTGAGAATGACAAGAAAATGAAATTTATGTAATCTTAACTGGACCCTCATGCTTGTGGCACTTTTAATACTCCTTTAGATAACCTTTTCGACATTACTTATAACCCCAAATTTATGCCTTTCTTCCTTCTTCCTCAGCAGACTGTATTCCCCTCTCTTAATTCAGAAAATCTTAATCAGATTGTTTGGTATTTGTGTCCTGTGGCCCTGTTGGCCCTTAGGATTTTTAAGTATAGGGGAAAAATGGGAAGATGGAGGACAGAGCTGGCAGGGTTCCAGGCTGTGTGAAATGAAGGTCCCATCTCCCTTCAATTGTACAGTTTTGCTTTTATCTTTTATTATATTTTGAGTTTCTGCAACTTGGAATCTTCAGTAACCCACCCTTCAAAGGCACAAGATCTTTTTTTTAAACATAAAAGGAAAAATACAAATATTTACTATGTGAAAAACTATGCTAAATGCTTTACATTGTTTAATTTATCTAATTCTCACAATTAACACAGAACAGAGGATCAAAGAAACAATGGTTTTAAGTGCCAGAGCTAGGATTCATTTTGTCATTTTGATTCCTGAGTCCATGTTTTTATTTTTTACTGCACCCTGCTGTATCTACTCAAAAATATGCTCATGTGTCAGTTGATCGATCGAGACAGAGTCTCACTCTGTTGCCCAAGCTGGATTACAGTAGTGCCATCATAGCTCGCTGCAACCTCAAACTCCTGGGCTCAAGTGATCCTCCTGCCTCAGCCTCCCAAGTAGACTACTACGAGTGTGTGCTACCATGCCTAGCTAATTTTTTGATTTTTAATTTAAAACTTTTTTGTTTTGTAGAGATGGGGTCTTACTATATTACCCAGGCTTATCTTGAACTCTTGGCCTCAAGTGATCCTCCCTGGGATTACAGGTGTGAGTGACTGTGCCTGGCCTCTTTTTCTTTTTTAATTTTTGGGATGGGGTTTCGCTATCGTTGCCCAGGCTTGTCTTGAACTCCCGAGCTTAAGTGATCCTCCTGCCTCAGCCTCTTAAGTAGCTGGGACTACAGATGCATGCCACTGTACCTGGCTTGCTCATATGTCTCTTGCCATAAAAATATTTTTCATTGCCTTTCTTTTCATTGATAAACCCAGAACACTATAGTTTCTGTCTCTTTAATACTGTTGTGAATCCTGTATCCCAACATAGACTGTATCCCAGCGTAGAAATCTATGTAATCTTAACTGGACCCTCAAGCTTGTGGCACTTTTAACACTCCTTTAGATAACCTTTTCCACATTACTTATAACCCCAAATGTATGCCTTTCTTCCTTCTTCCTCAGCAGACTGTATTCCCCTCTCTTAATTCAGAAAATCTTAATCAGATCGTTTGGTATTTGTGTCCTGTGGCTCTGTTGGCCCTTAGGCATTTTAAGTATAGGGGAAAAATGGGAAGGTGGAGGACACAGAGCTTATCCCACACGTATCCTACACTTTCCTGACTCTGTATTTCTTGGTGCTATTTCCTCTGGAGTGTTTTCTATCAGTATCTCTAATGTCACCTATTAGAATCCTACCTATCCTTGTTATTTTATGTTGTATTTACATGCCTTATATCTTGTAATTACGTTTCAAGTCTCTTGAGGGGAGAAGGACTATGAGTTATACTTTTCTGTGTCCCTGCAGCTTTTTGTATAGCGATTTAATTATTATAGAATTAGGAATTTATTGGCAATCATGAAGAGAGACAATTCAAAGATTACTTTAAGATATCCTAATTGTTAGGTTGTAAAAATTGTAGTAGTATTGATAGAAATAGGGACACTTTAGGGAAGAAAAAGAAAACTTCCAGTTTTTAATGAATTAATGATACTGAGATGACACTGGAATTACCCAAAGGAAATACACTACAGAAAGAGTAATTCAGATGACAGTCCAGAGTCGGTGATGTATATGGGGATGAGTCACTTACAGGCAGTAATTAAAACCTAAAACAAAGTGAGTTTTTCAAGAGTATGAGTAAAAGGAGCAGAGTACTGAGGAAAGAACCTTGAAATGTAGGGAAAACGAGAGCCAAAGAAAAAATTAGGAGAAATATTGTCGTATGGCAGGAGAATTGGCAGCATGTCATGGAAGCAAAAGGAAGGGAAAAAACCCACTAACACTGGGGAACACAGAATAAAAAAGAAAATAAGAACAGAGAAGAATTCGTTACATTTGACCAGTGAGAGGTTGTTAGTCACATTCAGTAATTTTAGTAGAATGACAGTTTGGAAGCTAAAAAAGTAGATTCAAAGGGACTTAGCAGAGAAGACACTCTGTGAGTCTGTAAGACAGGTTTTTTTTTTTTTTTTTTTTTTTGACCTTACAGTTCAACAAAAACATGCTTTATGGTCCATTATGTTAATGAGCTAAGTGCTGGGAGTACAGAATAAGGCAGCTTCCTTGATGATGGCTGAGCAGGTAGCAGGACAATGTGACCCTTTCTCTCCTTCAACCTAAGCTCTGTTTTTATTTCTTATATATTAAGCTTCTGCATATGCTCTCATTTGAAAAACAGATTTAAGGCAGAAGAAAAGTTATTCAGGTACTGGAACAGATGAGACATCTGTTAAAGGACATAACTGCCATTTAACAGTTACTACGCAGGCCCAGAAGCTTGTTATATAGCCACGTTACTGAACTACTCTGTAGTTCTTCATTGCCAGAGCCTAAAGCCTAAGGCCTAAAATGTTAGGGCTTGAGTGGCAAATGCTTGGTAATTATAATACCTGTGGTAAGCTTATTGAGCTTACATGCTTTATGTATTTTACATGATTTTCTCATTTGATCTTTATATTAACCCTTTAAGGCGGATCTATTATCACCATTTTACAAATGGGTGAAGTGAGGCTCAGAACAATAGTGTCCATTGTTACCAAGATAGCACATAAGGATGCTGGGACTTAAAGTCAGGTATCTGTCCTCAAAGCCTGAGCTCTTGATCATTACTCTGTAAGGCCATTGAATGTTAATATCTAACATTTTCTGAGTTTATAAATATTCTTGTACATGAAAGACTAGTAATTTAAAAAATTTAATAACTGATACCTTTCAAAATGACATATAAAATAGATAAAAGCAAAACTGCTTTGTGAAGTGGGAACTGGGCTGCTGGAGCTAGCTATGCCTTGTCTCTCTTCCTGACTACTCCTATTCCAGGGTCATCTGTGGGAAATCCGGAAGTTCCTTTGAGCGTATTCTGAAAATTAACAGCTTTATAAATAAAGATAATACCATAGGTATAATGTAACGGTATTTTTAATTAGTTTATTGGTTTTCTGTAAAGAATATCAATCATTTGAACAAGACTGTTGACGTAGTGTTTTATTTTCTCACTTTTTAAGCTTTAAAAAATATCACAATTATCACAACACTTAGTTTAAAAGACCAAGTGATTTATCTAGTATAATTTGTATGCAGAGGCTCCTAACTTTGTTGGTTTAAGTGGATTATGTCTATGCTGAAATTACCAAATGTAAAATAGTCTACTTTCTTATTGATAGTTTAATAGAAGTACTAATATTTTATGTATATTTGATTTTGATAATGTGTAATAATATGATAGTAAAAAACTTTTTCTTTTTTAAAACAGGGATTGCTTGGCATTTTGTACAGAACCAGTTTTTGCCAGTTTAGCCAATGTTCTTGGTAACTGGGAAAATCTACCTTCCCCTATATCTCCAGACATTAAGGATTATAAACTTTATGATGTAGAAACCAAATATGGTTTGCTTCAGGTATGTGTTTTTATTTAACATGTAAAAAAGAGTTGTTTCCTTTAAAATTGGTTTTAGCATTTCAAACTTATTAGCCATGTAAAACTACTTTATGTAAACTTTTGGTTCTTGTTAGTAATTTAATCATTATTCCTATGTTCTGGAAATTTTTTCTGCAGTTTGTTGTTAGGCTTAAATGATATTTTAAACATATCAAACTGATAACATTGGTAACCTTTGGGGGGGTCACTTATTGGCTGGTGGATGGAGTCAATTCCTTTTGATTCTTTCGAATTTTAAACTGAACAAATTTTATAAAGCATTCAATTGAAATAAAAAAGTCTTTGATAAAAATAAAAATTTTATCTTTAAGGAATTTACTTAGTAGATATTAAGAGGTATTGTTAGCCTTTTCTTTCTTTTCTTTTTTTTTTTTTTGAGATGGAGTTTCATTCTTGTTGCCCAGGCTGGAGTGCAATGGCGTGATCTCAGCTCACTGCACCCTCTGCCTCCCAGGTTCAAGCGATTCTCCTGCCTCAGCCTCCTGAGTAGCTGGGATTACAGGCATGCGCCACCACGCATGGCTAATTTTTGTATTATTGGTAGAGACGGGGTTTTACCATGTTGGCCAGGCTGGTCTCGAACTCCTGACCTTGTGATCCACCCACCTTGGCCTCCCAAAGAGCTGGGATTACAGGCATGAGCCTCTGCGCCTGGCTAGCCTTTTCATATATGCTCATTTTTTCAGATTTCCTTTCCCTGCTTACCAAAGTAATATCTTCAAAGCTAACTTTGGCAGCTTATGCCTGTCGTCCCAGCACTCTGGGAAGCTGAGGAGGGAGGATCACTTGAGCTCAGGAGTTTGAGACAACCCTGGGCAAGACAACATAGCAAGATCTTGTTTCTACAAAAAAATTTTTAAATATTAGCTGGGCATGGTGGCGTGCACCTGTAGTCCCAGCTACTCAGGAGGCTGAGGCGGGAGGATCGCTTGAGCTTGGGAGGTTGAGGATGCAGTGAGCTATGATAGTCCTACTGCACTCCAGCCTGGGTGACAGAGTGAGAACTTATCTTAAAAAAAAATAAAATAAAATAATATCTTCAGTGCCATAGAATAAATTTATATAGTAGATTCTAAGTTCCTTTTGGGCAGACATTATTTTTATTACGTTTGAACAGCTTTATTAAGATATAATTGGCATACAGTAAACTACACATATTCAAAATATATGGTTTTCTAAGTTCGACATATACTTACCTGTGAAACCATCACCACAATCAAGATATTGCATCTATTCGTAACTCCCAAGAGCTTCCTCATACCCGTTGTAATCCCTCCTTCCTGTTCCTTGCAGTTTTTCTGTGCCTTATCTCAGAAAGTTACTGACCTGCTTTCTATCACTATGGATAGATTTGCATTTTCTAGAATTTTATAAGTGGAATCATATGGTACCTGTTCTTTTTCGGTCTGGCTTCTTTTTTTGTTTTTTGAGATGGAGTCTCACTCTCTTGCCCAGGCTGGAGTGCAGTAGCGCGATCTTGGCTCACTGCAGCCTCCACCTCCTGGGTTCACGCCATTCTCCTGCCTCAGTCACCTGAGTAGCTGGGACTACAGGTGCCTGCCACCACGCCTGGCTAATCTTTTGTATTGTTGGTAGAGATGGGGTTTCACTGTGTTAACCAGGATGGTCTCAATCAATCTCCTGATCTCATGATCCGCCTGCCTCGGCCTCCCAAAGTGCTGGGATTACAGGCGTGAGCCACCGTGCCCGTGCTGGTCTGGCTTCTTTTAACCAGCATAATATTTGAGATTCATGTGTTGTGTGTATCAATAGTTGACTTTTTTTTTTTTAATGCTGAGTTGTTAATTTTATGAATATACCACAGTTAGTCATTTGCCTGTTAATAATATTTAGGTTGTTTCTAGTTTTTGACTACTGTGCATAAAGCTGCTATGAACATTCATGTACAAGTTTTCGTATGAACATACACATTCATTTCTCTTGATTAACCGAGTACTTGAGAGAGAAATGGCTAGATCGAATGGTATGTGTATGATTCACTTTTTAAGAAAATGATACTGTTTTCCATAGTGGT
Source organism: Papio anubis (assembly GCF_008728515.1). Lineage (NCBI taxonomy): Eukaryota > Metazoa > Chordata > Mammalia > Primates > Cercopithecidae > Papio > Papio anubis. Next base: position 94,686,575 of record NC_044984.1, read on the forward strand.
GGTGCCATTTTACAAAATCTGTCAGCAGCATATAAGAATTCCATTTTTTTTCACATCTTTGCCAAAATCTGCTATGTTTGGTCTCTTTGGTATCAGTCATTCTAACAGGTGTGCAGTAGTATCTCATAGTGCTTTTAATTTGTATTTCTCTGATCAATAATGATAGCGAGCATCTTTTCATATGCTTCTTTGCCATCTGGATGTCTTTTTAGGTGAAATGCCTCTTCAGATATTTTGCCCATTTTTTTGAGTGGGTTGTTTTCTTATTATTGACTTATGTGTGGACGCAGTACATAATTTACATAATTTACAAAGGTTTTCTCCCAGTTTGTGGCTTATCTTGTTATTCTCTTCACTGTATTTTTTAAATAATTGTGGCAAAATACCATCTTAACTTTTTAAAAATTATTTTTAACTTTTGTGGGTACATAGTAGGTATATATACTTATACATGAGATACTTTGATACAGGCATGCAATGTGTAATTGCATCATGGGAAATGGGCATCCATCTCCTCAAGCATTTATCCTTTGTATTACAATCCATTATACTCTTTTAGCTATTTTTAAATGTACAATTAAATTATTATTGACTTTAGTCACCCTGTTGTGCTAGCAAATTCTAGGTCTTATTCATTTTTTCTAACTATTGTTTTTGTACCCATTAACCATCCCTACTTTCCCCCACCTCCTGCAATTGCCCTTCCTAGCCTCTGGTAACCATCTTTCTACTCTCTATCTCCATGAGTTCAATTGTTTTGATTTTTAGCTCCCACAAATAAGGGAGAACATTGGAAGTTTGTCTTTTTGTTCCTGAGTTATTTTGCTTAACATAAAGACCCCCGGTTCCCTCTGTGTTTTGTTGCAAGTGACAGGATCTCATCCTTTTTTTATGACCGAATAGTACTCCATTGTGTATATGTACCATATTTTCTGTATCTGTTCATCTGTTGATGGACACTTAGTTTGCCTCTAAATCTTGATTATTGTGAAATATCAGCAAAGTGCAGATATCTCTTTGCTATACTGATTTCCTTTCTATTTTTGAGTATGTACCTAGGAGTGGGATTGCTGGATTGTATGGTAGCTCAAATTTTGGTTTTTTGAGGAACCTCCAAATTGTTCTTCATAGTTCTTGTACTAATTTACATCCCCCTGCAACAGTGTACGAGGGTTCTATTTTCTCCACATCCTCTCCAGCATTTGTTATTGCCTGTCTTTTGTATGAAGGCATTTTAACTAGAGTGAGATGATATCTCATTGTAGTTTTCATTTTTGTTTCTTTGATGATTATTGATGTTGGGTACCTTTTCTTATGCCTGTTTGCTATTTGTATGTCTTCTTTTGAGAAATGTCTATTCAAATCTTTTGTCCATTTTTGATCAGATTATTAGTTTTTTTTTTTTTTTTTTTTTTTTTTTGATTGAGTTTTTTGAGTTCCTTATATATTCTGGTTGTTAATCCCTTGTCAGATGGGTAGTTTGCAAACATTTTCTCTCACTCCGTGGATTGTCTCTTCACTTTATTGTTTATTTCATTTGATGTACACAAGCTTTTTAACTTGATGTGATCCCATTTGTCCGTTTTTACTTCGGTTACCTGTGCTCGTAGGGCATTATTCAAGAGTTCTTTGAGAACAGTGTGTATTCTGTAGCCATTGGTTGAAATGTTCTGTAACTGTCTATTAGGTCCATTTAGTCTATGGTACAGATTAAGTCTGATGTTTCTTTGTTGATTTTCTGTCTGGAAGATTTGTCCAGAATTGCTGTCAAGAGCCTAGACCTGGATTTGGGCACCTCAAGAACCCACTTGGTGCTCTTCCCTGCTGTGGCCAAGCTGGTACCTAAGGTGCAAGACAAAGTTCCCTTTGCTTTTCCTCTGGTTTCTCAAATAAAAGGAGTCTTTCACCATAGCCACCACAGCTGGGAATGTGCTGGGTCACCGCCCTGAAACCAGCACAGCCCAAGACCCATGGCGTACTACGTGGGTATCACTATTGGTTATTCAGGGCCTGATGGCTCTTTAGTTAGCAGATGATGAATCCCGCCAGGACTGGGTCCTTCCCTTCAAGGCAGTGGGTCCCCTTTAGCCTAGGTGTGTCTAGAAATGTCATCCATGAGCTGGGATCTAGATTGGGCCCTTAAGACTGCCTGGTGCTGTATTCTACTGTGGCTGAGCAGTTACCTAAATGCAAGACAAAGTCCCTTTTACACTTCACTCTCCTCTCTTCAGACAGAAGGAAGGAGACCCTTTTGTTGCTGCCAACTGCATTGCCTGGGGTTGGGGGAGGGATGGTGCAAGCACCCCCTTATCTGTCCTAGCTGTTGTCTCCCTAGATCTCCCTAGGACACTTGCCATCCTAGTCAGTTTACTCTAAGCCTAGCTCAGGACTAAGAGTTGCATAGAAATTGCAGTCCTTTACCATTTGGTATGTTTTTGCAGTGGCTGGTACTGGTTTTTCCTTTCCATATTTAGTGCTTCCTTCAGGAGCTCTTGTAAGGCAGGCCTTGTGGTGACAAAATCTCGCATCATTTGCTCATCTGTGAAGGATTTTATTTCTCCTTCACTTATGAAGGTTAGTTTGGCTGGACATGAAATTCTGGGTTGAAAATTCTTTTCTTTAAGAGTATTGACTATTAGCCCCCACTCTCTTCTGGCTTATAGGGTTTCTGCAGAGAGATCTGCTGTTAATCTGATGGGCTTCTCTTTATGGGTAACCCGACCTTTCTCTCTGACTGCCTTTAACATTTTGTCCTTCATTTCAACCTTGATGAATCTGATGATTATGTGTCTTGAGGTTGCTCTTCTCGAGGAGTATCTTTGTGGTGTTCTCTGTATTTTCTGAATTTGAATGTTGGCCTGTCTTGCTAGGTCGGGGAAGTTCTCCTGGATAATATCCTGAAGAGGATTTTCCAACTTGGTTCCATTCTCCCCTTCACTTTCAGGTACACCAGTCAAACGGAGTTTTGGTCTTTTCACATAGTCGCATATTTCTTGGAGGCTTTGTTCATTCCTTTTCATTCTTTTTTCTCTAATCTTGTTTTGATACTTTATTTCATTAAGTTGATCTTCAGTCTCTGACATTCTTTCTTCTGCTTGATTGATTCGGCTATTAATAATTGTGTATGCTTCACAAAGTTCTCATGCTGTGTTTTTCAGCTCCATCAGGTCATTTATGTTATTCTCTAAACTGGTTATTCTAGTTAGCAATTCCTCTTTTTTCAAGGTTCTTAGCCTCCTTGCATTGGGTTAGAACATGCTTCTTCAGCTCAGAGGAGTTTGTTATAACCCACCTTCTGAAGCCTACTTCTGTTAATTCATCAAACTAATTCTCTGTCCAGTTTTGTTCCCTTGCTGGTGAGGAGTTGTGATCCTTTGGAGGAGAAGAAGCGTTCTGGTTTTTGGAATTTTCAGCCTTTTTGTGCTGTTTTTTCCTCATCTTCGTGGATTTGTGTACCTTTGGTCTTTGATTTTGGTGACCTTCAAATGGGATTTTTGTGTAGACGTCCTTTTTGTTGATTTTGATGCTTTCTGTCGATTCCTTTCTGTTCGTTAATTTTCCTTCTAACAGTCAGGCCCCTCTGCTGCATGTCTGTTAGAGTTTGCTGGAGGTCCACTCCAGACCCTGTTTGCCCTGTTTGCGGAGGCTGTAGAACAGCCAAAGATTGCTGCTTATTCCATCCTCTGGAAGCTTCATCCCAGAGAGGCACCCACCAGATGCCAGCCGGAGCTGTCCTGTATGAGGTGTCTGTCTACTCCTGCTGGGAGGTGTCTCCCAGTCAGGAGGTCAGGGACACACTTGATGAGGCAGTCTGTCCCTTAGCAGAGCTTGAGCGCTGTGCTGGGAGATCCGCTGCTCTCTTCAGAGCCAGTAGGCAGAAATGTTTAAGTCTTCTGAAGTTGTGCCACAGCTGCCTGTCCCTCCAATGCTCTGTCTCAGGGAAATGGGAGTTTTATCTATAAGCCCCTGACTGGGGCTGCTGCCTTTCTTTCAGAGGTGCCCTGCCCAGAGAGGAGGAATCTAGAGAGGCAGACTGGTTATAGTGGCTTTGCAGCTACAGTGGGCTCTGCCCAGTGCGAACTTCTAGGTGACTTCGTTTACACTGTGAGGGAAAAACCGCCTACTCAAGCTTCAGTAATGGCAGACACCTCTCCCCCACCAAGCTCGAGTGTCCCAGGTCGATTTCAGACTGCTGTGCTGGCAGCAAGAATTTCAAGCCATTGGATCTTAGCTGGCTGGGCTCCTTGGGCGTGGAATCTGCTGATGAAGACCACTTGACTCCCTGACTTCAGCCTCCTTTCCAGGGGAGTGAACAGTTCTGTCTCGCTGGAGTTCCAGGCACCACTGGGGTTTGAAAAACAAACTCCTGCAGCCAGCTTGGTGTCTGCCCAAACGGCACTCAGTTTTGTGCTTCAAACCCAGGGCCCTGGTGGTTTAGGCACCCAAGGGAATCTCCTCATCTGTAGGTTGCGAAGACCATGGGAAAATCGTAGTATCTGGGCCAGAATGCACCATCCCTCATGGGACACACAGTCCTTCACGGCTTCCCCTGGCTACAGGAGGGAGTTTCCCAACCCCTTGAGCTTCCCAGGTGAGGCCAAGCAGACTCTGTTTCAGCTTACCCTCTGTGGTCTGCACCCACTGTCTACGGGCAAAATAACCAGCTAGCATCATAATGACAGGATCAAGTTCACATATAGCAATATTAACCTTAAATGTAAGCGGGCTAAACGCCCCAATTACACAGACTGGCAAATTGGATAGAGAGTCAAGACCCATCAGTGTGCTGTATTCAGGAGACTCATCTCACATGCAAAGACACACATAGGCTCAAAATAAAAGGATGGAGGAATATTTACGAAGCAAATGGAAAAAAAAAAAAGTAGGGGTTGCAGTCCTAGTCTCTGATATAACAGCCTTTAACCAACAAAGATCAAAAAAGACAAAGAAGGGCACTACATAATGGTACAGGGATCAATGCAACAAGAGGAGCTAACTATCCTAAATATATATGCACCCAATACAGGAGCACCCAGATTTGTAAAGCAAGTTCTTAGAGACCTACAAAAAGACTTAGACTCCCACACAATAACAGTGGGAGACTTTACACCCCACTGTCAATATTAGACAGATCAATGAGACAGAAAATTAACAAAGATATTCAGGACTTGGAACTCACCTCTGGACCAGGTGACCCAAATAGACATCTACAGAACTCTCCCCCCAAATCAACAGAACATACATTCTTCTCAGCACCACATCGCACTTATTCTAAAATTGACCATATAATTGGAAGTAAAACACTCCTCAGCAAATGCAAAAGAACAGAAATCATAACAAACAGTCTCTCAGACCATAGTGCAATCAAATTAGAACTCAGGATTAAGAAACTCACTTAAAACCACACAACTATGTGGAAACTTAAGAACCTGCTCCTGAATGACTACTGGGTAAATAATGAAATTAAGGCAGAAATCAATAAGGTATTTGAAACCAATGAGAACAAAGACACAACATACCAGAATCTCTGGGACACAGCTAAAGCAGTGTGTCGAGGGAAATTTATAGCACTAAATGTCCACAGGAGAAAGCAGGAAAGATCTAAAATCAACACCCTAACGTCACAATTAAAAGAAAAGCAAGAGCAAACAAATTCGAAAGCTAGCAGAAGACAAGAAATAACTAAGATTAGAGCAGAACTAAAGGAGATAGAGACATGACAAACCCTTAAAAAAATCAGGGAATCCAGGAGCTGGGTTTTTAAAAAGATTAACAAAATACATAGACTGCTAGCCAGACTAATAAAGAAGAAAGGAGAGAAGAATCAGATAGATGCAATAAAAAATGATAAAGGGGATATTACCACCGATCCCACAGAAATACAAACTACTATCAGAGGATACTATAAGCCCCTCTATGCAAATAAACTAGAAAGTGTAGAAGAAATGGATAAATTCCTGGACACATACACCCTCCCAAGACTAAACCAGGAAGAAGTCGAGTCCTTGAATAGACCAATAACAAATTCTGAAATTGATACAGTAATTAACAGCCTGCCAACCAAAAAAAGCCCAGGACCAGACGGGTTCACAGCCAAATTCTACTAGAGGTATAAGGAGCTGGTACCATTCCTTCTGAAGCTATTTCAAACAATAGAAAAAGAGGGACTCCTCCCTAACTCATTTTATGAGGCCACCATCATCCTGATACCAAAACCTGGCAGATATGCAACAAAAAAAGAAAATTTCAGGCCAATATCCCTGATGAACATCGATGCAAAAATCCTCAATAAATACTGGCAAACCGAATCCAGCAGCACATCAAAAAGCGTATCCACCACGATCAAGTTGTCTTCATACCTGGGATGCAAGGCTGGTTCAATATTGCAAATCATTAAACATAATCCATCACATAAACAGAACCAATGACAAAAACTATATGGTTATGTCAATAGATGCAGAAAAGGCCTTTGATAAAATTCAACAGCCCTTCATGCTAAAAACTCAATAAACTAGGTATTGACGGAACGTATCTCAAAATAACAAGAGCCATTTATGACAAACTCACAGCCAGTATCATACTGAATGGGTAAAAGCTGGAAGCATTCCCTTTGAAACCCGGCACAAATGCCCTCTCTCAGCACTCCTATTCAACATTGTATTGGAAGTTCTGGCCAGGGCAATCAGGCAAGAGAATGAAATAAAGGGTATTCAGATACGAAGAGAGGAAGTCAAATTGTTTCTGTTTGCAGATGACATGATTGTGTATTTAGAAAACCCCATCGTCTCAGGATACGAAATCAATAAAAAATAACAAGCATTGCTATGCAACAATAACGGACAAACAGAGAGCCAAAGAAGTGAACTCCCATTCACAATTGATACAAAGAGAATGAAATACCTAGGAATACAACTTACAAGGAATGTGAAGGACCTCTTCAAGGAGAGCTACAAACCACTGCTGAAGGAAATAAGAGAGGACACAAACAAATGGAAAAACATTCCATGCTCATGGATAGGAAGAATTAATATCGTGAAAATGGCCATACTGCCTAAAGTAATTTATAGATTGAATGCTGTCCCCATCAAACTAGCATTGACTTTCTTCACAGAATTAGAAAAAAGTACTTTAAATTTCGTATGGAACCAAAAAAAGCCTATATAACCAAGGCAAACCTAAGCAAAAAAGAACAAAGCTGGAAGCATCGTGCTACCTGACTTCAACCTATACTATAAGGCTGCAGTAACCAAAACAGCATGGTACTGGTACCAAAACAGATATATAGACCAAAGAAACAGAACAGAGGCCTCAGAAACAATGCCACACATCTACAACCATCTGATCTTTGACGGACCTGACGAAAACAAGCAATGGGGAAAGGATTTCCTATTTAATGAATGATGTTGGGAAAACTGGCTAGCCATATGCAGAAAACCGAAACTGGACCCTTATACAAAAACTAACTCAAGGTGGATTAAAGACTTAAACATAAGACCTAAAACCATAAAAACCCTAGAAGAAAAGCTAGGCAATACCATTCAGGACTTAGGCATGGGCAAAGACTTCATGACTAAAACACCAAAAGCAATGGCAACAAAAGCCAAAATTGACAAACAGAATCTAATTAAACTAAAGAGCTTCTGCACAGCAAAAGAAACTATCATCAGAGTGAACAGGCAACCTACAGAATGGGAGAAAAATTTTGCAATCTATCCATCTGACAAAGGGCTGATATCCAGAATCTGTAAGGAACTTAAACAAATTTATAAGAAAAAACAACCCCATCAAAAAGTGGGCGAAGGATATGAACAGACACTTCTGAAAAGGACATTTATGTAGCCAACAAACATGAAAAAAAGCTCATCATCACTGGTCATTAGAGAAATGCAAATCAAAACCAGTAAGATACCATCTCATGCCAGTTAGAATGGCGATCATTAAAAAGTCAGGAAACAACAGATGCTGGAGAGGATGTGGAGAAATAGGAATGCTTTTACACTGCTGGTGGGAGTGTAAATTAGTTCAACCATTGTTGAAGACAGTATGGCGATTCTTCAAGGATCTAGAACCAAAAATACCATTTGACCCAGCAATCCCATTACTGGGTGTATACCCAAAGGATTATAAATGATTCTACTATAAAGACACATGCACACATATGTTTATTGCAGCACTATTCACAATAGGAAAGACTTGGAACCAGTCCAAATGCCCATCAGTGATAGACTGGATAAAGAAAATGTGGCACATATACACCATGGAATACTATGCAGCCATGATAAAGGATGAGTTCACGTCCTTTGCAGGGACATGGATGAAGCTGGAAACCATCATTCTCAGCAAACTAACACAGAAACAGAAAACCAAACACCACATGTTCTCACTCGTAAGTGGGAGTTGAACAAAGAGAACACATGGACACAGGGAAGGGAGCATCACACACCGGGGCCTGTCGAGGTAGGAAGCTAGGGAAGGGATAGCATTAGGAGAAATACCTAATGTAGGTGACGGGTTGATGGGTGCAGCAAACCACTATGGCACATGTATACCTGTGTATAAAAACTGCATGTTCTGCACATGGATCACAGAACTTAAAGTGTAATAATTAAACAAAAAGAAAAGAAATTGCAGTCCTTGTGTAGTCCTAGACTGCCTTTCAAGTTTATCTAGGTCCCCAGAACACTTTGGTTCATGGTAGAGAGGCCTGTCAAGAAACTCAAGTTCTGACCTCTGTGATGGGTGATTCCCATCTGACTAGGTCTGGTTCAAGTGCTCCCTTAGAGCATGTATGCTAGTTGAGCCCAGCCTGGCTTTGCTTTCTGCTGTTACAGGGTAGCACTGATATCAGTATAAAGTCTCCTAGTCACTACACTCTCCTCCAAGTGCACAGATTATGTCTCCATGCTGTACAGCCCCCATAAGGGACTGGGGAGAGATGGTGTTGGCAATTGAGGACTGACTGTGTAACCAGCCATGAAAGAGTACTTCTTCAGTGCCTCTTTCAGTGATACAAAGTTAAAACCAGGTACTGTGAGTGTTCACCTGATGTTTGGTTATTTTGATTTTTTATTTTATTTATTTATTTTTTGGTGCATAGCTAGTTTTTAAAATTTGGTGTTCCTGTGCAGGGAGGATATATGGTATAGGATTCTATTTAGCCATCTTATTCTTCCTTCTTCCATCTTAACCATTTTTAAGTGTACATTTGAGTCCATTCATTAAGTACATTCACATTGTCATGGAACCATCACCACCATACATCTCCACAGTTGTTTTCATCTTAGAAATCTGAAACTGTGCCCCTGAAACAATAGCTCCTTATTCCTCCAACTGCCCCTCCCTTCTTTCCCCTGGCAACCACAATTATAGTTTCTGTCTCTATGAATTTGACTACTCTAGGTACTTCATGTAAGTGAAATCATACTACCGTATCATACTACTGTTTGTCATTTTGTGACTGGCCTGTGTTAGCATAATGTTCTCAAAGTTCATCCATGTTGTAGCATTTATTAGAATTTCCTTCCTTTTAAAGGCTAAATAATATTCCATTGTATGTATATGCATAGCAAATCTAGTGTCCATTGATAAATGATAGTTGCTTATACATGTTATAAGCAGCTTATGTGCCCAGTCATCTATCAATGGACACTTGAATTGCTTCTACATTTTGGCTATTGTGAATAATGCTGCTATGAAAATGGGTATACAAACATCTGTGTAAGACCCTGCTTTCAATTCTTTGGAGTATCTACCCAGAAATGGAATTGCTGGATCATACACTGATTCTATTTTTAGTTTGGGGGGGGGACAATTACACTGTTTTACATAGCACCTATATTCCCACCAACGGTGCATAAAGATTCTAATTTCTCCTTATCCTCACCAGCAGTTATTATTTTTTTCTCCGTATTTTAATTATCCCGTGGTATGTAAAGATGTGGATTTTTTTTTTCTTTTTTGGAGATGGAGTCTCGCTCTGTTGCCCAGGCTGGAGTTCAGTGGCGTGATCTCAGCTCACTACAACCGCCACCTCCCAGGTTCAAGTGATTCTTCTGCTTCAGCCTACCGAGTAGTTGGGTCTAGAGGCATGCGCCACCACACCTGGCTAATTTTTGTATTTTTGGTAGAGATGGGGTTTCACCATGTTGGCTAGGCTGGTCTCGAACTCCGACCTCCTGTGATCCACCTGCCTCGACCTCCCAAAGGGTTGGAATTACAGGCGTGAGCCACTGTGCCCAGCCTGAATTTTCTCTTTTTTTAAATAGTAGCCATCCTCATGGGTGTGAGGTGAGAGCTCATTGTGGTTTTGATTTGCATTTCCCTAATGATTAGTGACTTTGAGCATCTTTTCATGTGTTTATTGGCCTTTTGTGTTTTCTTTGGAATGTATGTTCAAGTTCTGGAAATCAGTGTTCATTGGTTTGCCAAAAGCTACTCCTTGGAAACAGAAATCTAACTTTTAGTTTTGGTTGACACATTTGGTGGTGATGTCAGGGACAAATATAAAAATTACCACATATTAATCCAATGTGAGAATAAGTGAACTTCAGTTGAATATTTGAAAACTGAGTACAATACTATTCAGGAAAACTGAATTTCAATCTGAAGTGTAAGTATATAAAAATCTTAATATTCATCATCTGCAGCTCAAAAATCAAAGATTCCCTCACTTTTCAAACTCAGGAACTGAATAAATTTGGACATCAAAGGATTCTTTATCTTTTCTTCTGCTTACATGCATGTAAGAAGGAACTTAATAGGTGTACTCTGGTTTTATAACTAGATTTTTCTCACTAATGCTCAGATTGTCCTGGCAATTGACTACATCTATGTATACTTTGGTATTTATGATGAAATTTGATTTTTAGCTGAATGCAAAACTTTTATTGTGAGGAGTAGCAGTAATTATGATTTTTATGAGACATTTTACTGTAATTGAAAGGAGTTTTATTTAGTGTAAAATGTGTTTTTTCCTTTTACAGGTTTCTGAAGGATTGTCATTCTTGCATAGCAGTGTGAAGATGGTACATGGAAATATTACTCCTGAAAATATAATTTTGAATAAAAGTGGAGCCTGGAAAATAATGGGTTTTGATTTTTGTGTATCATCAACTAATCCTTCTGAACAAGAGGTAATGAAAGTTTTAGTCTTCTAATTTTTGAGGCCAGGGAAATTTTGATTGTATCTGGAATGGACTGGAAATAGGCTATGTGGTACAGTGGTATGTTTAGATGTACAGCTTTATAGAAAATTTCTGGCGTTCATTGCACTTAAGGGTATTCTTCGGCACATTACTACCACAGTAGTTAATGTTACTTGAGAAAAGGATGCAAGAGTTAAATAAATTTAGGAACTATTTGGTTAAATAGGGTTTTTTTTCCCCCCCTCAGAATGTCAAATGCAATAACACATGTGACTCTGTAGCAGTGTTTCCCGTTTATTGGGTCATGGAATATTCTTTATATTCTTTAGGGAGCATAATCATAGCAATAGCAATAGCTAACATTCTTATTGAAGCACTTTTCCACACACTTTTTCTGTACTTATTTAATCCTTACAACTCAATGGGGGGGGTATAGGAATAATACAGATAAGTTAAGTAGTCTCAGAGAATAAAAGAACCTGCCTAAATTTAGGTAGAAGTAAGTGATAGAGCCAGAATTTGAACACAGCCATTCCGCTTCCAAAGCACCTTTTCTTAATGATTATTAAGAATCATTAATGCCTATTCATACTTAGAGAAACACTGCATTAAATCAGTTCTGCTTTGTGTTGATTGGGTCTGCATGGCATAGAAGATCCTTGGTGATACGGCACCTTATGATCCTTGGTGATAGGTTTTTATTATATGTAGTTGTTAGAGGGCCTGTGATTTGACCTAAGATTTGTAAGTTGAGCAGCCATTTTTAAGGTAATTAGAACTAACTAGTATTGGTTGAATATATAGCATGAGTGGGTCAGACACTATGCTAGGTCAAACTTCTACACATTTGTTTAATCCTTACTACAGTCTTTTGAACTTTAACTAAATCACATAGCTAATTAGTGAAAGAACAAATTTCGAACAACGGTCTGTATCTGAGCTCATACAACTTTTGAAGCCTGTGTATCATAAAACATGAGCCAGACCTTCACATGTTCATATTACATATTACATATTACAGTGATAATTTGTCTTCTGGAAGAGACTCCAGTAATCTCAGTTGTAACTGTTCTTATTTCTCAGTTTGTTGCATAAACTTTTTTACATTTGGGGATTTGGGAATTTTGGGATTGAAGATGTGATGGCATTTTTACTTGTATGACCGAGTAGAAATTTAAAGATAGATTGCTACTGCTTGATAGTTGTTTGGTTGAATTTGAAGTAACCCATGTAATTCCTTTTCTTCCTACAGCCTAAATTTCCTTGTAAAGAATGGGACCCAAATTTACCTTCATTGTGTCTTCCAAATCCTGAATATTTGGCTCCTGAATACATACTTTCTGTGAGCTGTGAAACAGCCAGTGATATGTATTCTTTAGGAACTGTTATGTATGCTGTATTTAATAAAGGGAAACCTATATTTGAAGTCAACAAGCAAGATATTTACAAGAGTTTCAGTAGGCAGTTGGATCAGGTATTTGCCTATAAATAATTTGCTTGCATTAAAAAATTTATTAAATGTGTCTTTGATTTTTTTCCAAAATGTGTTCAGGAAATTCTCTAAATGACATGAGTATCTCATTTTAAGTTTGTGTAAGATCAGTTTAATAATTTAATATATTTTTATTTTAACAAATTTGTAAGTAACGCAGACTAGGCCAGGTGCGCTGGTTCACGCCTGTAATCCCAGCACTTGGGGACACCCAAGGTGGGTGGATCACTTGAGTCCGGGAGTTCGAGACCAGCCGTAACATGGCTAAACACCTTCTCTACCAAAAAAAAAAAAAAATACAAAAAATTAGCCGGGCTTGGTGGCACATGCCTGTAGTCCCAGCTACTTGGAAGGCCGAGGTGGGAGGATCAGTTGAGCCTGGGAGTTTGAGGCTGCAGTGAGCTGTGATTGTGCCATTGTATGCCAGCCTGGGGTGACATAGTGAGACCCTGTCTCAAAAAATTTCTTGTTTCAAATAAATAAAGAGGACTAGTTGAAGTTTGTTACTAGAACTTTAATCATGGCATTTGAGTAAACATAAATACTGGAACATTTTACTATAGGAATAGAAACAATTTTGGGTATTAAAGATAAGGATTTTGTTTTACAACAATAGAATTAACAATTTGTTTAAAATGTAGTCAGTATATTTGTAGTAAAATATTGAGTAAATTTTTAAATGTTTTCTTAAATGTATATATCATTTAAAATATTTTATACTCATTTAATGTTATCACTCTTGAATAGTTGAGTCGTTTAGGATGTAGTTCACTTACAAATATACCTGAGGAAGTTCGTGAACATGTAAAGCTACTGTTAAATGTAACTCCAACTGTAAGACCAGATGCAGATCAAATGACAAAGGTGAGTACATGTGGATTTCTGCCTAAGACGGAGGGACAAAAAATGAGTTGAAGTAGATTAAGTTTTTGGATTTTCTTTAATTTTTTTTTTTTGCCCCAGAGATCCCTGTTCTGCGATTAAGTTCTTCTAAAGCAACAGTCAGATACAGCCCCAAGTAACCTCTGTATCCTTGAATGTATTAAATATTCAAGTTTGCTTAATCTTACACAGCTAAGTATGTACATAATTGCTCTGATAGAAAATTAAGATTTCAAATAAGCAGAGTGCTAACAGTCACAATTAAGTAAACAGATATTCTAGACTCCTGGACAATTCATATTCCTTTATTTCACTCATATAACCGTGGAATTTTTTTTTTTTTTTTAAGACGGAGTTTCACTCTGTCATCCAGGCTGGAGTATAGTGGCACGATCTTGGCTCACTGCAACTTCCACCTCCCAGGTTCAAGCGATTCTCATGCCTCAGCCTCCCAAGTAGTTGGGATTACAGGCACCCACAACCACACCTGGCTAATTTTTGTATTTTTTGTAGAGACGGAGTTTCACCATGTTGGCCAGGCTGGTCTCAAACTCCTGACCTCAGGTGATCCACCGCCTCGGCCTCCCAAAGTGCTGGGATTATAGGCGTGAGCCACCGTGCCCAGGCCAACCATGGATTTTAACTAATAACTGGTATTTTTAGGCCTTCAAGTTATTTTATTTAATCTTTCAATATTTTAGACTTACGTAAAAAAGTTTTTACCCAGCCATTTTGCAGGTACAGATTCCAAAGATTTGAATTTTAAAAATAATTTATTTTCTTATTCAGAGTTTTATAATTAGAATATCTAAGGTGATCCTCAGCATTTTGCTAAATGTTTCTGAATATTTTTTTAACCATATTGTGACAGTTTCAGATGAGAGAAGTACTTTCAACTTAACATTTATCAAAATACTTTATTTCCTTTTTTTTTTTTAGATTCCCTTCTTTGATGATGTTGGTGCAGTAACACTGCAATATTTTGATACCTTATTCCAAAGAGATAATCTTCAGAAATCACAGTTTTTCAAAGGACTGCCAAAGGTTCTACCAAAACTGCCCAAGGTTTGTTGTTGATAGTTTCTTATTAATAACCAGGATTTTAGAAGTTTAATGTCTATTTTGACTTACTACCATAACTCTTCCAAGGAAATAGTGTAACTGCCTGAGGTACATAAATGACTATAAAACACTGCCGACTGAAGCCAAAAGTTCAATGGACCTTTTTTTGCATGGTCCAAAAATAAATAGAATAAAAAATTAAGAAGGATACTAACTAGGCAGAGACAGCAGTTGGATATTAAAGGTCAGAAGAAGAGTCCACAAGCTATCATGTGGAGTTCACTGTCTCACCAGCAATTAAAGGGGTACCTCTGTTGATGTAAGCCTTTCCAATTCCTTTACTCCTTTTCTGACTTATTGAATGATGAGTGTAATACAGTTTTTAAAATGTTGGTGAATGCTGAAGAGGAATACTGGTTGGAATACTAATAATTCCTGGTTGTAAAAACATTTCCAGTGTTTAATCTATCAGATATTCGTTGGTTACCTACTGTTTGTCTGACCCTTTACTTAGATGCTATGGAGAGTAAAGAGGAGGCATAAAATATTGTCCCTGCTTTCACGCCCTTATAGTAAGTGTAGCTAGGGTTAACATGTGAAACAGTTAACAGTACATGATAGAGTTTATGTTGTGTGGTATGAATCATAAGTAATGAAGGAATTAAGAGGGAGACAAACATAGCCGTGAAGACTAATTAGGGAAGGTTTCCAACAGGTAGGGTGACTGTGTGTCCCCTTTTACTCATGACCTTTCCAGTTTATGCTATTTATCCTTGCATAATTAGCAATAACATCCCATTGTACTCTCAAAATATACCAGTTTCCATCATAAATTGTACAGTCACCTTACCTAAAGAAATTAGAGGTTTCAGACTGTAGTGTTAATTAATACTAAAAACCTGAAATAAATTTTATTTTTTTATAAAAAAACATTTTTGCCTTTCAGCGTGTCATTGTGCAGAGAATTTTGCCTTGTTTGACTTCAGAATTTGTAAACCCTGACATGGTACCTTTTGTTTTGCCCAATGTTCTACTGATTGCTGAGGAATGCACCAAAGAAGAATATGTCAAATTAATTCTACCTGAACTTGGCCCTGTGTTTAAGCAGCAGGAGCCAATCCAGGTATGTTATAGATATTTTTGTGTATTTTATCTACTGTTACTTATGATGGTGACTATCACTGAAAACAAAAGGAATGAATATATGACTTAAAAAAAACTGAGGTAAGTGTACGAGACTTTCTTTTCCATTAGTACATGTTCAAGGCAAACTATTTTTCAAATTATGATTGAGCTTTGCAGTTAAACGTCTATAGCTCCCCATAAGTTACCATCTCAGAAAATAAACTGCAATGAAATTTTGCATGTGTTACACTGTTCTTTGTGTACTATATATATACTTTGTAGAAAGTTACAGGTTTAGGAAAATAAATACTTGTTTTTCTCTTGCACTTTGAAGTATTAGAAGTATTTTTGATTATTTTGTTATTTAAGTCTTTAATATGTAGGTGCTTTTTGCCAGTTGTTTCTCTCCATTTTATTGCTAATAACTACTTCCAGTAGAATAGGAAAATGCTTATAGCACCATGGAAATAATGTGTGTGTGTATTGTAAGTGAAAAAAGTAATCAGTCTCTCATGTACATGATGTATATTTGCTACATTCAAGGTAATGTTGGATTTAAGAGCAGTAGGGTCACATACCTGGGTTGAACTGTGGCTGCTTTATCTCCTTACTTGAAGTATGACTTGCGTCATTACCATCTTAAAGCTTCTATTTCCTCATTTCTGCAATGAAAAGGGTTGTTGAGATTAAATGAAATTTTCTGGCACATAGCAGATATTGTTACATGTTTGTACCACTGTATAATAATAGCTTATTAGTTATATATCAACTATCTGATTTAATGGTTTTATGATTCTTTGTAGTCCTTCCCTTAAAAGGAGGGGAACAGAAGCAAGTATATGGTGGTAAGGCGAGAGTTTCTGTGGATTAGGGAAAGAACAAGTGAGGGAGTGGTGGCCTTTGAAGCAGGATTCCCCCAAATGGTCAAGGTGTCATGAGGGAATGTTGGTGGAGCCACTGTTCCCTAAGCTATGCATCAGTCCAGATAGTACCCTAAGGAACCTATAATCTGAATTCTTATTTGTCTCCATTCTTTTTTCTCTTAGTTGTCCAGTTAAAAATACCTTTTGGGCCAGGTGCAGTGGCTCACGCCTGTAATCCCAGTTCTTTGGCATGCCAAAGCAGGCAGATTGCTTGAGCTCAGGAGTTCAAGACCAGTCTGGGCAACATGGTGAAACCCTGTCTCTACAAACAAATACAGAAATAAGCCGGGTGCCTGCCTGTGGTCCCAGCTACTTAGGAGGCTGAGGTGGGAGGATCACCTGAGCCCTGAGAGGTCAAGGCTGTGGTAAGCTATGGTCGCGCCACTGCACTCCAGCCTGGGTGACAGAGTGAGTGAGACCCTGTCTCAAAAAATAAAAAAAAATTTTTTTCTTCTGAATATTCTTCCCTGAGTCTTGGCAGAACTAACTTCTGCATAAATAGAAGGGGCAGTATGTTCCTTATAATTTTGGTATGTGGAAGAATGACCAGGGACAACTTAAAAACATTTTTTTCTAAAATTTTTTTGTAAGAGATAGGGTCTTGCTATGTTGCCTTGGCTGGACTCAACTTCTGGGCTCAATCAATTCCCCTGTCTCAGCCTCCCAAATAGCTGGGACTGCAGGTATGTGCCACTGCACCTGGTGTCTGGAATTTTTTCTTACACTCCTTCTCAGTTCTATACTTTCTCTTTTTCTCTTGAGCTTCGTAGAAGCCAAGTGATGGAATTTACTTCTTTGGGATATCTCACTTTACTGGCTTTTTTCACCCTATAGCTTTCCAGATAGTTGGTACATGTGGGCAAGTGATAGATTACTGTAGACATGTGAGAGGAGATTAGTCTTTATTTAATTAACATTTAAACTCAGAGCAGATGTTAAATATTGTGCCTCCAGAAATGTAAGAGACTTGATTTGTATGTTTTTGTCTTCCACGCCTTCAGGCTAGCAACATGGTGAGTGTCAAAATATATGAGTTATTCTTTTGAAGAAGCTTTACATTTGGCATATATTGAATCTCTTAAAGATTCCAGGTTTTAATACATTGTTTCCGTTTTCTAAACAGATTTTGTTAATTTTCCTACAAAAAATGGATTTGCTACTAACCAAAACCCCTCCTGATGAGATAAAGAACAGTGTTCTACCCATGGTTTACAGAGCACTAGAAGCTCCTTCCATTCAGATCCAGGTACAGTATTTGATTTGTTTTTCTTAATGATGATTTTGATTCTGAAAGCAGAAGAAGAGGTATAAAGTACATTTTGGAGTTAAATCATACAATATGTAACTCAATAGTAAATATATTTATCTTTTGAATCACATTATAGATACACTGTAACTAAAATATATTTACTCCTAACTCATTTAAAGAATCAGTGTATTGTAAGTGAAAAAAGTAATCAGTCTGTGTACAATACCTGTATTATGAGGTCGATTTGTTGCTTTATATATCAGAAATGTACTATTATGGAAGAAGATTTGATATATTGTAGTTTGTATTATTGTATACCTTCTTCTTTCTGCTTCTTTGTAAACTGATAATTATGAACAAAAATTCCAAAGATACATTTGCCTTTTTCTTTTCTTTCTTTTTTTTTTTTTTTTTTTTTTTTTTTTTTTTTTTTTTTTTTGAGACAGAGCCTTGCTCTGTCACCCAGGCTGGAGTGCAGTGGCACAATCTCGGCTCACTGCATCCTCCGCCTTGTGGGTCCAAGCGATTGTCCTGCCTCAGCCTCCCTAGTAGCTGGAACTACAGGCACCTGTCACCACACCCGGCTAATTTTTGTATTTTTAGTAGAGACAGGGTTTCGCCATTTTGGCCAGGCTGGTCTCGAACTCCTGACCTCAGGCAATCCTCCTGCCTCAGCCTCCCAAAGTACTGGGATTATAAGCCTGAGCCACCATGCGTGGCCACATGTGCCTTTTGCTCATGAAAACATTGAGTAGGTATTTTCCCATACTCACAATTTTCCTTCATGCTTGGTAACTTAGTTTTCTGTGTAGAGATGCTGTTTCTTCTGCAGTGAAGTTAATTTGTACAGCAGGTAGATGGAAAAGCAAACAGTAATTTGGTGTGACCATTCTTAATGCATGTATAGTCATACTTTTGTTCCGCAAAGGCAATCTTAAAACACCATATACTTTACCAAACTGTTAGTTTTGCAGTCTTTGTGATTAAAATTTTGGTTCTATGAATTCTTTGTCTGAAAGAAATTCCAGATCACTACTAAAAGTGTAATTTAGTTTTTTCACTTTGAAAATACATACTTATGTTAAGAACATCTCACTGCACGATGGTTTCGTAGTAAAAGCTTATAGTCTCTGCCGGTATAGACATTTTAATAAAATAGGATTTTTTTAAAGTTATTTACTCTAAAGCTTTTTATTCTTAATATGAACCTAATACTACATATTTAAGGTCACTTTTTGGACTTAATTCAGTCTTTGTCTGCTAAGTTATTTCGTTTGTTCAAGGCTGTGAGGTTGATGTTAACATTTTTTTCCTTATAATTAGATTTGCCTTCTTAAAGGTGAGGGT
The DNA here is from genome assembly GCF_008728515.1 of Papio anubis. Taxonomy (NCBI): domain Eukaryota; kingdom Metazoa; phylum Chordata; class Mammalia; order Primates; family Cercopithecidae; genus Papio; species Papio anubis. Next base: position 94,705,799 of record NC_044984.1, read on the forward strand.
ATGCTGCCTTTGTCCAAATGACATGGATGAGTGGGGAAGGTGTGTCTACCTCTGTTTCTTAGTTCTTTCTAAAGAAATTGTGAATTATAGCCTCACAAAACATTACCACAGGCTCTGTGCAGCCAAGCTTGTTTTATATTTAGTGATATTAAAGAAGAGGGAGGGGAAGATTAAGTGATATGAAATTCATTTTTCATTATAGTTAGTTTGGCCAGTAAGTGTCAACAAGTATTTTATTGAAGTAGTATATAATTCAGATTGACTTTTGTAACTTTGCTAAGTTTTGGAAACCAGCATTTCTTTCTTTTTTTGTTTTCCAGGCTGGAGTGCAGTGGCGCAATCTTGGCTCACTGCAACCTCCGCCTCCTGGGTTCAAGCAATTCTCGTGCTTCAGCTTCCCAGGTACCTGGGATTGCATGCATGGGCTACCATGCCTAGCTAATTTTTTTTGTATTTTTAGTAGAGACAGGGTTTGACCATGTTGGCCAGGTTGGGGAAACCAGCATTTCTGGTACCATTCAGTGTAAGTCTTTAGTCACGAAATTAGCACTGCTTAGTTGATAAAGCATATCTAAACAATTAGGAGAATCCTAGAGAAAGCAAGAAATAAGAAATCTTTTCCTCAAGGTTCTTGCAAATAGTAGGCTAGAAAGTAACATCTGAAATTCATTTTTAAATTGAAGTTTTTAAAGTTAAGTTTGATTAGAAATATTTAAGAGGCTAGAGATGGTTCTGAAAATATTTGTACAGGTAGAAGATGGTTTGCAAAAGGTAGCGTTCTTAAAAAGAGGCATTATAAACATGTATATCAGACACAATTTTTGAAAATTAATTTACCTTTTAAATGGATATCAAAGTTATCTTCACCTCCACCCACCCATTATAAAGTGTAAAATAAGCAGAAGTTTCTGAGAATTTGCTTATTAGACTCCTTTGAGGTTCAATTTTGTGTTTTTCAGTCTCCTGTTATTAAGTTCCTCATCCCGGGCTGGGTGCCGTGGCTCATGCCTGTAATTCCAGTGTTTAGGAGGCCAAGGCAGGGGGATCACCTGAGGTCTGGAGTTCGAGGCCACCCTGGCCAACATGGTGAAACCCCGTCTCTACTAAAAAAAATATAAAAACTAGCTGGGTGTGGTGGCAGGCACCTATAATTCCAGCTACTCAGGAGGTTGAGGCAGGGAGAATCGCTTGAACCCGAGAGGCAGAGGTTGCAGTGAGCTGAGATCGTGCCAATGCACTCCAGCCTGGGCGACAGAGTGAGACTCCGTCTCATAAATAAATAAATAAATAAATAAATAAATAAATGTTCCTCATCCTGTCTCCTCTTTGGGAGAGAGCTCTCCCCTACGTTAGCTAAGTGATTTAGACAGAATTGAAGATTTGCCTCTTTGTAACGTCCTGCTCTGAGTTTGATTGGATAGCATGGCACTTTCCAGTCGCTTTTTAATAATACAGGTGTTAGGGGGTCCTTTCCTATAAGTCTGCCTGTCTCTGTCTCTCTGTCTTAAAGTCTGATCTTCTGTAAGGAAGCTCCTTATGGGAATATAGGAACGTAGTGTCCCACTGACTGCTTACCCTTGCCTATACTTTTCTCCCAAATGTGGTCCTTAATTAATTAATTAATTTATTTATTTTTGAGACACGCTTTCACTGTGTTGCCCAGGCTTGAGTGCAGTGGCCCAGACTTGAGTGCAGTGGCACAATCTTAGCTTGCTGCGGCCTTGACCTCCCATGCTCTCTCAGGCTCAAGTGATCCTCCCTCAGCCTTCCTAGTAGCAGGGACCACAGGAACACACACCACCATGCCTGGCTCGTTTTTAAATTTTATCAGTCACTTAATTATTAATAGTTCTGAGTGGATGCAAACAATTAACTCTCTTACATTTGCCTTTTGGAAGCCTAAGAATAAGTTAAAGCAAATAAAATATATCCAGTGTTCTGATAACAGATTTATAGTTGTTAATTTATTTCTACCATCTAACTATAAATGGATGTCTTGAAGTTTGCCTGGTATTTTCAGTAGTATCCTTCCTAATTCACATTTGTGCTTCCATTTTCCTCAGTGATCCCTTCTCCTTTGCTTTGCTACAAGGATCATCTCATATCGTAGCTGAGATGTGTGCGCTTTAGCCAGTTAGTTCTCAAGCCATTTCTTCTTCTTTTCATTTTCTCATTTAGTTCGCTAGCCCCCAATCTTCCCTCCGTTTTCCTGTTACTCCCAGAATTACCAGTTATCATTTCTACTATGGTACCACATTAGTTAACAAAAATGTTTTAAATATTTTTCTCCCCCATTTCTGAGTTATGCTTGCTTTAAGTTTCAGAATTTGGAAGTACTTACAAATACAAAAAAAAAAAATTAAAATTCGCTCTCACAGATGACTATGGTTAACATTTTCAGATATATCTTTCTAGTCTTTTTTCGTAAGCCTGTAGATAGACACAGGTACCTACACATTTTAGAACTTGGGTGCAGTAGCTCACACCTGTAATTTTGGCACTTTGGAAGACTGAAGCGGGAGGATCCCTTGAAGCCAGGAGTTTGAGACCTGCCTGTGCAACATAGTGAGACCCTGTCTGTACCAAAAATAAAAGATGATAAAATTAACCAGGCATGGTGGTGTGTGCCTGTAGTGCCAGCTACTTGGGAGGCTGAGTTGGGGAGGAGGATCACTTGAGCCTAGGAGGCTACAGTGAGCTATGAATTTGCCTCTGCACTCCACCCTGGGTGACAGAGCAAGACTCCTCCCCCCCCAAAAAAAAACCAAGAAAATTTAAAAAAATTTGGAATTATATAATACTGTGTCCTCAATTTTCTTCTCAAAATTATTAAACACTCTTTTAAGGCCAGACTCTGGTTCATGCCTGTAATCTTAGCACTTTGGGAGGCCGAGGTGAGAGGATCGCTTGAGCTCAGGAATTTGAGACCAGCCTGGGAAACATAGTGAGACCTTGTCTTTACAAAAAATTGAAAAATTATCGGGGTGTGGACCAAGGCAGGTGGATCACCTGAGGTCAGGAGTTCGAGACCAGCCTGGCCAAATGGTGAAACCCCATCTCTACTAAAAATACAAAATGTTAGCTGGGTGTGGTGGCATGTGCCTGTAATCCCAGATACTCGAAAGGCTGAGGCAGGAGAATCGCTTGAACCCAGGAGGTGGAGGATTCAGTGAGCCAAGGTCATGTCACTACAGTCCAGCCTGGGCAACAAGAGCAAAACTCCATCTCAAAAAAAAAAATAATTATAATAATAATAATAATTAGCTGAGCGTGGCGGCATGTACCTGCAGTCCCAGCTACTCAGGAGGCTGAGGCCAGAGCATCGCACAATCCTGGGAGGCTGATGCTGCAGTGAACTATGATTGCGTCACTGCACTCCAGCCTAGGTGACACAGCAAGGTCCTGTCTCAAGAAAAAAAAAAATTTAAACACTCTTTTCAATGTATTTTTTTTAAAAGTGTTTGTATTTTATCATATGGATATATATATATAACAGCTAAGAGAATTACTTGAGAGGAGTATTTTTACATGATTTCATACTTGATTTTCTCTTGTTATGAAAGATAGCAAAACTTATGTGTTCTTGTTATTTAAACATAAATGAGAACTTGTGTTATCAAAGAAAGAGATTAGGAATGAGATCAGGGAGTTTGGGTATTATGCACTAGTTATTATGACCTAGTATGACTTTGAGTAATGTCTTCTGAGCTTTTTTTCTCAGCTGTAAAACTGAAAAGTGATTATAACTATACATCCATTTTTCAAAGAGTTATTGAAAGGACCAAATAATACATATGAAAATTTATTTCAAACTATATGACAGTTTTGCCATGCAAATGCAAAACTTTATAATATCTGAGAGAAAAGAAGAGTCTTTCCCTAATATTGATTCAGTTTATTTTCTTGATAGGAGCTCTGTCTAAACATCATTCCAACCTTTGCAAATCTTATAGACTACCCATCCATGAAAAATGCTTTGATACCAAGAATTAAAAATGCCTGTCTACAAACGTCTTCCCTTGCTGTAAGTAATTGCATATTAATTTTTGTTTTTCTTTCACTTGTCAGTGCTTTAAATCATTTTCTTATTGCTTAATAACCCTTTTATAGAATTCTGATGTATTTCATCTTGGCTGTAGACAACCTGTATATAGTACTATAAAAATGAGCTGTTTTATTTGATACATAATTTATAATATTGCATTCCTAACCTTACTTGCTGTCCCTTTACTTTGAGTGCTTCAGTAAAAAAGTTGGGTGATTATTTTTTTCTTAATCCTTTTCTGCTTTAACTCACTTTATTTTGTTGTTAGTTTAAAAATATGAGAGTTTAACTTGGTATCTAAGCCTAAAAACTTGTTGAATAGTTTCCTTTTATAAATAACCTTTATTTTTAGTTATTGGTCTCTAAATTTCTTATTTCTCACTGACTTGCTTACTTTTTAAAAAAGTAGAGTACAATAAAGCAATAAGTTAATATGCATACAAGTAGGAGAAACAGTTGTACTAAAAAATGTAGACCAAGGGAATAGTTGCCTTCTTTGAATACAAATTTTTTTTTTTTTTTGGGAGGGGGGACGGAGTCTCGCTCTGTCACCCAGACTGGAGTGCAGAGGCGCAATCTCGGTTCACTGCAAGCTCTGCCTCCTGGGTTCACGCCATTCTCCTGCCACAGCCTCCCGAGTAGCTGGGACTACTGGCGCCCGCCAGCACACCCGGCTAATTTTTTGTATTTTTAGTAGAGACGGGGTTTCACCGTGTTCATTCAGTTACTTGTTAGTCAAGGAAGGTAGAATTGATAACGAAGTTTTCATTATCTCATATTGAAAGCAATAAATGTCCCCAACCTTTTCTCTAACACTAAATATAATAGTTTATCACATTGATATTTCTTTATAGAAGTAATTTTGAATGCTGTCTTCAAAATAGCAGCTTTAAAGAGGGAGAAATGTTCTCTTTTGCCTAACCAGTTCTTTATATTGATTTTTGATAATGGGCATATTATTAAATTTGCATTTTGTAAAGCTAGTTCTCTGGAGATCCTATCTTTATCTGATGGAATGTGAATTTAAATAAAAATAAACAGCTTAATAAAATTATAGGCAAAAGCAATTTGAATGATATGATTTTATCTTATAGCCATTGAATCTATTTTAGTTCATGTTTCTTGGTCGAAAGGCTTTGAAATGGAAAATGTAACATCAAAGTAGAAAAACAAATCATTACTGAAACAAACAGGTGTGAAATGAAATAAAGTCAAGAAGCTTTAGTTCTCATTCTCACTTTGTTACTAACAACCCCTGTGACCTTGAAAAGTCACTGTGCCCCTCTGAGTCTTTTCACCATCATTAAAAACAGCTGTTTTCTTTGAAATTCTCAATTTTATGATTGAATTTTCAAAATAGATGGTAGTAATATACAGCTTAACATTTAGTTTTCAAAATGCCCTTTAGAAGATGTTATAATCATACTATATACCTTATTTTATGGCAGCATAAATTTATTTTAACATACATTTTCTCAAAGTACATGTTGTAGGCCGGACATGGTGGCTCATGCCTTTAATCCCAACACTTTGGGAGGCTGAGGCGGGGGAATCCCGAGCTCAGGAGTTCAAGACCAGCCTGAGCAACACAGCGAGACCTCGTCTCTACTAAAAATAAAAAAATTTAGCTAGGTGTGGTGGCATGGCAGGAGGATCACTTGAGACCAAGAGGTTGAGGCTGCAAGGAGCTGTGATTGTGCCGCTGCCTTCCAGTCTAGGTGTCAGAGCAAGCACCCCCACCCCCCAAAAAACAAAACAAAAAATCCAAAACCAAAACAAAACAAGAGTACCTGTTCTAGTTCAGTTCTGAGCATATGCAGGGGTATGTAGAAATGGGAAGCATGGATACTTAAATGATGTGAATTGCTGCCCAGTGATATTTATGTTTCTTTTAAAGATGCCAACTGGTCCTTAAGGCATGTTGTTTACAAGAAGTTGTAATGAATGTAATTATATTTAGAACAGTAACTAGGAATGGATTTATATTTTATATGTCACCTTTTAAGTGGATTTTGGATAGCACTTTCAGTGCTTCTGCCTACCTTCAGAGTGGCAAATAGGAATTCCTAAATTTTATTCATAGTCCTATATCTCTAAAAGTTAAAAATTCTAATTAGGAAATTCCTGAATCATGAGTTCGAATTGTATCTTAATACTCTTCCCTGAAAATAAAATTTTTAAAAATTGTACAGAGTTAGGTAAAATGCTCCAAGAGCTATATTTATTCATAACTTACATGACTAATATTTTATATATCATAAAAGTAAATAAGTATTTTCAGTTTTGCTTAATATATATATATATCTCAGTAGAATGCAGCTGTTCCTTTTATAAAACTGATTATGAGTACAAGTAGAGCATTCAGATACCTTTTTGAACTTATAATATCTCTTGTGTTTGAATTTCAGAAAACAATTGTATGCTGTTTTTTAGAAATGGAAAATTTTCCCCATTTCTCCTGTAGAACTATGGTGCTTTTTTAGCCAACAAAATTATTTTCTGCCTTTCTTGTTTAACTTTTTTTTGAAAACTGGAGTTCTATTAATACTATGGTCCTGACTTAAAGATATTCTATCTTAAGAAATTCCAAATAGAAGTAGGGTATGATGTATTTATCAAATAGTCAAGTGAATATGGAATTTTGATAAAAGCTTCTAAATAAGAGGTCTTAATAACTGTATTTAGAAATAGAAAACAAATATATGAATACCTTCACATGTTAAAATATTTAGTTTAAGAATGAACTGAACCTAACTTAGAGTAAAATACTGGAATGTGGGTGAACTTGATCACTTGGTGCAAAGAATGTAGTCCTTTTTATTATTCAAATGTCTCCAAAGGAGTGTTCTTATGATAGTAACACATATGTAGTAAAAGTTTCTCAAATCCTGATCACTTTAAAACGCTACAAAATTGTAGTCATTCCTTGTCTTTATCTCACTGGTGACCTGGTAAAGCAGTCATAAATTGTGAGACAAACCAGGAAAATTAGTAAATAAGTGAATTTCCTATGTTAATAAAGAATGAGAGCTTCTAAATCTACTTTTATTCTTGAGACTTTAACATTTTTATATGAAGATTAAGTTTGCACTTAAATATTTTGTTCTAGATTTTGAAAACTTTAAATGACTAATGCAATTTACCTTTTTTAATAGGTTCGTGTAAATTCATTAGTGTGCTTAGGAAAGATTTTGGAATACTTGGATAAGTGGTTTGTACTTGATGATATCCTACCCTTCTTACAACAAATTCCATCCAAGGAACCTGCGGTCCTCATGGGAATTTTAGGTAGCTGAAAATTTAATGTCATTTGATGCTGTTTTATCATGCAAATAAATTTTCCAATCTATAAAACCATTATACTCTCCTTTCGTGTATACAGCATTTCATAATTGAAGAATGATGAGATAAATGTCATAATACACCTTTTCTCTTTAAGTTTAGCAAAAGCAGTAGAATCTTGATATTTATAAAGAAATAAGATGTTTAAGAATTCTAGCTTTACAAATATCGTGATAGCGTGTAGTTTTCCCCGCAAAGTGGTGCAAAGTGAGAGAGACAAACAAAGCTACTAGAAATGCTGATACTGATCTTAGTAGTAATACCTGAGGTTTATTTGATACTCAGTTTGTAAGAGGCAAAGTATTTTCTCTGCATTACCTTATTTTATTCTTCCCCAAATTCAATGAAATAGGTACTATTGTTTCTATTTTACAAGGAAACTGAGGCTCAGAGATGTGAAATAAGTGATTCAAGATCATGCAAGTGATAAGTGGTAGGAGCTGGTTTTCTAATATATTTTGTGGCTGACATGCTGATGAAGCGTGTTAACCTTATAGGACATTCTGTGCTGTCAGCATAATTACAAATTACTAAGAAACTCTGAAATCATTTATATATAGTTAAAGTTATGAAAGTCCAATCTGGAAATGCCAGGGGTCTGCTGCACTATAACAGGCATAGCTATAGAGTCACTAAAACATTAACAAGTTCATTTTTATTTAATTAAAGGTTGTTAATTTTTTTTTTTTTTTTTTTTGAGATGGAGTCTTGCTCTATCACCCAGGCTGGAGTGCATTGGTGCCATCTCGGCTCACTGCAACCTCCGCCTCCTGAGTTCAAGCAATTCTCTGCCTCAGCCTCCTGAGTAGCTGCGATTACAGACACCTGCCACCATACCTGGCTAATTTTTTTGTATTTTTTGTAGAGACAGGGTTTCATCATCTTGGCCAGGCTGGTCTTGAACTCCTGACCTTGTGATCTGCCTGCCTCGACCTCCCAAAGTGTTGGGATTACAGGCATGAGCCACCGTGCCCGGCCTGGTTCTTTGTTAATATTTAAGAAAAACTATATTATTCATCCACGTATTCTTAACACCTAATGTAGTGCTTGGCCTGTAGAAACTGCTCAGTAAGTATTTGTGGGAATGGTTAAGAGGTATTTATTGTGGACCTCTGTAGACATAGAAGGTACTCTAGGGATATTGCATGGTCTTGGCTGGGTGCAGTGGCTGACACCTGTATTCCCAGCACTTTGGGAGGCTGAGGTGGGCAGATCACTTGAGCCCAAAAGTTCAAGACTAGCCTGAGCAACATGGCAAAACCCCGTTTCTACTGGAAATACAATAATTAGCTGGGTGTGGTAGCATGTGCCTGTAGTCCCAGCTACTTGGGAGGCTGAGGTGGGAGAATCACACGAGCCAGGGAGGTTGAGGCTGCAGGGACCCATTATCGTGTCCCTGCATTCCAGCATGAGCAACAGGGCAAGACCCTGTCTCAAAAAAAAAAAAAAAAAAAAAGTCTTTTTGAGCAGGAGTTTGGCGTAGTAGAAATTCAAGCCCTGGCTCTAATCCTGGCTCTGTCAGTTCCTGAGGTGACTTTGAAAAGTTTATCCAATGAGGATGAGACTAACGTCATTTTAGGATTCTTGTGAGACTTCACTGAAACAAAGGGAAAGTAACAAACAGTGCTCAGCAAATAAGCATTTAGTCAGTGCCCAATAAAGTTACCCTTTGGGTATATAAGTCATGTGCACATTAACAGAATAATGGCGGATGGTATTTCACAAAGCTTTGGATTATGTACAAAACACTTAGAACTCAAAGGCATTCAGAGAATGAGGAGGAAATGTACTCAGTTTACCAAATGAAGACTTTGTGGATAGATGTAACAAGTGGAGTATTGAAGATTGAGTAAATAGGTGAGACAATAGGGAAGGAATTTGTGGAGTTGAATTCAGTTATTAAATTTTAGACATGTTGAGTTTGATTTGCTGAAGAAGTGGATAAAGGTGTAGGACTTATATTTTGACTGTACCTATACTTACACCCTTTAAAATAGATGCCTTGAGTATGATTTCTGAAGTATGTATTTAGATGTTTCAGAATAAAAGGCCATTCTGTAACTTTACTGCTGCACAATAAGAATTGAATGTGGTTCTGATAAGCTTCTAATGTTATACTGTCATTTATTGTGCTCCTAAACCAAAAGAACACAGGATAAATATGTCATGGTGTTTAAATCTGGCCTGATGATAAAGGCTGAAATCATTCTGATTCATATGTAAGAACATCATTATTCTAGGCATTGATTGGGAAAAATTTGTACTACACAGATTATCAAGGGATTTCATACACATATATTATTTTCATGATTTCTATGAATTGATGGTGTTAACTTAGGAAATTTGTCACATTCTTTTCTATCAGGTATTTACAAATGTACTTTTACTCATAAGAAGTTGGGAATCACCAAAGAGCAGCTGGCCGGAAAAGTATTGCCTCATCTTATTCCCCTGAGTATTGAAAACAACCTTAATCTTAATCAGGTAGGAGTATTTTTGTGCTTTATTCATTTTATTCAGCTTACTGTTTTCTTGGCATTAGATATATAAATATATTATAAAATTTGGTTAAAAAAAAAAGGTGGGGGTAAAATATGCCACAGAACTAAATGAAGAAAGTTTGTGGGGTGACTTCATTGGTAAATAGTAAATGAGCAGGATGTTGAAAAATATGTAGGATTTGGGACTACTTTAAATCTAGGGCTGGGAAATTGACATAAATGAAGAATAAAGTTATAGAATGTGTTTGGGGAGTATATTCATTATTTATTGATTGCTACAGAACAAATCACCACAAACTTAGGGGTTTAAAGCAACACACATTTATTATCTCACAGCTTCTGTGGGTCAGGCCAGGACATGGCATAGTTGGATTCCCTGCTCAGGGTTTCTCACAGTGCTGTCTATAGTCAAGAACTTGGGGCTCATTCAAGGCCCAGCTACAGAGTAATCTGCTTCTAAGTGCACTTACATGGTTGTTGGCAAGCTTCGGTTCCTTTTGGGCTGTTGTGCTTAGGGCCTCCATTCTTAGCTATTAGCTGGATGCCACTGTCAGTTCCTAGCCACATGGGCCTTTCCAACATGGCAACTTGTTTCATCAAAGCCTGCAAGAGAGAGTCTGCTAGCAAGACTGAAATTACAGTCTCTTGTAATCAAGGAAGTGATATCCCATCACCTGTGCCATAGTCTGTTGCTTTAGAAGCAAGTCACAGGTTCAGCCCACACTCAAAGATAGGGGATTCCACAAGGGCATGAATGGCAGGAGGAAGAGATAATTGGGGACCATTTTAAGAGTCTGTATACCACTTACAAGAAATAATTCAATTTGGTTGGGAGATATATATAATACAGTAGGAGAATGAGAAAGGTACATTGAGACTAGAGTAGGTAGACTTAAAATGTCTGTCTGGTTTAGGTATTTGAACTTTCAAGATGTGGTAAATGTTTGAGCTAAGGAATAATGTGTCCAAAGAATATTGTGGAATTGTCTCTCTGCATACCTCTATCGCTGTTTGTCACAGTTGTGTTCTTATGTGACTGATTCTTCCTGAAGATTAGAAATTCCTCAAAGATTATTAGAGCTTATTCTTCATTATAGCCCCAGCACTTAGTGCAATGACAGAACCAAAAATATTTATTGAATTGAGAGAAAATTGAAGTATAGAGTAGATGGGTCATTTTTATTCACAACAGAACTAGTATTTAATGAAATATAATGGAAGAGCCTGAGTTGGGTTACTGTTTAACTGAGAGCATCAGAGATGGATAGGCAGGGAGGATTTAGAACCGAAAGTGAATTACAGCAATGAGGGAAGCAGAAAGCTGGAAGTTGAGAGCTTTTGGCATTGGGGAGAGTGCTGAGCGAGCAGAGTTTTGGGAGGCAGAGAAATTTATAAAACTAATCAGAACAAACATTTCATTTGAAGTAATAGGGTAAGTCTCTGAAAATTAGTTCCTTGGTTTTAATTTTTTTTTTTTTTTTTTTGAGGTGGAGTCTCATCTTGTCACTCAGGCTGGAGTGCAGTGGTGCAGTCTCACCTCATTGCAACCTCCGCCTCCTGGGTTCAAGCAATTCTCATGCCTTACCCTCCCGAATAGCTGGGATTACAGGTGTGAGGCACCATGCCTGGCTAATTTTTGTGTTTTTAGCAGAGATGGGGTTTCACCGTGTTAGCCAGGCTAGTCTCAAACTCCGAATCTCAAGTGATCTGCCTGCCTTGGCCTCCCAAAGTGCTGGGATTACAGGCGTGAGCCACCACGCTCGCCCCCTATATTTTAATTTTTGGTTTGGTAATTTCTTCATATCATGGATAGCAGAGTTGAGGTTAGGGTGGGCAAAGAAGGGAGACAGTGAATATTGGGGAGGAATAGTATAATATGCCTAAAACAGTCTTCAACTTTTGTCATTTCTGTTCTTTGTTCTCATATTTCTGATTTAGTGTGTTTTTAAATATTCCCAAATGCTTATTTTAGGATATATAGGCTCACTCCTGTCATCCCAACACTTTGGGAGGGAAGGGTTAGGTGGATCACTTGAGCTCAGGAGTTTGAGACCAGCCTGGGCAACATAGTGAAACCCCATCTCTACAAAAATACAAAAATGAGCCAGGTGTAGTGGTGTGCGCCTCTAGTCCCAGCTACTAGAGGGAGCTGAGGGAGGAGGATTGCTTGAGCCTGGGAGGCGGAGGTTGCAGTGATTTGAGATTGCACCCCTGCACTCCAGCCTGGATGACAAAGCAAGACCCTGTCTCTAATTCCATTTGAAATGTTGTGTTGATTTATTTCAACTTAGGGTTTGTTTTTGTTTTGTTTTGTTTTGTTTGGGGGGTGGCTATTTTCATCAACAAATATTTTGATTCATATCTTCTTGTATTTTACAGTAGTTTAGCATGGATGTGGTCTGCCTTCCCGTTTGTTTCATGGTCAGGGTTTCTAATTTAAGACTGCCTTCTTAGTTCCTTTCTGATTTAAGATGATTTAAGTATATTATACACTAAGTGACAAAGATAAGTAACTTAGGAAAACACATTTTCAACATTTGAATAAAAAACAGCAAATGCCCTGCAGCAGTCCACTGAATAATCAATAACTTGTGTTTGAGGGGGGTTCCTAAGACCACTCCCAGAATGGATGATTCAGTAGAAGGACTCACAGGACTCAGCATAGAGTTATGCTCAGGCTGTGCTCTATTATGGTGAAAAAATATACAGCAAAATCAGGAAAGGAAAAAGGTTCATAGGATAAAGTCTAGGGAAACCAGGCACAAGCTTCTAGAGTCTTTTCCCAGTGAAATCACGCAGGATTCCCCTTGTAATGACTTGTGATAATCTGTGTGAAATGTTGCCAACCAGGGAAACTCATTAGATGAAACTCAGTGTCCAGAGTTTTCAATGAGGGCTGATGAAGTAACGCCCTCTGCCTGGCATGTACTCAAATTCCAAACTCCCAGAAGGAAAGCAAGTGTTCAGCGTAGAACATATTCTTTGTACAAACAGTTTAGGCAAGTAAGCCACTGTTACCGTTAATAATAGAACCTTTCTGAAATCTGAGTTCCCAGACACCAGCTAAAGGCCAATTTTGCAAGCAGGAGTTTTCAAGGATAGCAGTTTATGTCTACAATGTTAACTCTTTCCTGCACAAACTACATTTAACAATATGGATGAATCTCACAAACATGTTGAGTGAATGAAGCCAGGCATAGAAGAGGATCTACTGAATGATCCATTTATATAAAGTACAACAGTCTAAGCTATGCTGCTAGAAGTCAGAATAAAGTTTACCCAAAGGGTGTGAGGGTGAAAAATGACTGGAAGCGGGTATAAGGAAGCCTCTGGGATGTTGATAACGATTTTGCTTTGTTTTTGTTTTTGTTTTTTGAGATGGGGTCTCAGTCTGTCTCCCAGGCTGGAGTGCAGTGGCACAATCTCAGCTCACTGCATCCTTGACCTCCTGGGTTCAAGTGATCCTCCCACCTCCGCCTCCCGAATAGCTAGGACTACAGGCATGTGCCACCACTCCTGGCTAATTGTTGTATTTTTTGTAGAGATGTGGTCTCTCCATGTTGCCCAGGCTGGTCTCAAACTCCTGGGCTCAAGTGATCTTCCTGCCTTGGCTCCCCAAAGTGCTGGGACTACAGGTGTGAGCCATGTGCCTGGACCAATGTTGTTTCTTTATCTGGCTACTAGTTACATTGGATGTGTTCAATTTGTGTGAATTGTGATTTTTTTTTTTTGTGCACTTTAACATGTATACTTTTCTGTTAGTATATTATACTTCAATAAAAAGTTTTAGGAACCGTAATCAGTGGAAAGTCAGTCATAGTAAACTGCTTTGGAAACATGCCTTTTGACTTTCTCATAAGACAAAGAAGCTGCTGCCGATACAGCATGGTGAAAGGCAGTGTAATGTAGTAGAAAAGGGTGCAGACTTTGGAACCAGGCTTGGGATGAATTCTAACTCTGCCATATGAGCTCTCTAGCATCTCTGAGTTGCTTTACCTCTCATTGAGCCTGAGTTTCCTCATTTGTAGATTAGAAATATTAGTGAACCTACTTTGAAGAGTTGTGAGGATTAATAAAATAGTGTATGTATAAACACTCAACACAAAGATGTAATTATAAGATTTGGGGAAAGGAGGAGAGCCATTTCTAGATTCTTCCTGTAACATATGGTGTTATTCAAATAAGTTGTTTATGATGATCCTGAAGTACCATAGGGATGAATGATCAGCAGTTGACCAAAGTTAGCCAAAGCTTAAACTGTATTAAGACGTAGTGCTAGGTATGCTTCATGAAATTTAATTATTTGAAAGTTGGATTATATACATTTAATATTTCGACTGTCAGAAAACAAGGTTTATTTTAGCCAGATATGTCATTGCAATCTGAATAAGCAGGAATTTTCTATGCATATTAAATGGATTATTTCTAGTTTGGCACAAATTCAGATGTTTAATTTTGAATTATCCCAGAAGATCAATATGTAACTGCTATGGGTGAATTTATACAAGGCCCCTGAATAATAGCAATTAAACAACTCAGGATATAAAACTCATTATTGAGACATGTTTTCTGGAACTTAAAAGCCTCATCAGCTGTCATATCATCACTATACAAAGATATTATAAAAGCTTGCTATGATATCCCAAATTTAAATGTATCATTCTTAGTGAATATCAGTGCTGTGACTGGATCCTATTCTACTGGTAAAAATTGAGAATATTATGATTAACTTAATGAATTATCTTAATTGATTACATTTGCTGCTAACTTGAAACATTGTAACCATATCAATTTCTCATTATACCAGTTCAATTCTTTCATTTCCGTCATAAAAGAGATGCTTAATAGATTGGAGTCTGAACATAAGACTAAACTGGAGCAACTTCATATAATGCAAGAACAGCAGAAGTAAGTAGGTTGCCCATGAATTATATGTGGTCCAGGAGTGAGATTATAGTTGTCTTATGATTGATTTTCTGGAATATGGAATAGAAAAATTGCTGGATTTAAATTTGACCGTATGTAAAACATTTCAAAATTTACCATAGTATTAATAAGTTGAACTGAATTAAAATACAATGTGGTTGAAAAATCTAGTGTCACTTCTGAGTACAGAAGTTTAATATGATATAATTTTAGCATTTTATCTACATAAAGAAAGTTCTGTTTCTGAGAAATCCCTTGTCAGCAATAGCCACTAGCATTGTAAACTCAGGCTGATGAAAACTAAAAGCACCATTTAGGAAAATTTTTTAAATTTATGAACTTCTAGTGTTTTGATTTTTTTTCATTCTCTTTTCTCTAGCCCCAGAAACATTTATAGAACATTCATTTCATATTTAGCATCACAACATTCACCTCTTTTTATTTTTAGGGAGGATTTTCTAAATTATTTGCAGAAAACTAGTATTCAAACAAGAAGGCAAAGATGGAAATCGTTGACTGTTGAATCCAGTTTATTAAAATCAAAGCCCCACTGTATTCTTTGCTCCAGAGTAAAACACATGAATTTAGGATACTTATTAAAGTTTAATCGTGTACCAAAAAACATCTAGAAATCAGTAAAATTGATATAAATCATGAACAAGGTCCCCAAGTAGAAACTCTTTAGCTTCTGCCCACAAGATGAAGACTTAAAGTAAACACACATGGTATAGAAGTAGGTGAAATAGCCCTTTGTATGCTTGAAGTATTCTATAGTGTGTATGTATGTAGTCTTTGATGGATTGACTATGTTAACATAAAAATCTGGAGAAATAATTTTTAAAATGCATTATAGGTAGAGATCAATTTTTAATACGAAGTATTTATATTTGAGTTGGGAAATGAACCCTTCCTTTTTCTTCCTTCTATCTAAATCTTACCTGTTTCTCAGGACATAGATCTGGCTCACATAACAGTGATTATAGCATTCATGTTAGTACAGACTCAGAACTTAATCACATTAAATTCCCCATATCATATCTTGTCTTGCAGTGAGATGTTAAGCTCTTTGATAAGAGCCATGCTTGACTGGTTTTATGACACCTTGAATAAATTCTCCAGTAAATCCCAAATGTTGAGTTTAAGAAATGGACTTACATACAAATGTTATTTTGGGGGCAAGCAAACATTAACAGTAGAAAACAATGGAAAAGATGACTCTTCTTAAAGAATGAAACCACAGTTTAATTGGAGTCTAATAAATTCCATGTGGATAAATAATTTTTAGCATGAGTATTTAAAACTATACATTTCTTTTTTGTTGTTTTGTCATAATTCAACTCTCCTACAGATCTTTGGACATAGGAAATCAAATGAATGTTTCTGAGGAGGCAAAAGTTACAAATACTGGGAATCAGGTAAGAAGATACTTAAGTTTTGTAGAAAGTGCTTCATTTGGAGGGCTTTTAATCTTTAAGCAACAAAATCACATTTTTATTGAACTTATTTAAATTGTTGACATTTTTCTATTTCAGCAAATTGACAAGGTTTTTAACAACATTGGAGCAGACCTTCTGACTGGCAGTGAGTCTGAAAATAAAGAGGACGGGTTACAGAATAAACATAAAAGAGTGAGTTTCCTTATTGTTCTTTCAGCCCTCTTATTTATACTACAGGACTTCCTGTAAACCACAGATTTTTGTTGGGAAATGCTGTTCAGCAGCTTAACAAGAAACATTTGTAATTATCTTTCTGAAATTCCTTTATCAGTTAAACATAACCCTAACCCATTTTGAAAATAAATGTACTTAAGATTTTTAGCTTCCATTATTACTTGACTTGCTACAAGGTAATATTTATAGACTCCTTGTCTCCTTTGTCCTTTCTCTTATACTTTGCCAGTCACACTCCTTGGTGAATCTCACTGTCTGTCTTCTCTGCTTCTCCTCCTGTGTTGATGGCTTCTACTATAGATTTGTGCTGTCCAGATACCTTAGGCTGTCTCTGATTGTTGCTCATCAGTATTTTAATTTCTGTCCCACTCACTACATTCCCAACAGTTTGAGTTCCAAACTCTTTCCATTCTTTTTGAGCCTAGCAACCTCATCTTCTGTCATTTCATGGTGTCAAATTTTATAGTCCATCAGATTTTCACTTTGACACTTTCACAGAGTACTGGTCAGCTGTTTGGTAGCATGGCCATCAACTTGAGTTTGTCTCGTGTTTTCTCATAATTGGATTAAAGTTGTACATTTTTGACAGGCATACTACAGAAGTGATGATGTACCCTTCTTGGTTTATTCCAGCAGGGGTACATGATGTATACATTACTTACTAATGGCAGACCAACAATATTTTAAAGAGGATTTTCAAAATAGATCTGATTCCATCTCATAAGTAGATTTAAAAATCTGAGCACATTTTTTTCTTCTCTATTTCTTGCTAAAATTTTGCTCCCCCTCTGATTTTGAATATTTAATAGGATACTTTCCTCTTGGTTAGCATCCAGTAAAAAAACTGTAAGTCAGTTTGTGACTTCTGCTGAGGGCATTCTTCTATTCATTCATAAATGTGAATACCTGTATGTGTAAAGCCAAAGGACTACTGAACATAGTAGTTTACAAAATTATAAGAGAACATTGTGAGCTTTTAGTTTAGCAAAGTTGATAAAAGACAAGACATTGAATTTGCTGTAGACATCAGGGCAGTGAAAGAAACATGTGTTGTTTCATTCTTTCTTCGCTTTTTGTGAGTTCCTAAAATATTCTTGGGGTGAGATAGATTAGAGTTTAAAAAGATTTCCCAATTTTCAAGAATGAAATCACTAAATCATATTGTCATTGTCTGGAAAAGGGTCATTCTAATGAATAGTTTAAAAATAATTATTATTTTCATACTGGAAATATTTTTGCACAGATCCTGTGAGTTTTTATCTAAAGTTAGATTATATAGTGATTTGAAATACAACTTACTGTGACAATCACCAAGACAAGAGTAGTTTGCTTTTCAGTGAAGTAGTAAGATGTCCTTTACCTGAAGAGATAACTTTTGTTTTACAAATGGACTTAAGAAATTGCCAGTTGATTTTTTGCTTTATTTTGTTTTAAGGCATCACTTACACTTGAAGAAAAACAAAAATTAGCAAAAGAACAAGAGCAGGCACAGAAGTTGAAAAGCCAGCAGCCTCTTAAACCCCAAGTGCACACACCTGTTGCTACTGTTAAACAGGTCAGAGTTCGTTTCTTTTGCATAATTTCAGGAATACTACTGTTAAGGAGTAAGGTGGTATGGAACTTAGTCTACTTGTATTTGTATAAAAATGTATCTCAAATAATACCTTAATGTGTGGTTTCTAAGAAGTATGGACATAAACGATTCTCCAACTCTGCTATAACCTGCCTAATGTACTGTGTTTTGTGACAATGCTTGTTACCAACAAAGAAGAAGCTAGAGGAATAGGATTAGGACTCATAGTGCTCATTCAACTCTGTTCACTCTGAAGTGATCAGAATATTATATTCATGCTCTTAACGTATTTTTGAGCTAAAGTTATTTTCTATGTTTGTCTTTTCAATTGTAGTTAGATGTGTAACTTGGTTTAAGATGTACCTACATGACCTGGCTAGTATTTGTTTTCTCCTGTGTTCCAGGCACTGTTCCAGGTATTGGTGCTATGGCAGTGAATAAGGGCCCTTCTTGTAGAGAGTTTACACTGTTACTGGTTTCAGAGATAGCTTTGTCTTAAAAGCTTTCTTTAAATTATTTTTTTGTTACCTCTTAATCACCAACATTTTGTCTGAGAAAAACATCTTTGCAGGCCAAGAGGCAAAATTGAGAATATTTTGTAGGTACTTTTTTTAAGAATAGTGGAAACAAATTCTTATAAAATTTTGATGAAATTCAAACTATACAAATAATAGTAAAAAATTACTGTGTTTTTTGTAATATAGAATAAGAAGAATATGATTCTGTTTTTGATGAGATAACGTTTTGCTTAATTGGAGTTTAAAGTTAGTATTCCCCATCATCAAATCGATTGCAAATATTCCTCTGTAAAAACCATACAAAAACACGTGGCAGGCTGTATTTGACCTACAGGATATAGTTTGCTAATTTGGTATAGACCGTTGAGCTTAATTCTAACTTGTCCTTTATGATTTAATCTGTCAAATGTTTACTAATTATAAAGTATATTTCTTAGAGATAAAGTAATTCTCTCATATTTTTCAGACTAAGGACTTGACAGACACATTGATGGATAATATGTCATCTTTGACCAGCCTTTCTGTTAGTACCCCTAAATCTTCTGCTTCAAGTACTTTCACTTCCATTCCTTCCATGGGCATTGGCATGATGTTTTCTACACCAACTGATAATACAAAGAGAAATTTGACAAATGGCCTAAATGCCAATATGGGCTTTCAGACTTCAGGATTCAACATGCCCGTTAATACAAACCAGAACTTCTACAGTAGTCCAAGCACAGTTGGAGTGACCAAGATGACTCTGGGAACACCTCCCACTTTGCCAAACTTCAATGCTTTGAGTGTTCCTCCTGCTGGTGCGAAGCAGAGCCAACAAAGACCCACAGATATGTCTGCCCTTAATAATCTCTTTGGCCCTCAGAAACCCAAAGTTAGCATGAACCAATTATCACAACAGAAACCAAATCAGTGGCTTAATCAGTTTGTACCTCCTCAAGGTTCTCCAGCTATGGGCAGTTCAGTAATGGGAACACAGGTGAACGTGATAGGACAATCTGCCTTTGGTATGCAGGGTAATCCTTTCTTTAATCCACAGAACTTTGCACAGCCACCAACTACTATGACCAGTAGTAGTTCAGCTAGTAATGATTTAAAAGATCTTTTTGGGTGAGGTGTTTTACTTCTATTTTGAAGGATCATTTCAGTTTCAATCATGGGTGAGCTGATTTACATCTTTATATAGTTGGCTTGGAGGAAGTACTTCTATGGGAAAGTGAACAGTTCTGTGACAGGAAACATCTGTGTCCATGCCAGCATAGTAGTTGTATGGACTTCTAACCAGTTGAGTTTTTTTAAAGCATTGAGGATTTTTTTCCTCTTACCAACTCCTCTTCAGGTTTTTAAAGACCCAGCCCTTCCCAATCTCAAAGAGAAAAAGGACAACTGAGTTATCTTGAATAGCAGAACTTTTTAATCAAATGTTTATTTTGGCTTGTGGATCTTGGTGTTATTTAAAAAATTGAGTTGATGGTCATTGCAAGCTCATCTATTAAGTACTACATGGTACACAGTCTACCTTTACAAGTCATTAGTCTTCATTTTAATATGTAAAAATCTTGATCCTGTATTGATTTGTTTGCATTTAAGATGACAGTGAGAAAATGATAAGCATAAAGAGAAGTATCAGGTTATTTGCTTTTTTCCAAACTTACTTTTCAGATGAACTAATGTTTAGTACAGAGACTGAGCAAATACTACGAAATTTAACCTAACCTTCATTTCATTGGTTTAAATGTGTTATTAACCTTCTTAAGTGCAAACTAATCATTGTAAATTATATTTTAGCATGGTCTGCCTCAAATAGTAATGTATTTTTCTGCATTCACTTGGATATATTTAGAATCACTTTTTTCCTCCTGTATCACAGAAGAGGTATGTGCTGATTTGTTTGGATATTTGACAAAGCACTCTGATGGGACTTCCCTGACTACTACCTTCATATTTAATTTCAAATTCAAACTTCTGAGGTTGCAACATATATGAACTGTGTTTTCAAAAGAAGATTTGTAAGAATTAAAATATATTTAATGAGTAAACTTTTGAGATTTCTGCTGTATTGTTTCAAATGTAATAAACTTTACTTCTCTAAAAATTGAGCAGTTGTATCTTCTGACCACCAACAGATTAATATTCAGCTTGCCATGATAGTCTGACCTCATTAATTACGGCTACTGAAGTTTAATTTTTTTCGAGGAATTTTAGGAACCTTTTGTTTAAACATTTTAATTTCTATTAGACATTTTTAGGAAGGAAAGAATCAATTCTCTTAACAGGAAACGCGCTTTATTTTTCAAAACCTTTCTCTGATATTTTTCTTTAATTTGCTGATTATTCAACCACAGAGCCTTTTGCTATAAATGTCATTTGTATTTTAAAAAATAATATTCCACTCTTATAACTTTAAAACCATCTTTCAAAGAACTATATATGTATTATAGTTGTTGCCATAGAGTTGATGGTTTTTAATTATCTGGAACCAGCAATCATTTAAAATAAATCATATTAAATTTAGTATGCTGGTACTAAGTTTATTCATTTTATATGGATATTCATTGAAAATATATACACATACTATATGTAATATACAGCACTTGATTACAAAATGTAATTTGATTATATTATTGCTGGCAGCATTCCGTTAAGAGGGTACTTTAAAAAATAGAAGTCAGCTTTCAAATCTGATTTCTGTATGGGCTGTATTTGGTTAACTTGATTTTGGAAAAAGAACTAATAGAATTGCTAAAGAAATTTATCCAAGAAATGAAAAACAGTAGGAAGATCAAATGGTTTTGTCAAATATATTCACAGCTTGACCAGATTAGCTGTCTTGTTTGTAATGCAATATTAATGTATCTTTTCGGAAAAAGCTTATATATGGAATAAAATAAGTATTGAAGAATTTTTCTTTGTAACAATTTAGTAGTCACTGTTTATTGAGAAATTGTTTTTTATTTTGTAAAAAACATGGTGTTAGCATTGAACTCTTAAACAGAAAGAAAGCTTAATATAACAGCTTATGGAACATACTAAATATGAAAATAGGTTATTTGAAAAAATACAGTATGTAAAATTTGCTCATTCGTTGAGGTAATGGTGCTATGTTTTTACAGAATTGTTCCTACACCTTTTTTCTACTTTCTCAAAGGTGTTTTATTTCAACCATTTCCATCAATTGAACTGTTACCATTGCCTTTTCTGTTGAGAAATTGCCTCTGAAAAATAGTGCTATTTTTAAGCTTAAGTGTTCTTAAGTGAATGAAATTTTCAAAGTACTAGATCACCTTAAAATTATTTCATGTACTGAAAACAGTTAAGTCCCTTATGCTTAGAGCAGAAAATATTTAGGTTAAAGAGCATCTGTCAACAGAATCTACAAAAAAGATTCCCTTGCATTTGAATTGGTTCTCTATTCTCCTATTGCTAAAATGTGTGATATATATATAGAGGATGTATAAAAGGAAATGGAAATAGACTGCGTACTTGTCTGGGTTTTGTTTTTATTTTGGAATGCTTGTAAGCCTCCTTTACACTGAATAAGGAAGTAGTTTTGTTTTTTTTTTAACCTGTAAAATACCTCACATGGTTGTTTTTACACATGAAAGAAAAAGGTATATGCGAACATACCTGGTATCAATAGGAGTATGCACCAAATAAATTTTAGCTTTGATAAAACTTTCCATATTAAGTTGTGATTTCATACTTTGTGATTACTGGTCTTAAAATAATTTTGGAACAAATGAATCTATAAGAATTCAAACTATATAGGATTTTAAGTATCTACATCAGTAGCTTTTAAACCGTAACTGTGACACTCAATAAGAAAGACATTTTACCCTGCAACTGCTATATAAAATACATACCTGAAACAGAAGTTTCAGAAAATGTCTTTAATAGGTGTAGTGTACTCTTTTTATTCTATTAATTTTTTAAAAAGTTGATTACAATTGCTAAAGGATTTCATGACTTAGTGTGAATATAACTAAAGTAGGCTGGGCGTGTTGGCTCACACCTGTTATCCCAGCACTTTGGGAGGCTGAGGCGGGTGGATCACAAGGTCAAGAGATAGAGAACATCCTGGCCAACATGGTGAAACTTCGTCTCTACTAAAAATACAAAAATTAGCCAGGCGTGGTGGCATGCGCCTGCAATCTCAGCTGCTCAGGAGACTGAGGCAGGAGAATCGCTTGAATCCGGGAGGCAGAGGTTGCAGTGAGCCGAGATCACACCACTGCACTACAGCCTGGGCAACAGAGCAAGACTCCGTTCCAAAAAAAAAAAAAAAAAGAAGTAATTCAGCCCTCTCTCTCCCAGCAGAGATAGAAACAGAGGGCCTGAGGCTTGCATGGCTTAACCTGAAAAAATCAGAACCTGTAATAGAAGCTAGATTTTTTCCTAATCTGCTCTCTACCGCTTTGCATCTGTTATTGTATGAATTCCTGTGGAAGTGCTTTTGTTAAGACGGACATATGTAGCAAGTAGGTGTTCAGTACTTATTGGGTATCGTAAATATGTTTACATTGAGAAAAAATGGTTATGAAGAGAGGAGAGTTGAGATGACGGAAATGTACATAGTCAAAATCAGCCTCTGGGCTGCTGGTTTGAAATATGAGTGAGGAGAGTTGGGAGATCTGGGTTAGCAGTGTTTGTAATACCCAGACATATAGCGAAATTAAAGCTTTTAGACTTGGGGAGAAGGGAGTGCAGTTGAAAAAGCCATTTCACCAAGATGGAACTTGTTGAAGGTTAGAAACTTTTTCTATCCAAAGAAGCGAAGTTGCTCCAGCTACTCAGAAAGGATATAACTACCAGGGGTAAAAACCACATGTGTAACTTAAAATTTTCTAGTAATCCCATTAAAAATAGGTGAAAGTGATTTTTTTTTTTCCCTTTAAGACGAGTCTCCTGTCGCCCAGGCTGAAGTGCAGTGCTGTGGTCTTGGTTCACTGCAATAATCTCGGTTCACTGCAGCAATCTCAGCTCACTGCAGCCTCTACCTCCCAGGTTCAAGAGATTCTCCTGCCTCAGCCTCCTCACTGGTACTACAGGCACCCGCCACCACTCCCAGCTAACTTTGGTATTTTTAGTGCAGACGGGGTTTCACCATGTTGGCCAGGCTGGTCTCGAACTCATGACCTCAAATGCTCTGCCCACCTCAGTCTCCCAAAGTGCTGAGATTACAGGCATGAGCCACAGCGCCTGGCCCTGAAATTGATTTTATTGTATTTTAATATTGGCAGGTATGGTGGTTCATGCCTGTAATCCCAGCACCTTGGGAGGCCAAGGTGGGTAGATAGCTTGAGTTCAGGAGTTCAAGACCAGCCTGGGCAACATGGTGAAACACCATCTCTACAAAAAATACACAAAAATTAGCTGAGTATGGTGGCTTACGCCAGTAGTTCTAGCTACTTGGGAGGCTGAGGTGGGAAGGTCACTTGAGTCCAGGAGCCAGAGGTTGCAGTGAGCTGATAACACACCACTGCATTCCAGCCTAGGTGACAGAGTGAGACCCTGTCTCAGAAAACAAACAAACAAAAAACTATTTCTGCATGGAATTGATATAAAAACCTCATATTTTACATCTTTTTTGGTACTTAGTCTTTGAGATGCAGTGTGTATTTTACACTTAGCACATTTAACTTCAGATTAGTCATATTTCAGGTACTTAGGAGCCATGTGGCTAGTAGCTGTTGTATTAGATAATGTGGATATAGGCTGGGTGCAGTGGCTCACCCTGTAATCCCAGCAGTTTGGGAAGCCGAGGCGGGTGGATCACCTGAGGTCAGTAGTTTGAGACCAGCCTGGCCAACATGGGGAAACTCTGTCTCTACTAAAAATACCAAAAATTAGTCAGATGTGGGGCGCCTGTAATCCCAGCTACTTGGGAGGCTGAGGCGGGAGAATCATTTGAACCCAGGAGGTGGAGGTTGCAGTGAGCCGAGATTGCACCGCTGCACTCCAGCCTGAGTGACAGAGTGAGACTCTGTCAAATAAATAAATAAATAAATAAATAAATAAGATAATGTAGATGTATATGGAAGCTCAGTGACCAAAGAAGTGAATGATGGCTATTATCAACCTATGGTCTCATTTCCAAACCCATCCTTTGTCTTGCCTTGTACTGTCTTTTTCCTTTGCCAGCTGGGAAGATGAGGGCCCACGAGTGGCACTGCAAAGCAAAAGCTGTAAGAAGATACTTTACTTATGGTTGTGAGTCTCCCATTTTTATACACCAGCTGCACCTCAGGTTACCTTCTCCCAACCCTGAGCCACTGTGGAGCAGCTCCCATGGGCTGCTTCCGTGCCAGCTCTGCCACTCCATCAAGCAACTGTCTCTCTGTGGCCCATTCCCTGGGACAAGTTTCTTCACCATGGCAGGCATGTTCCTGTAGAAACCACAGCCTCTCCAGGGAAGTCTGATCTCAGCTTGGGAGTGAGGTAGGGGAAGAGAGCCTCTCCTGGTCTTTAGTTCATTTTTTTCACTTTTCTTCACCCTAGGGACAGTATTTGCCTTTTACCTGCTACTTCTGTGCACTTTAGAGTCCTCTTTTGTCCCTACAAATAATTAACCAGCTTCTACTAGTTAGCAAATATTATATTAAAACTTCCCTGTTCAAGTATCTGGTGTGGGGTTTCTGTTTCCTTACTGTACCCTCACTGATACAGCCTGAATCCAATAATAAGTCATTTTAAAATGGGGCCATATATATACTGCTATCAAAAGCCATATGGAATTGTGTATACGTATCCTGTATTAAAACTTCATGAATGTTCTTTTGAAAGTTTCCACAGTAGAAATGCAGTTTGGCTACTTTAATCATACCTACTGGATGCAGTTCCAATTTTGTCTTTTTTGCTCCTATGTTTTCGATATGTTCCTTTGTGTGGGTGACCTTGGTTGCTAGTAAAGTCAGTGTTTGACTTTTATATAAAGGTAAATGAGATAGAGACTTTAATGTCTATAGTTTGAGTGTAGGAATAAACATAGGTTTGCCCCAAGTCTGTGTCCCTAAGCCTACCCATCTTTTTGAACACAATGATCAGAAAAAACTCAAATATGAGGCATATCCATGGAAACACGAGAAGCATATGGTGTATGAAGTTTGGAGCCAGATAAAGGTGCTTTTTTTTTTTTTTTATTTAAGGCTAAAATTGTAGTATTCACACTTCATAGATGTGGGGCAGGGTACTTTACACATTTGTGTGTTGTAACAGATCCAGGTTTTTTTTGTTTTGTTTTTTTGTTTTTTGTTTTTTGTTTTTTTTGGTCTAAGACAGGGTCTGGCTCTGTCACCCAGGCTGGAGTGCAGTGGCGTGATCTTAGCTCACTGCAACCTCCACCTCCCAGGCTCAAGCAATCCTCCCACCCCAAGCCTCCTGAGTAGCTGGGGCTACAGGCATGCACCACCACACCCGGCTAATTTCTGCTTTTTGTTTGTTTGTTTGTTTTGGTGGAGACAAGGTTTCACTATGTTACCCAGGCTGGTCTTGAGCTCCTGAGCTCAACTGATCCACCCACTTTGACCTCACAAAGTGCTGGGATTACAGGAGTGAGACGCCGCGCCTGGCCCCAAAATTGTTTTTCAGAAAATCTTGTCTCTAACAATTGGCACTCTTAAAATCATTTCTGTAAAGAGATGGAAAGGCTTTTCACTTAGGTGGGTGTCCTCATTAGACTGCTCGTGTTTCATAAGAGGTTGTCACGTCTGTCTCCAGCTACAGTGATTATGTGAATCCGCCCTCAAACAGCAATAGTACCTGTGCTCCAGCCACTTGTCAGAGAGCAACCTTTAACTCTCTATTGCCCAATTGGCAAAATCTTGTTTTTGAGAGATGTTTATGGAGGAAACCAAAAATTGAGTAATCCATTCATTTCTCTTAAAAATTCTGAATTAAACCCACTCTTGAGACCTTTGTGCCTGGGTTGCCGTGTTTTGGCCATGCATCAGGTTTCTTTTATCACTGGTAGCTTTTGACTATGCTTTAAACCGTATTTATGCCAGGGATGACATTGGTTCACTCCCACATAAATAGCTTCTTTGAGGACCCACTGGAGAGATTTCAGATTTCAATTCAGGAGTAAATGTGCTTCTAAGCAAATGGTTTGCCCTTACTTTTTTTTTTTTTTTTTTTTTTGAGACTGAGTCTCACTCTGTTGTCCAGGCTGAAGTGCAGTGGCACGATCTCGGCTCATTGCAAGCACCACCTCCCGGGATCAAGCGATTCTTCTACCTCAGCCTCTGGAGTAACTGGGTTTACAGGTACCAGCCACCAAGCCTGGCTGATTTTTATTTATTTTTATTTTATTTTTTATTTTAAGTAGAGACAGGGTTTCACCATGTTGGCCAAGCTGGCCTCAAACTCCTGACCTCAGGTGATCCACTCGCCTCGGCCTCCCAAAGTGCTGGGTGGCGTGAGCCACCACGCCTGGCCTGCTCCTACCTTTTAAAGTCTGAAGAAAGTAACAGATTAGGTAATGACAGCTGAGAGATTCAGCCAAATTTGCCGTTTACCTGTAGCAAATGTATAGGACAATAATAGTATGCAATATTTAATGCTTACCTTCTGGCTTTATCTGATTTTTAAAAAATCCTTATTTCTCCTTTGCTCTGATTTCCTTCTAAAAAATCTTTTTTATCTATGTTCATGGAAATTCTCTCTGGGAATCAGATAGAGTATAAACAGTTACATGGACTGAATGAGAGTAAATCTTGTCTCTTTCACTTAACTGACCAGAGTAAGTTTTCTCTACCATGAAATAAGATCACACCTTACAGGCTTATTAGGATTAGATGAGGTAAAAGTGTGCAAAGCATCTAGCACAGCTCCTGGCACATAGTAGGTGCTCAACCGATTTTTCCACTCACTTTGTGATGGATATAGATCTCTAAAATAAACTCTACTTTAATGAAAAACAAATACTTCACCTGGCTGGGCGCTATGGCTGATGCCTGTAATCCCAGCAGTTTAGGAGGCCAAGGTGGACGGATCACTTAAGGTCAGGAGATTGATACCAGCCTGGCCAACATGGTGAAACCCCATCTCTACTAAAAATACAAAAATTAGCTGGGCGTGGTGGTGCACTTCTGTAACCCCAGCTACTTGGGAGGCTGAGGCATGAGAATCGCTTGAACACGAGAGGCGGAGGTTGCAGTGAGCTGAGATCACACCACTGCACTCCCTCCAACCTGGGCAACAGAATGAGACTGTTGCAAAAAAAAAAAAACACAAAAATCTTCACCTGGCACCATTTGAATGCACTTATTTTTCAATAAATATATAAATAACACTAAGCCATAAAATACTATAGTCTTGGCACTGTGAGATTCTTGGGACACAAATAGGAATGGAGATATAGGCCTTGCCCTCAGGGGGTTTGCACTGTAGTTATAAAGGTAGTCGAGTAAGCAGACAGTTGCAGAACAGTGTGATACATACTGTGAGCAAAATCCATGTAGGAGGGACACACAATCTAGATAGTCAGGAAGGCTTAAAGGAGACAGAGCCTGGCTCAGCCGCACAGAGCTTTTGTAATTTTTTTTTTTTTTTTTTTTTTTTTTTTTACTGTTTTTTGTTTGTTTGTTTGTTTTTTGATGCTACCAAATGATTACTTAGGTCACATTTTCCCAAATTAAGTTTGAACTACTGGGGAGTGGATTAGAGCAGATAACTCCCAAAGTCCTTTTGAATTCTTAGATGTTATGAAAACTTCTCAAATTAAGGGAAATCTGGTCAATTTTTGATGATCAAGAAAAGCAAAATTAATGCTAGCTGCCTAAATTAGAACATGTGGAGAAACACCAAAAAGAGAAAAATGTTTGCTACTTAAAACATTTACTATTAGAGCCAGAGATGACAGCAAGACAAGGAGCAGAATAAGTGAGCTATAATGTTATTTTTAGCTGGTTTATATTTTATTGAATATTTCATAAATTTAAGAATCCACACTTGGGGGCTTAATGTATATAGAATAAATCTTTTAAAACCGTGGCTGGATTTTGGGGTTGTGGGGGAAATGTCTGCCATAAATATATTTAGTCTGTAAACTACCAGAAGATGTCACTATCTTCCAAGTAATCATCCATTACAGTAGCCCTTTTACAGGTGCTTTTTTTGAACATGAATAGGCTAGGGAAGGTATTGGTAAGAATATACTGCCTTTTGGTGTAGCATCTACAAAAGTATGGGATCATGAGAAATACTTGTGAACGGTGTGTGGGTTTGTTCTGCCTTGACCCTTAACCCCGCCCCAAGATATCATCCTTTTTCACTGCTCTATATGTTAAAATTATCTGGACACTCAGGGTTCTATCTGCACCTTCAAGAAAAATGAGGGTGGTAAAAAAAAATCCTTCCAAATATTTTCTCTGGTTTTGATCTTTCAACATTTCAGTTTGCATTTTTACAATACACTGTGACAGATTATCAGATTTTCTAGGATATTTTGGTCTTGGACACAACCTAAATATCCCTGAGTATTTTTTTCAAGTCACCATGCATAGTGCATAAAGCAAATCTAGTGTTTCCACATTGCAGTAATACAAAATGAAAGGAATCCATCTTTCCTCATTTCCTCACAAGGGGGGATTTTGGAGCAAACAGGTAGTATAACACATGTTTAAAAAAATAAGCCTGTAATTCCAGCACTTTGGAAGGCTGAGGCAGGCAGATCACTTAAGGTTAGGAGTTTAAGACCAGCCTGGCCAACATGCTGAAACCTCACTCCACTAAAAATAAAAAAATTAGCTGGGCCTGGTGGCACACACCTGTAATCCCAGCTACCTGGGAAGCTGGGACAGGAGAATTGCTTGAACCCAGGAGGTGGAGATTGCAGTGAACTGAGATCATGCTCACTCCAGCCTGGGTGACAGAGCAAGACTCTGTTTTAAATATCAATAATAATAATAATAGTTTTATTGTCTTTACAGCCAGAAAACAGACTAAAAAATCAATAATTGAGTGTCTTATGTGGGGATACCCCAACATAAGATACCTAACCTTGGGGAGAGATACCCTCCAAGATGAAATGAGAAATAATTTGTTATAGGTAACCAATGGCAGCAAGCAAATGAGCACATGAGTATGGCTTCTTGTCGCATCTCTGTCTGATACCTCAAAGCATCACTGGCCTTCTCCATGCCCTGGGCTTCAACAAGAAAGTGGAGTAGACGGCTCAACATAGTTCTCTCTATATGTAGTGATAAGACTCAAAGGAGCAGTGAAAATGAAGTTGAAAGTTCTTCATAAATATAAGGAATTCATGTTCAAAGCAAATTCTTGATGTTTATCATGCGTGAAATACTTAATGAATGATTCCATCCTGTGTAAAAACACTCTAAAGTTCTGTATTTTGGTTATCTGACCATTTCTTTTCAAATTTTGTTTAATATTTAGACAGTTACAGTGACAGATTGAAAATGGAAATTGATATGTTTCCAGGATCTCCATATATGCATCTTTGTATTTGCAAACTATTATAGAGATGTCTTTTATATATAGTGTAAAAATCCTGTAATTTAGGAAATTAGAGTCAAATTAATTGAACTCCAAATTGACTGAGTGGCTGACTTACAGTGAGCTGAAATTAATGGGACTAACAGTGTTTTATTATGGACTGGAAGCAGCATATAAGAATAAAGTGACATTTGTAATCAAGTGGGATTAAATCTCAGCTCCACCAATAACTATGTAATTTTGGACAAGTTATTGAGTGAGCCTCAGTTTACTCACATGTAAAATGGGGATAATATCAATTGGGCCATTCTACTTTGTCATATACACTTTTTTATTCTACTCTGTGAGAATAAAATGTGATCATGAAACTCAAGTCAGACAGACGATACGGAAGCATTTACAACAGAATGGGATAAAGGTTCCCATTAGCCTTCCCTTAGAAGGGGAGTCTTACCCAGAATGGGGTGGGTGGTAGCAGTCTTAATCCAGAGGCCAGTATATCAGTGTTTGATGTTAATTTCTCTTCACTCTGCTGTCAATTTGCCCTGATTTCCAGTGGAACATTTTAAAGAAAGATAGAAAATATGTAACCCTAGAAACCAGCACCCTATTTTATTATTTTGGAGATGAGGTCTTGCTATGTTGCCCAGACTGTGCTTGAACTCCTGGGCTCAAGTGATCTTCCCCCCTCAGCCTCCTGAGTAGTAGCTGGGACTACAGGTACACACCAGTGTGTCCCACTCATACTTTATTCTAAAAATGTCCATGGTAGCTAGGACAAGTGTACCTATAGTTAGGTGCTCAGTAATGTTTCTAAAAGCACAAGGATTCTGAGTATATCTTTCCTCAGTTACACTAAAGACACTCTACTACTCAGAGTAAGATTATATGGTCACGATGTACCACGTACCATGGTGGTACAAGTTCAGGAAATGATCTTTAGGACCTAGTCCCAGCTCTCTGAATTCTGCTGGCCAGGTTACCTTGGGCAAAATTTGCATCTTTATTGCTTTATCTGCTTATTTGTTTCATAAGGTTGTAGTGAGGATCAAATGAGATATTTGAAAATGCTTTGTATATAAGCTTGACTATCAGTAGGAGAATTAATGTCGGCCGGGCGCGGTGGTTCAAGCCTGTAATCCCAGCACTTTGGGAGGCCGAGACGGGCGGATCACGAGGTCAGGAGATCGAAACCATCCTGGCTAACACAGTGAAACCCCGTCTCTACTAAAAATGCAAAAAACTAGCCGGGCGAGGTGGTGGGCGCCTGTAGTCCCAGCTACTCGGGAGGCTGAGGCAGGAGAATGGCGTAAACTTGGGAGGCGGAGCTTGCAGTGAGCTGAGATCCGGCCACTGCACTCCAGCCTGGGCGACTAAGTGAGACTCTGTCTCAAAAAAAAAAAAAAAAAAAAAAAGAAAAAAAAAAAAGAATTAATGTCAAATATGGGAGTTCAATAAAAGAAATTGAGTTTATATATATATTGGTTAATACTAATGATAGTCAACAATATACAAATTTTAAAGGATTGAGAGAAGTCCTGCATAAAAGAAATTTTTATGTTTGTTTCAGGATGTTATGAGGGTGAAAAGAAGGAGTATGGAGTTGGGATAAGGAATAGGGTTGGCTGGAGAAGCTGCCACAGAATTTAGGAGAGAAGGAACCCCAAGATGATCAGTTCTCTTCATTACTTTTGTTTCCTTATGAAGTCTCTTATGGAAAGGGTGAATCGTTTGGTCATTACCTCTGATCCTGGTTGAAATGTTCCATCTAACACTTTGGTTGAATTTGATGAAATACTTTTCTTGAGTCTTGAGTAACTATTTGAGTTGTTTGGGATTTGCTGGTTTCCTTTTTTTTTTTTTTTTTTTGGTCTGGGTGGCAGATTAGAACAACCTGGCTCACCACCAGCCTATGCGCTCTCCTTGTCTTGCTGTTGCAGACTGGAGTCCTGCATGTCACCAAACTGGGTAGTCAGGCTCACCAATCTGGTGTTAGGTAAAGAAACACTTGGTATTACAGGTTTGGGTTTTAAATAATTGCAAGAGTCAAGACTATTTGTAAAGAGCAGAAACTATCTTGAGCAATTTGTTATAAGAATGTGAGTATTTTGTGAAACCCAAGGGTAAAAGGACAAGTGAGTCTAGGCAGATGAGGCCTGGAAGGCCATGAGAAACATCCTCACCCCATTCCCTCGCCCTGTTATAGTTTCATTGTTTTATTTCTCACTCTTTTCCAAGACCAGTGTTCTCTGCATCTCTACACCACAAAGTTAATGTAACCACCTTACAGTTATAATCCAGAGTCCTGCAAGATTAACTAGCAGTCTTGTAATTCCAAATTTAAATTACTAGGAAGGTCAGGTGCGGTGGCTCACACCTGCAATCCCAACACTTCAGGAGGCTGAGCTGGGCAGATCACTTGAGGTCAGGAGCTCAAGACCAGCCTGGCCAACATGGCGAAATCCTGTGTCTACTGAAAAAAAAAAAAAAAAAAATTAGCTGGGCATGGGGGCACACACCTGTAATCCCAGCTAGTCAGGAGGCTGAGATGAGAGAATTGCTTGAACTCAGGAGGCAGAGGTTGCGGTGAGCCGAGATTGTGCCACTGTACTTCAGCCTTAGTGACAGAGTGAGACTCTGTCTCAAATAAATAAATAAATAAATAAATAAATAAATAAATAAATAAATGAATGAATGAAATAACTAGGAAAATCTCACATCTGACTGGTTCAGCTTGGTGCAGGTGCCTACCACGGTCCATTCAACAGTGCTCAGGGGGATGAGAAACATAGTTAGCTACAGAATTTTGGAGACCTGTCACTATGAGAGAGAGGGGGCAGGGGAGACTGGAAGTTCCCTGAGAATGAAGAATTGCTATGATCTGGGAAAGCACCCCTAAAGATGCCTTAGTTACTATTATTTTCCCTAAGGGAAGAGGCATTTTTAGTACAGGATGATGGGACGTCATTAAATAGATATCAATGGCTGGGTTTTATTTTTCTACTGTATCTACAGTCTATGTATCCCCAGCACAGACCCAGGCTTTTGTTTCACACCCCCACAGAGAATTTCAAACTGCATGTAATTTCCTATCTTTGCTATATTCCATATTTTGAGATGGGGAGCACATGGTGTTTTTTTCTTTTTTAAAAGTTTTGTCTTTATTAAGATCCTTATTTGTTGAATTATTGTCATTGCTTTTTCCCTTTAATTTTTTTAACTTTTAACTTCAGGGGTACACGTGCAGGTGTGTTACTGTGCCATGGGGGTTGGTTGTACAGATTATTTCATCACCCAGGCATTAAACCTAGTATCCATTAGTTATTTTACCTGATCCTCTCCCTCCTCCGACCCTCCAGCCTCTTATAGGCCCCAGTGTGTGTTGTTCTTCTCTTTGTGTCCATGTGTTCTCATGGTTTAGCTCCCACTTGTGAGTGAGAACATGCAGTATTTGGTTTTCTGTTCCTGTGTTAGTTTGCTAAAGATAATGGCCTCATTCTCCATCTGGTCCCTGCAAAGAACATGATGTTTTTCTTTTTATGGCTGCATAGTATTCCATAATATATATGTACCACATTTTCTTTATCCAGTCTATCATTGATGGGCATGCAGGTTGATTCCATGTCTTTGCTGTTGTGACCAGGGAAGCACATGTTTCAGTGCTCTTCTGCAACAACTGAATTGCATAGTGTTCAAGATCATCATTCCAGTCGTGTTTTCTACCTCATGGGCATTCCTACCTGACTCTCTAACACTATGCAAGGTTCCCCAAATGCCATGCTGTCTCATGCATGTCTTTGTTCCCCCATTTTTTCCTTTTGTTTGCCTCAGTCTTTCTCCTTCCTGAAGGTTTATAGTATCCTCCCCTCATCTAGGAAGCCCTCTCCCACTCCCATCTGCAGGCTCAGGTAGGTGTCCTTGTTTGTGCTCCCCCAGCCCTCTCTTGTGGGACTCACTGCACTGTAATGGACTCATTCATTTTCTGGTTGATTTCTTTCTTCAAGGGGAATATCACAGTTCAACCTATATCACCAGTGCCTGAGAAGGGCCTGCTACCAGGTAGGTCCTCAAGAAAAGGAAGCAATGAATAAATGAATGAAATGAGCCTCATTTCTGTATAGTCTTGGTTTATATTTTCTAGTCCCTATTATCAACAGTTCTACTGTAGAAGGTAAGAGCACAACTCTGATGTCAAACTTTCTGGGTCCATATCCTCTCTCTGCTCAGTTTCCTAGCTGTGTGAACTTGAACAAGTTTACTTCACCTCTTTCAGTCTCCTCATCTGTGGATGGTATAATGACACTTCCTACCTCAGGGTCATTGTGGGGAATTTGAGTTAGTGCATGTTAAGTGCTTAAAGTCAGGCATCTAGAAAATTCTCTATAAATCTTAGTTGTTATTATTATCAAACATCTAAATCACCACAAGTAACTGCAGATCTGGGTATGCTTCCTAAGCAATACATTCTGCAGGAATGGTTAGTGCTCTCAGAAGTCATTGACCTTCAGGAGAGATGGATGTGGTCTTTGCCTAGTATTGCTTCCATTATGTGCTCTAAAAGATAAGGAATATAAAGGTATGTTGGGCTGGAGGAATGGGTTAGAAGCTCCACCAGTGGATGCTTTCGGTAAGAGAGTGTGTCTATCATGGTTTATTGTTACTGTATTTGCTTTTAATGAATGAGTAAGCTTTTTGAGGACAGGCAAATACTTGGTGGAATGATTAGACATGGGGATTCCTGGGGCCTTCCTATTCTCAGTCTTGAGGGGTTATGATGGGAAGGTTGGTGACCAGAAACTATGTTTTTAAAAGCCAGGGCTAGACAGAATTTTGTTGTTGTTGAAACTGAAGTGTTTAGGAACAAGCTGAGGGCCGGGCATGGTGGCTCATGCCTGTAATCCCAGCACTTTGGGAGGACAAAGTGGGAAGATCGCTTAGGCCCAGGAGTTCAAGACTAGCATAGGCACTATAGTGACACCCTGTCTCTACAAAAAAAAAAAAAAAAAATTAATTAGCTGGGTGTAGTGGTGCACACCTGTAGTCCCAGCTACTTATGAGGCTGAGGCGGGAGCATCGCTTGAGCCTGGGAGGTTGAGGCTGCAGTGAGCCATGATCGAGTCACTCACTGCTCTCCAGCCAGGGCAACAGAGTGAGACCCCATCTCTAAAAAGAAATAACATAATCCTGAGGCAGGAACAAGGTGTTCCTAAAATTTATAGGAAATGCAAAAGATCTAGAATAGCCAAAACAATTTTTTAAAAAGAGCAAAAGTGGAAAATTTTCATTTTTCAATTTAAAAACTTACTATAAAGCTACAGTCAGGCCGGGCACGGTGGCTCAAGCCTGTAATCCCAGCATTTTGGGAGGCCGAGATGGGTGGATCACGAGGTCAGGAGATCGAGACCATCCTGGTTAACACGGTGAAACCCCGTCTCTACTAAAAAATACAAAAAACTAGCCGGGCGCGGCGGCGGGCGCCTGTAGTCCCAAGTACTCGGGAGGCTGAGGCAGGAGAATGGCGTGAACCCGGAGTCGGAGCTTGCAGTGAGCTGAGATCCGGCCACTGCACTCCAGCCTGGGCGGCAGAGTGAGACTCCGTCTCAAAAAAAAAAAAAAAGCTACAGTCAAGGCAATGTGGTACTGGCATAAAAATACACACATTGTACCGGGTACAGTGGCTCACTGTTGTAATCCTAGCACTTTGGGAGGCCAAGGCAGGTGGATCGCTTGAGGCCAGGAGTTCATTTAAGACCAGCCTGGCAACATCTCTACAGAAAATACAAGAATTGGCCAGGCATGGTGGTACATACCTGTAGTCCCAGCTACTTGGAGACTGAGGTGGGAAGATGGTCTGAGTCTGGGAGGTGGAGGTTGCAGTGAATTGAGATAGCACAACTGTGCTTCAGCCTGGGAGACAGTGTCAGATCTTGTCTGAAAAAAAAAAAAAGAATAGATGTATAGATCAATAGAACAGAACCAATAGTCTGGAAATAAATCCTTATATTCAGTAGATTTTTGACAAAGTTGCCAAGGTCATTTATTAAAGAAAGGATAATACTTTTAACAAATAATGCTGGGACAAGTGAATATCTGCATGATGAAGTTAGATATTTATTTCACATTATACATAAAAATAAACTTTTTTATTTTTGTATTTTTTTGAGACAAGGTCTTGTTCTGTTGCCAAGGCTGGAGTATAGTGGTACAGTCACAGTTCACTGCAGCCTCGACCTCCTGGGCTCAAGGGATCCTCCTGCCTCAGCCTCCTGAGAAGCTGGGACTACAGGCTCATGCCACTACACCTGGCTAATAATTTGTATTTTTTGTAGAGACAGGGTCTCACTATGTTGCCCAGGCTGGTCTCAAACTCCTGGGCTCAAGTGATCCTCCCACCTGAGCCTCCCAAAGTGCTGGGATTACAAGTGTGAGCCACTGCGCCCAGCCTAAAAATAAACAAAAAATAGATCATAGACTTAAGTGTAAGAGCTAAAACAATAAAACTTATAGAAGAAAACATTGGAAAACATCTTTGAGACTTCAGGTTATGCAAATATTTCTTAGATAGAACAACAAAGGCACAGTCTATAAAAGAAGAAAAAATGAATACTTTGGACCTAATCAAAATTCAAAATTTTTGCACTCCAAAATGAAGAACAAATAAAATGAAAAGACAAACAGGAGACTGGGAGAGAATATTTCTAAAACATGTATCTAATAAAGAAGTTGTATCCAGAATATATACTCATATACCTCAGTAATAAAAAGATAAAAACCCACTTACAAAAATGGGCAAAAGGTTGGGTGCGGTGGTGGCTCACGCCTATAATCCCAGCATTTTGGGAGGCCGAGATGGGCAGATCACCTGAGGTCAGGAGTTTGAGACCAGCCTGGCCAACATGGTGAAACCCTGTCTCTACTAAAAATACAAAATTAGCTGGGTGTGGTGGCACACACCTGTAATCTCAGCTATTTGGGAAGCTGAGGCAGGAGAATCACTTGAACCTGGGAGGTGGAGGTTGCAGTGAGCTGAGATGGCGCCATTGCACTCCAGACTGGGTGAAAAGAGTGCAACTCTGTCTCAAAAAAAAAAAAAAAAAAGGCAAAAAGAGTGAATAAAAATTTTACCAAAAAGAATATGAATGACTACAAAGCACATGGAAAGATGGTCACTAGTCACCATGGAAACGCAAATTAAAACCACAACGAGATACCATGTTACACCTTTTAGAATGGTTACACCAAAAAGACAGAAAGCAAATATGGCAAGGATGTGGAGAAATGAGAACCCGCCTGCATGCTCCGGGGAATGTAAATTATCCACTTTGGAAAATAGTTTGGTCATTTCCTAAAAAGCTAAACCTACACTTACTTTATCATCCAGCAATTCTACTCCTAGGTATTTATCCAAGAGAAATGAAAACATATATTCACACAGACTTATATGCAAATATTCATAAGTCTTATTCATCATATCCAGAAATTGGATATTATGAATACTCAATATTTAAGACATGTAAATACTTAGTGAAATGATTAGACTGTGAATTCCTGAGGCCTCGTGTTCTCAGTCTTGAGGGGTTATAATGGGAAGATTGGTGACCAGAAATTTTCCTTTTAGAAGCAACTGTCTTTTTATAAACCATCCTAAATGTCCATCAACAGGTCAATGGAGATACAAAAAATGTGTTATATCCTTACAATGAAGCATTACTCAACAAAAAAGAGAAAAGGAACAAACTACTGATACATGCTGTGACATGAACAGACCTCAGAATCATTATAGTGAGTGGAAGAAACTAGACACAAGCAACCATAAACTGTATGATTCTATTTACATGAAATGTCAGAAAAGGCAAATCTATAGAGATAGAAGGTAGATTAGTGGTTGCAGGATATGGGATGGGAGATGAGGATTAACAGTGAAAATGAAGGATCTAATTGGGGTGGAAATACTCTAAAACTGCTTTCTGGTGATGGTTACACAACTCAGTAAATTTATAAGAATCTGAATTGTCCACTTGAAATGGGTGAATTATTTGAAATGCAAAATATGTCTCAGTAAAGTGTGTGGGGGGAGAAAGAGGGAGGAAGGGAGGTGGAGACAGACGGGGAGAGAGAGAGAGAGAGAAAGAAAGAAGGAAGGAAGGAAAGGAAAAAGAGAGAGAAAGAAAAAGAAGGAAGGAAGAAAGGAAAGAAAGAAAAGAAAGAAAGAGAAAGAGAAAAAGAAAGAAGGAAAGAAGGAAGGAAAGAAGGAAGGGAGGGAGGGCGGGAGGGAGGGAGAAAAGCAAAGAAAAGAAAAGAAAGAAAAGAAGAAAAGAAAAGGTTGGAGCCAGGCTGTTTGGATCTGAAACCTGGCTCTGCTACTTACTAGCTGTATGATCTCAAGTAAGTTAAACCTGTTTTTGTCTCAGTTTCCTGCCAATAAAATTGGGGAAAATAAGTTATTTACCACAAAGCCATGCTGGGAAGATTGTGGTGATACTTCAAGAGTGCTGGGCTGGGCGCAGTGGCTCACACCTGTAATCCCAGCACTTTGGGAGGCTGAGGTGGGCGGATCACGAGGTCAGGAGATCGAGACCATCCTGGCTAACACGGTGAAACCCCATCTCTACTAAAAATACAAAAAATTCGCCGTGCATGGTGACGGGTGCCTGTAGTCCCAGCTACTCGGGATGCTGAGGCAGGAGAATGGTGTGAACCGGGGAGACAGAGCTTGCAGTGAACCGAGATCGCGCCACTGCACTCCAGCCTAGGCGACAGAGTGAGACTTGGTCTCAAAAAACAAACAAACAAACAAACAAACAAAAATGCTTAACACAGAGCCGGGACCCTAGAAAGAGCTCAAAAGATATTAGCAATATTTAGCCTACCAAGGATTCAGCACGGACTTAGTCGAACTTAAGTCAAATCTTGGAGAATATGGACAGTGGCTTGCAGAGGATATTGACTGGTCTTGTGAAAATGACTCCTGGGGAGCCTGAGAACCTACAGCCTATGATTTGTCAGTTGCATGCAGACTGGGGGATTGGAACACAGGAGCCTCAAAGATGAAGAGTTTTTTTTCCACCACAGTAGCAGTTACAGAGGCGTCATCCTGCTGCCCATAAATGTGGCTACAATGTGTAACGTTTCAGCCCCAGTTCAACAAGTATTTAGGTAACGCCCACTCCCTGCCAGGTCCTGCTGGGGCAGAGGACAGGTGATTTGGAGGCACAGAGGAGGGACATCTCACCTTGCCTATGCAGTTTTCGAGGATTGATATCTTAGCATGACCTGAGAACCCCTAGAAGTTACCCAGATGAAGGGGTGCAGAGAGTTACCCAGGCAGAGGGCATAGCTTGAATAAAGCCCAGAGGCGATAGGGAGCTTGCTGAGTTCAGTGAAATGAGGATGTGGAAAGCAGAGTGACAAGAAGAAAGACTTGGGGTCCCAGGGAAAGGTCTTAGGTGCCATGATAAAGAATTTTATTGTAAATAGTGCTGCAATAAACATACGTGTAGATGTCTTTATAGTAGAATGATTAGAATACATGGACACAGGGAGGGGAACATCACACACCCGAGCCAGACGAAGGTTGGGGGGCAAGGAGAGGGAGAGCATTAGGACAAATACCTAATGCATGTGGGGCTTAAAACCTAGATGATGGGTTGATAGGTGCAGCAAACCACCATGGCACATGTATGCCTATGTAACAAACCTGCACATGACATTCTGCAAGTGTATCCTGGAACTTAAGGTTAAAAGAAAAAAAAAAAAAGGCCATCTGGAGGGAGAAAAGGGGAAAACACAACACAAAAATAATTTTATTTATCCTGAGGAGTCAGTGGAGAGTTCTAAGCAGGTTCTTGATATCTTTCGGCTCAGAAATCTTCAATTAGATGGTCCCAAATGGCATCTACTATCATACTTTAAGAGAGCCTGCTCTGTTGATTAGGAGCAAATAAATGTCCTCCTGGATGTATGTGGCTTGGGTTTTGCATTTGGGCTACTCAAATGCAAGTTCCTCCTGGGACCACATCCATGCTAGTGGCTGGCTGAAAAATGGCTTCATGGCTCTCATGAGGGGAATAAAAGGCATGGAGTGGTGGCTGTGAGCCTGTCTGCAGGGCCAGACCTCAGAAAAGCAGAGGGTTGTAAATGTTTCATAAACTTCTCTCTGGGTGCTTGCTCTGGCTGAGAGCCCATTCATAAGCCGAGGCGGCTGAGGGGCAGGTATTGTGCCGGTTACTATAGCATCACCTTGGAAAGGCTCACTTGGTGAGAGCCGCAGGCGAGCTGAGGTGGGGCAGAAGGGGGACGCGGCTGGCTGCAGGGGCTGGAGCTAGGCCACGAATGCTGCTGCTGGTCTCAGGACTTCTGGTGGTCCGGAGTTCATGTTAGCGTCCCCAGCTGCAGCCCAGGGACGGAGAGAGGCTGCGCTCAGTCTGAGAGTGGCTGCCTGAGACAGCGGCCACAGGCTGCTGCAGAGCGTGTAGCTTTTGCAAGGGGCTGAATTCCCAGCCAGACATCCCTTGGCCTCTTTTTTGGAGGGGTGGGGAGCAGAGAGAGGAGGGAGTTGTCTTGGAAGATCCGGGCTGGGTTTCATCTCCTTTTTGATTTTGAGTAGTTCCCTCCATGAGAACTGACTTCCAGGTGTTCACCAAGGGAAACAAGGTGGTCCTCACTCTGGAAATGAGAAAGGATGACAGTTTTTGAGACTGACTGTTAACGGCTCAGAGGTACCCTTCATTCAAAATGCCTTTTAAAGCATTTGATACCTTCAAAGAAAAAATTCTGAAACCTGGGAAGGAAGGAGTGAAGAACGCCGTGGGAGATTCTTTGGGAATTTTACAAAGGTAAAGTTTGAATGCGGACTTTAGTTCCTTTCTGAGTAGCTTCGTATTGCCAATATGTGAGAGACTTGGTATCACGTTTTTAAAACCACACTTTAATGTGGAGAGGATGGGTCAGATTAGATCCTTCTGGAGCCCCTTCTAGCTCCAGTAGTCTATGTCTGGAGGAAAAACAGATGCATTAAAAGTATTGGGTTCTATTAGGAAAATATCGAGACAAGTATTCTGTTTATATAGCTGGATTAGCACTTTCTGGAGATGATGATATTGCATGTGGTATGTTTGGCATTGAATTAGAAAATATTTAGGGAGATAATATTTTATGTTAATTCATTAGTAATGACAAATATAGTTA
Source organism: Papio anubis (assembly GCF_008728515.1). Lineage (NCBI taxonomy): Eukaryota > Metazoa > Chordata > Mammalia > Primates > Cercopithecidae > Papio > Papio anubis. The sequence goes on from NC_044984.1 coordinate 94,747,012, forward strand.
TGCCTTGAACTGAAATAATTTTTATGAGTTTTTCACTGAATCTTTCCACTATAAATGAAAATTAAATATTTGTAATTTTTAGCTTATTTAATAAAATATGTAAAGTGGTTCCTGATTGTATAGTTTGCAAAGAGGATAGTTACACATTAGTTTGAAGGAGGTAACTTAAAAAATTTCTTTAAAGCAGAAAATCTCACATAATTGCAGTGGGAAAATGTTAAGTACTATCATTGAATTGAATGAGATTTTAGTCCAAACCAAAAAGTAAATATTTTTTAAAGTAAAATATATTAGTGGAAGGTGAGTTTGCCATAAATGAATGAATTAATGTGATATTTTTAATTTATGAATTTGTATAGACATAGTAAATGCCTTCTCAAATTATATAAATGATTTCATAAGTGGTCCTTATGTGCAAGGTAAAATGACTGCTTTATCTCTCTGATAATAAATAAATGTGAAAAATACCTTTGATAAGCTTTTCATTTGCTTGGATGATTATTTCTAATCCTGGTGAGTGAAAATGCCATCTGGTGTGCTCTTTAACTTTTCTGTTATCTCTTAAATTTAAAAACTTTTTCATTTAAAGAACTATTTCCAGGCAATCTGAGATTCATCCCATTTCTTGTGTTTTAAGATACATATGCTCCTGTCAGTGTTAAATTTTCCATTATATCACTGCTAATAAACTTTCCTAATAAAAAAAGGGTTGGACACCTTATTATTTTAGTAATTAAAGACAAAAAGGCTTCAATCAGACCTACACTGAATTAGCATGTCTAGATGAAAACCTAGCTCAGTGACAGCAGCAGAAACCAGCCAAATACAGAAAAAATTACAATAACATTTTTTTCAGAGTGTTTTATCCTTCCGTTGAGCACTCCCCAGGTAACATCTTATTGTGATGGCGTTCATTTGATTAGAAATGCAAAAATAATTTTTGCATAATAAACACAATAGCTTAATTGGCTTATTCAAGTGATGACAATGGAATCTGGCAAAGTCAAGAACGAAAACCATAGGCCAGGCACAGTGGCTCACGCCTGTAATCCCAGCACTTTGGGAGGCGGAGGTGGGAGGATTGCTTGAGGCCAGAAGTTCGAGACTAGCTTGGGGAACATAGAAAGACCATGCCTCTACAGAAATATAAAAAATTAGCCAGCATGATGGCGCATGCCTGTCATCTTAGCTTCCCAAGAAGTGGGAGTATTGCTTGAGCCCAGACATTTAAGGTTGCAGCGGGCCAAGATCGTGCCTCTGTACTCCAGCCAGGGTGACAGAGTCAGACTCTGTCTCAACAAAACAAAACAACACAAAAAACAAAACAAAATCAAAAAACCCATGACATTGGGCCATACTCACCATTATAAACAGCAAACTCTGCCTTAGTTTATAAAATACTTGATATAAAAAAATACTTAGGAATTTTCTTTTCAAACTTAAGTTTAATTGCTTTTTTTGAAATTTAATTGCTTTTTTCAATAGGAATTATTGATCTAAGAGCCGGTTTTGCTATGTTGGATTGGAGGAGCCACATGGAGATCTTTTTGTTTACCAAATTGGTTTGCTTAGGGATATAACAAAATTGGTGATTTTCCAAAATGTGTGACCTCAACCAGAAATTGGGCTATGTGTCTAGGACTGTTTGAACAGTTTCCTCAGAACAATAGAAAAACAGCTAGCACAGTGCTAGGGACAGAGAATGCACTAAACAAATGCTAGATATTGTCATGGTTGTCCTAATTGTAGAATGGCTTTAGAAAAAATAAAGCCAAGGTCAAATCCCTGTTTTCAGTGATCTATAGAGAGAAATTATTGGCGGAAGAAGTGAAAACAGACATTGCTTGAGCGGTGATTCAAGTTGATCCTCAGTTCTAGTGAGGAATTATTAAGACCAGCTCTGCCACATGTTTGACATTAACCACAGGTGTATAAGGTAATTGTATGTAAATGACCCTGCCCAGAGCCTGGCATATACTGGGCATTTCCCTCTCATTTCATTGCTTTTAAAACCAGTTGACAGAATCCGATGTAAAAAAATCACAAAGAACTGTTTTCTGTTTTGTAGGAGAATTTGGAAGCTAGAAGCCCCTACATTCTAACTTACAAGGCAATGTAAATCATGGCTGTCTAATAATGTTTGAGGCTGAGGTCATCATCTAAATGGAATTCTTGAGATGCTTTTTAATCACAGTATTCCTCACGGTCAGGGGAGTGGCAATTGCACAGGGAAGCATTTGAGAGTTCGCACACAGGGTTGATTACAGTCAGGCATGATTAGCCTTCCTGGAAAACAGTCATTGATAAGAAGCAGCTGAGCAATTAATCAGCTAAAGGTAAAATAATATATTAGAAGTGTAGGAAGAAAGAAGATGCACTCATTTATAGTTTAGTATTGCATTATATAGATGACATAGAAAGCATTCAACTTGGAAATTAATGTCTAGAAATTGACATGCAGATTTGTTCAATTTAAATTACAATTTATGTATCCTTTAATTGTTCATGTCTAAAAAACATAATAGTGACAAACAAAACAGTATCTTTCAGACACAGTAAACTCATTTAATTCTATTAAAAACCCCATAGAGAGGGGATTACTATAATTACAACTTTTTTTTTTGAGATAGGGTCTCGCTCTGTTGCCTAGGCTAGAGTGCAGTGATGTGATCATAGCTCACTGCAGCCTCAAACTCCTGGTGTCAAGCCATCCTGCCTCCTTGGCCTCCCAAAGCGCTAGGATTACAGGCATGAGCCACAGCATCTAGCAACAATTTTACAGATGAGAACACTGAGCCACAGAGAGGTTAAATAGCTTGCCCAAGGTCACACAGCTTGTAAATGGCAGAGCTGGGTTTCAAACCAGATGTTCTGTGCCCATCATTCTTAATCACTACATTATGTTATTTCTCTAATCAAGTGTCTTTCCTCTTCCTACTCACTGTCTTGATATTGGGCCGCTTATTTAGGGAGGTATACTTGGACTGCAATGTAGCCAGCAACTTCTGGACCTGCTGGCAAGTATGGGCTATTCTCCTAACTGGTTGTACCTTTATTGAAGGCTTTCTCCAAGGGAGGCTTAAGGGGAGTCTGGTCTCTTTACAAGTATGTCTCTCTTCCCTTTAAATGAAACTAGTCCCTGCATTGTGTCTGTCCTTAGCATTCAGGAGTGTGCCAGATATGCACTTCCTGCTCCATCAACAAAGGCGAGTGTGTTAAAGCTTGCTCTGAGATCAGGCGATCTTGGGTTCCAATTGCTGCAACATCCCTTACTTCCCTGCCTGCATGACCTCTGGTAACTTGGCTGCAATGGGGTGACTCTAGGAAACCAAGTCAGATTACATCTCACACCTGCTCAAAGCTACCTCACTCAGAGTTAAAGCCAGGGCCCTTTCAATGGCCTTCAAGGTCCTCTGTGATCTAGGACTTTTGGAAGGCTCTCTGAGTTCATCTGTGATATTTACCTACCTCACTCTACTCTGGATTCACGGGCCTCCTGGCTCTTATTAGAACTCCCTAGATCCACTCCTGTCCCAGCTTTCGCCCTATGTTTCTTTTGCTTAAATGCTTTCCTCCCAGATAGCCTAATGGCTCATTCCCTCACTTTCTTCAAGTCTCTGCTCAAAGATCCCCACTTTCCTGGCCATTCTATTTAAACACGAAGCTCACCTGCCCTCCTCCTCCTGCCCTCTTCTCTGTCCCTCTTTCCTGCTTTACTTCACCTCTGTCTTAGGTAGGTTCCCTAAAAAGCACAGCCTGAGACAGGGATTTGGGTGAGCCTATAATGTGATTGAATGAGCTTTTCCTGAAAAAACTGGGAGGGAGTAAAAACAACAAAGGAAAGGAGAGGCTGGGTGAGGTGGCTCACGCCTATAATCCTAGCATTTTGGGAGTCCAAGGCGGGCAGATTGCCTGAGTTCAGGAGTTTGAGACCAGCCTGGGCAATACGGTGAAGCCCCGTCTCTACTAAAAGACAAAAAATTAGCCAGGTATGGTGGCATAGGCCTATAGTCCTAGCTACTCAGGAGGCTGAGGCAGGAGAATTGCTTGAATCCGGGAGGCAGAGGTTGCAGTGAGCCGAGACCACACCACTGCACTGCAGCCTGGATGACAGAGGGAGACTCCGTCTCCGAAAAACGAAAAAAAAAAAAAAAAAAAAGGAAAGGATAAAGAGCCAAGCAAGGATGCACGCTCACAATGCCCGGGGGCCAGATCCACAGGGGAAGGCTCTGGAGCATAAGCCATGTGCTGGTCCTTCCTTTGGGGCAAGTGGGGCAGCCTTTTATATCTCTGCCTCAGTCAGTCATCAGCTCTGAGTTGATGGGGGTGGGTGAGGGGTTTCTTTGGAGGCCACTGAGCAGTGGGAAGTTCTCCAGGGTTCCTCATGCCAAGACTAGAAGCCCAGGCAAGGAGTCACCATGGTGGCAAGGGTCATGGGTCCTGATCCTCAGGAGGAACCAGAACTGTCACCTCATCAAGGGAGCAGGAAGAAATGTGTTTGGCACCTGGGTGGCCCACTCGGACATCTCCTGATACTGCCTGGGCTAGTTTTATTATTTTTTTAATTTTAATTTTTAAAATAATAGAGATGGGGGTCTCACCATGTTGATTAGGCTGGTCTTAAACTCCTGGGCTCAGGAGACCTTCCTGCCTTGGCCTCCCAAAGTGCTAGAATTACAGACACGAGCCACCGCACCCCGCCTAGTTTTAACTGTAAATGGGAAAATACAGCAACCATGACCCGCTAGCAGCTCTGGAAGTAGAACTGTGCTTGCCTATCAAGGGGATCTGGGGAGTGCGCGATGGTGTCTATGACAGCCCACCCACTGCACCGCTCAGATCACATGAAGTTCATGCCATCTAGGTACAGCTTCTCCAAGACTCTATGGTTGTAATTCCCGAGGAGCCTTCCAAAGAAGAGTTATTAAGACGGAGTCCAGGTCCCACTGTGATGACTGGTCCCTCCTCTCCACCCCTTTTGATTCCCCTCACTTCTGTTGGTTTGCGTGATGGGTTGCCCCAGCTCTTCATCTCTGAGAAGTCTAAATCCTTGGTTAACATAAACTCACCAGGTCATGGTTGCTGTATTTGCCCACTGAGAGTTAAAAACTAGCCAAGGGAGTATCAGGGGATGTCTCAGCGGATCATCTGGGTGCCAAACATATTTCTTCCTGCTCCCATGATGAAGCAACAGTTCTGGTTCTTCCTGAAGATCAGGATCCATGACCCTTACCACTGTAGTGACTTCTTGCCATGTCTTCCGGTCTTGGCACAAGGACCCCAAAGTGACTGAGCAGCTGTCATAACCATATGTTGACTGAGATTTCCATTGTGTTCCTAAATGGAAGAATTCTTCCTTGTAAATCAGGATTTCTAGACCCTCAGAGCCTAAGTTGAAGAGATGAGACATTCCTCAGGTGGGTTACTGGGAATGATGGCAAGTGGGGCCATTCCTTCTCTCATGCCTTGTTTCTTTGACCTATGTGTTCTGCCCATTGGGCACACAGCACTATATCATAACTGTTGGGTTTTTTGTTTGTTTGTTTGAGATGGAGTCCCGCTCTGTTGCCCAGACTGGATGCAGCAGCTTGATCTCGGCTCACTGCAACCTCTACCTTCTGGGTTCAAACAATTCTCCTGCCTCAGCCTCCCGAGTAGCTGGGATTACAGGCACCCACCACCGTGCCTGGCTAATTTTGTATTTTTAGTAGAGATGGGGTTTCGGCATGCTGGTCAGGCTGGTCTCAAACACCTGACCTCAAGTGATCCGCCTGCCTCAGCCTCCCAAAATGCTGGGATTACAGGTGCATAACTGTTGGTTCATGGAATATACTGCCTCATGGAGTATAGCACCTTACCCTCCCAAGGCTTCATCTCCAAGCTGATGTCGCAGCTGCATCTTTGAGAAGCGTCTTCAGAGGCTGGGTGCTGTGGCTAACACCTGTAATCCCAGCACTTTGGGAGGCCAATGCAGGTGGATCATTTGAGGTCAGGAGTTGTAGACCAGCCTGTCCAACATGGTGAAACGTGTATTTATATATATATATATATACGCGTATATATATATATTTGAGATGGAGTCTCGCTCTGTCGCCCAGGCTGGAGTGCAGTGGCTTGATCTCCGCTCACTGCAAGCTCCGTCTCCCGTTCACACCATTCTCCTGCCTCAGCCTGCTGGGACTACAGGTGCCCATCACCACCCCCCGCTAATTTTTTGTATTTTTAGTAGAGACGGGGTTTCACCGTGTTAGCCAGGATGGTCTCCATCTCCTGACCTCGTGATCCGCCCTCCTTGGCCTCCGAAAGTGCTGGGATTACAGGCGTGAGCCACTGCACCTGGCCAAAACATGTATTTTCTACTAAAAATACAAAAATTAGCTGGCGTGGTGGTGGGCACCTGTAATCCCAGCTACTCAGGAGGCTGAAGCAGGAGAATTACTTGCTTGAACCTGGGAGGCAGAGGTTGCAGCGAGCTGAGATAGAGCCACTGCACTCCAGCCTGGGTGACAGCAACACTCCATCTCAAAAAAAAAAAAAAAAAAAAGAAAAAGAAAAAGAAAAGGAAAAAAAGCTTCTTCAGCTCAGCTCTGGCAGGCTGTCAGCTTCTGGATGGTGTGGTATATGGCAAGGCTTAGGGATCCCATTGTCATGTGCCCACTGCTATGCCATCTTCACCATAAATTGGGTGTCTTGGTCTGAGAAGATGTGATGTGAGATCCCATGTTGAGAAATCAGACAGTGAATCCTCAACATGAAGCCAGATAGTGATGCTGGCTGAGACTTGTAGTCTGAATAGGCAAACTCATACATGGAGTATTTCAACCCCAGTCAGGATGAATTGCTACCCTTTCCAGGATGAAGGGGTCTGTTATAAACAACTTGTGACCAAGAAACTTGTTTGTCCCCTCAGGAATTGTGCCATCTCAGGGGCTCTGCATTGGTCTTGCTGCTGACAGCAGCAGGAGCTAGCTCAGTCCTGGTGAGTGGAAGCCCTGACACAGCCTCCATCCCTACTGCCATGGTTACTCAGTTCACAAGTGCACTGCTCTAGCACCGGGTGGCTGAGGATGGAAGCTGGCTGACATCAACTGGCCAAGTCAGCCTGTCTATCGTCTGTTTTGTGCCTCTTCCAAGTGGCATGTGATAATGTGCAATCAGGAGAGCTCATACTAGGCATCCACTCTTATAGACTGATCCACATCCCTTCCCCAGATCTTCTTCCCAGTCCTCCAATATTGCTTTTTCTGGCCCCTGACCTCCAGTGAACTCATTCACCACTGCCTATGAGTCCATGCATATCCCTACCTTTGAATGTTGCTCTTTTCATACAAAATGTGTGGCCAGGAGACTGCTCAAAACTCTGCCTATTGGGAGGCTTTCCCCCTCACTGTCCTTCAGGGCCATCCCTGGGGGGGCTGGAGTATAGCAGCAGTCCATTTGCAACATGCTGTAACATACCAAATTGACCAGCTCTGGACCAAACTCAGTTTTTTTCCTCCTGTAATTTGTTCACGGGTGTGAGCTTATGGGGAGGCATTGGTACAGCAGATATGGGTCATGTGGAAACCTGGCCCCTCTCACATGGGCTTACTTGTGCCCTGTGGCCCTGCTGGTGTTAGATTCCAGATGGATCACTTCCATCTCATGATGAACAGTTGGACGTCGCAGGTCTGATAGTACCTAGCTCATGATAGGTCGTTTTGGCTGCATGGCCTCTTCATATTGCATGGTCAGATGCTGTGTCTCCACCAGGACTCAGTAACATGGCATGACTTGTTTTTTGTCTGTTGTATATTTCTCTAATATAGATGATATGGCTTTGTCCCAGAATCCTAAGGCTTTGTGCTATATTTCTCCTACTGAGTTTTGACAGAAACCTCATATAGTGTCTTTTCCTATTCAGATGACTTTAGTGCCAAGGGTATGCTGGAGAATACAGCCCTAGTGGCAAGATCACTCTTATTGCAGCCTGGACTTGCTACAGAACATTTTCTTGTTTTTGGATTTCATTAAAAATCAGCAGTTTTTTATGTCATGGAATAAGTGGGTTAGAACAATATTCCCAAGTGTTGAATACACTGCCTCAAAAACCCAAAGAGGTCTGCCAACCATTGTGCGTCTTCCTTAGTGGCAGGAAGTTCAAAGCACAATAACTTTTCCTTCACTTTGAAGGGAATGTTCTGGAATGTCTCGAACACTAGACCCCTGTGAACTTCGCCCATGTGATGGACCTGTGATCTTTGTAGCAATTTTTTCCCACCCTTTGAAGCACACATGTCTTACTGAGGCATCCAGAGTACTTGTCAGTTCTTGCTCCTGAGGTCTAAACAACATAATGTCGTCTATTGGTCATAATAGATCAATGTGATGTTCTGCAGCTGGTCCAGAAGGTCTCTCTGACTATATTATGAGAGAGAACAATCCACGGATATATACTGTCGTTCATCTCATGTCACTGTGAACTTCTTAGCCTCCTTTCTAATGGATATGGAAAGAATGCACCAGATCAAGACAGGCAAGCTATGTACATGAGTTAAGAGTGTGGTAGTTCCCTGCCATCCACCATGATCCCTTCTTTTTTTTTTTTTCAGGGGCCCAGGCTGGTGAATTACATTGGGATCTAATGGGGGCTACTACCTCTGCATCCTTTAAGTCTCTGAAGGTGCAATAATCTCTGTCATTCTGCATAATATAATACTGTTTTTGATTTATCTTCTTACCCAGGGATGACAGTTTTAAGGATTTCCATTTGACTTTTTTTCTATTACAATAGCTTTTATTCTACAAGTCAAGGAACCACTGAAAGGGTTTTCCAAATGCTAGGTGTCTGTCTTCCAATTATACATGTGGGAATCATACATGGGGAAATGACCACTGGGTGGGTCCAGGGACGTGAACTCACTATGAGACGAACCTGTGCCAGGACTCCACTTATTACCTGACCCTCATAAGCCCCACTCTAACGGAGGCAGGATAGTGCTATAAATCCCTGAGTATCAACATCAGCTTTCCCCTTTACCCAAAAGTCTGCAAACGATCGAGGTATTTCTCTTTCTTCAGTGTATGTTTACCCAAGTTAATGGTGGTAGACTCCTTCGGGGAAGGACTGTGGGCATCACGACTGCATTTTCTTCTGCGGTGTTGCAGGTTCCTTAGTCACGGAACCTTCAGTCTTCTTCAGTCTTCAGCAAGAGAGTGTGACTTTCCATTGGGGTGACCAGCCTCAGCCTACTGCTCATTCATCAGCTCTTGATCTTTTCTGGTTTTATGTATATGAAACATACCCTTACTGGCTGCCCTTTTTTTTTTTTTTTTTTTTTTTTTTGTTCCTTGGAGCACCATGTTCTGTGATTCATCTCTGAGATTCCTATGGGCTGATTCCCTAACTGTCATTCTGAATTTCCTGCCCTTGCCTATGATGGTTAAGTGCTGCCAATCATCCCAATTGCCACTGGTTCTGGAGCAGCACCTCCTACGGTAAGCCTCAGCCAGCAGAGGACAGCAGCTTCTGAGCATCTCAGTGTGCTGGTGGCCCCATCACCACTACATTCCTTATTGTCTTAGGAGCAGGAGTATTCTTCAGGCCTCCTGAGGAATATAGTTCATTTGTGGGTTTTCTGGTCTTACATAGAAAATCCATTCCTGCATAGTCAGTTATTTGAGCCTTTTGATCTTCTTTATAATCTGCTATAACAGTTCCCAACATTTCTCGTTAAAAAAAAAATAAGTTAAAGAGAGACCTTTTAATTGATCAAGAGTGTGATCAACATTAAAGATAGAACAATTACAGAATTCTTATATTCCAAATAACAGAGATCAAAACTTTACTTGAAGGAATAGAAGATAGCCAGTTTAATTATCAGCAATTCATCACTAAGACTGGTTCAAATTCAGCAATTTTTCTACCAGGTATTAAAAAATGAAATAGGCTTGTAAATTAGGTTTATATAACAATGAAGGAAAAGAGAGGATGTAGACCTGGACCAACCCAAGTCAGGACACTCTTGTGGCCTTGGGCGTTCTCTCCCGGAATGGATAATTTTTTATTCTTTTATTTATTTATTTATTTGAGACAGGGTCTCACTCTGTCACCTAGGCTGGAGTGCAGTGGCACAATCATACCTCACTGCAGCCTCAACCTCCCAGGCTCAAGCAATCCTCCCACCTCAGCCTCCTGAGTAGCTGAGACTACAGTTGCGAGCCACCATACTTGGCTAATTTTTAAAATATTTTGTAGAGATGAAGGTCTCGCTATGTTGCCTAGAATGGTCCTGAACTCCTGGGCTCAAGCCATCCTCCCAACCTCAGCCTGCCAAATTGCTGGGATTACAGGCGTGAACCACTGTGCCCAGCTTTCAATTTATTTTTTTTAAAGTCATGGTGGTCATGTCCTATATCTCTGTGTACAATGTAATAATGACTAGAAATTAGTACAGAATTACATTTTAAAATCACCAGGCTCTATTTTGTTTAAGCTCTATCTCTAGGAAAAAAGCGGCAGAGAACACATACCACTAGACTGTTCTGGATAAAACACATCTCTATTTTGTTTAAGTTTCCAAGAACTGTATTAGCAGTTTATCAGGACCATTTCTCTTAAGGCCTTTGCCGGGATGTTAGACCCTGTGTCATGGAACCATGCCCCCTTTATTAGTTTCCTAGGGCTGCTGTAACAAAGTACCACAAACCGGGTGGCTTAAAACAACAGAAACTTATTCTCTCACAATTCTGGAGTCCAGAAGTCCAAACACAAGGTGTTGGCAGGGTCAAGTTCCCCCTGAAGGCTCTGAAGGAGGCCTCATGCTTGCCTCTTTCTGGCTGCTGGTAGCTGCTGGGAATCCCAGGCATGTCTTGGCTTGTGGATGCATCATTCCAATTCCTGCATTTGTTGTCACATGGCCTTCTCCCCTGGTGTCTGGGTCTATGTGTTCAAATTCCCCTCTTCTTATAAGGACACCAGTCATGAAATTAATCTAGGATGACGTCATGTTAACTTGATTACATCTGTGAAGATCCCATTTCCAAATAAGGAATTGGGGGTTAGAACATCAACATATCTTTTTTGGAGGACACAATTCAATCACCTACCATATTGACGAACTCTCCCTTATCCAACTTTACTACCCTACTCCCTCGAAATCTAGAACATTCAGGATCCATTCCTGGGCATACTTACCTGCCTCTTGATGTAAATGTTCATCAGATTCTACGACTCCTGCTCCCGGTATCTTTTCTTAGCTCAAAAGTATATTTTCTCATCTAAAGTTTATATTCTCTCTTTTTCCAACTTCTCCCAAATCCTTTTACAACAATCAGATTTTCTAAGTGCTTCTTAAAGGTTGGTAGGGTCTATAGATTCAATACCTACAGAGTAAAGCAACCATATTATATATCTTGACATAGACATACTACATATTAACACATAGAAATAGTCTCCACTTCTGCAAGGAAATACGTTGTATCATTCAAAGTTCTTAGTTGCAATCAACAGAATCCACTCTAGCTAAAGGGGAATGAAATTTAGTAAAGAATGTTAGGAATTGGGCCAGGAGAAGTGGCTCACCCCTGTAATTCCAGCACTTTGGGAGGCCGAGGTGGGTGGCGGATCACCTGAGGTCAGGAGTTTGAGACCAGCCTGGCCAACATGGTGAAATCCCATCTCTATTAAAACTACAAAAATTAGCTGGGCATGGTGGTGCGTGCCTGTAATCCCAGCTACTCAGGAGCTGAGGCAGGAGACTTGTTTGAACCCAGGAGGCAGAGGTTGCAGTGAGCCGAAATCACACCATTGCACTCCAGCCTGGGCAACAGAGCAAGACCCCATCTCAAAAACATAAATAAACAAAAAATAAAAGAATGTTAGGAATTGTTCAGACTTCCTGGAAGGATCAGGTCTGGATGCTCTATCTCTAGGAAAAAAGCGGCAGAGAACACATACCACTAGACTGTTCTGGATAAAACACAGCTGCTACCACTGGCTGCCTCTAAGTGCTGATTATATTCATGACTTGTTCCAGAAATTCTGCCACAGCAGTCACAGAGGAGCCAGTTGCCTCTGTTGCATTCAAAACCATCTGCACTACCATTCCCCTGCATGCTGTATCCTCTTCTTGTTCTGTCCCGTATCTAAATCTTATTCAAGTGCTTCGGATTTAACAGAGTTCACCTCTCATGACTTCATTGTAGCTGCAAGAGAGTCTAGGAAAAGTAGTTTTTTTGGTTTTGTTTTGTTTTTGATTTTTTTTTTTTTTTTTTTGCTGCTCCAGCAAGATTCAAAATATCAAGAAGTCATTAAGATATTCGACAGTGATAAATGATGGTTGTCTGCTCCATATGTGTGTTGCTAGTCTAATTTTTATTTTTCAACTTTTGATACAGACATGAGTACAAAACATATTTTTCTTATGTCTTGATTTTAACTACTAGAAAAGTAACAGTCCAAGTATAATGTTAAATGGCAACTGAGCTCACTGTGGAAGTGACAATAGGGAGTGGTGGGAACTGTGGTAAATTGAGAGCCAATTGTAACCATGACAGAGTGAGAGCTTGATAATTTCAGGTCTTCAGAATTTTCAGAATAAACAAGAAATCCAAGGTTTTATATGTTTGCTTGTTTCTGCTTTTTTGAGCTATCTTCTGATATTTATTTATTTATTTATTTATTTAATACAATTTTTAAAAGTAGAGATGGGGGTCTCACTATGTTGCCCAGGCTGGCCTCAAACTCCTACCCTCAAGCAATCCTCTCACCTTGGCCTCCCAAAGTTCCAGGATTACAGGTGTGAGCCACTATGCTGGGCCTTGGTTTTTAAACTCTGTCAATTAATCTAAATTCTTTTGTTTTTGTTTTTGTTTTTTTTGAGATGGAGTTTTGCTCTTGTCACCCAGGCTGGAGTGCAAAGACATGATCTCAGCTCACTACAACCTCTGCCTCCTGGGTTCAGGCGATTCTCCTGCCTCAGCCCCCTGAGTAGCTGGGATTACAGGTGTGCACCATCATCCATCATGTCTAGCTAATTTTGTATTTATAGTAGAGATGGAGTTTTGCCATGTTGGCCAGGCTGGTCTTGAACTCCTGACCTCAGGTGATCTGCACGCCTTGGCCTGCCAAAGTGCTGGGGTTACAGGCCTTGGCCTGCCAAAGTGCTGGGGTTACAGGCATGAGCCACCATGCCCGGCCAATTAATCTAAATTCTAAGAGGAAAAAAAAAAAAAAGCAAAAACCCATACACACATTACACCAGATAAACAAAACATGGTTATGAGTCACATATGGCCATTGGGCTGTCAGCTTGTCATCTGTGACTTAGGCTTTTTAAAGCCATAGAGACTATCTTTTTTTCCTCTTATTCATCTAATGATCCCTGCTGAGGTAAGAAGCAGTGACTCTCTGCTTAAATGGGGGGATAGGAAAGGGTCAAATTACCAGGAGAAAACAAAAACAGCCTAGGTTAATACCTCAAAATCTATGAAGCTGGGCTGAGTGCTAGGGATTTTTGGTTGTTGACTTTCTGAACTTATAATCTACCAGAAGAGGCAAATATCAATTTTAAAAATGAGAGACGTAGGTACTGTGAGAGCATTGACTGGGCTGGAGTTGACCAGGTGCACTTTATGGAGCTCCTTTTGAATGTGATGTGCTGAAATCCATGCTAATAAGATCCTATTTCAAATCTCAAACTAGCTCTGGGGATCGTATTTTAAATCCTCCTTCCCTTCTTTAAAATTTACCATTTATTGATTATTTATCAAGTGCTAGGAATTAGGCTAAGTGTTTTGTAACTCGGTCTTATTTAACGTTCATGGTAGTCCTATCTTCTTCTCATAAATAAGTGAACTGAGGTTGAGGGAAGTTAGGTAATTTGCTCAAGGCCACATACCTAATAAATACCACAGTCAGCATTGAACCCAGGACTGTCTGTCTCCAGGGCATGTTCTCTTAAACCCACTGCAATACTGCTTCTCCAGAACCTTTAAAAAAAAAGTCTGTGTAGGTAAAGCACTCACTATTTGTCAGGCACTTTCTGATTAGTTCCTGTGGCACACTGGTAGCAATAGGCTGGATAGCAAATCTCAGTTGTCTTCTCCCTTCACCAACTGCAGCTGGATGATCCTTGGGCAATTTGTTTTGTTTTGTTTTGTTCTGTTTTGTTTTTAAGACAGAGTTCTCACTCTGTCACCCAGGCTGGAGTGCAGTTCACTGCAACCTCCACCTCCCAGGTTCAAGTGATTCTCCTGCTTCAGCCTCCTGAGTAGCTGCGATTACAGGCGCTTGCCAGCACATCCAGCTAACTTTTTTGTATTTTTAGTAGAGATGGGTTTTCACTATGTTGGCCAGGCTGGTCTTGAAAGCTGACCTCAGGTGATCCACCTGCCTTGGCCTCCCAGAGTGTTGGGATTACAGGCGTGAGCCACTGCGTCCAGCTGGGCAAGATTTTTAAAATTCTGAGTCTCAGTCTTCTGAGCTGTAAGATGGAGGTAAGTCCTATTTGTCAAGACTATTTTGAGGATTAAGGTAGATAATATATATTTTATAGAAATCTCACAGAGTGTCTAGAGTGTAGCAAGTAGTCAATGTCCTTCAGTTAATTTTCTTCTTCTAGTAGAAGAGCAACTCAAAGATTATGTAAAAGACAACATGAGCTAAATGGGACCTTTTCGGAGGGCAAATTTGAATGCTGTATTTGTTTGCTAGGGCTGCCACAACAAAATACTACAGACTGGGTGGCTTAACCAACAGAAATTTATTTTCTGTCTGTTCTGGAAGCTAGAAGTCCAAGATCAAGGTTTGATTTCTCCTGAGGCCTTTGTCCTTGGCTTGCAGATATTGCCTTCTTGCTATGTCCTCAGATGGCCTCCCTCTATGCATATGCATCCCTGGTGTCTCTCTATGTGTCCAAGTCTCTTTTTATGTATTTTTTTGAAACAGGGTCTCCCTCTGTCACCCAGCCTGGAGTGCATAGTTCACTGCAATGTCCAACTCCTGGGCTTCAGCGATCCTCTCCCCTCAGCCTCCCAAGTAACTGGGACCACAGGCATCCATGCCACCACACCTGGCTCAAATGTCCTCTTCTTATAAGGATATCATTCATATTAGATTAGGGCCCGCCCTAAGGCCTCATTTAACCATAATTACTTCCTTAAGCACCTTATCCTAAATATAGCCACGTGTGGTGGTACTGGGGGTTAAGAGTTCAACACATGAATTTTGGGGCACACATTTCAGTTCATACCAAATACGGTGAGCAAGAAAATTGATTTAAAAATATTGTTATATATATATTTAGCTTTAGAGAGGGTCTGTCTATATTGCCCATACTGGTCTCGAACTCCTGGGCTCAAGGGATCCTCCTGCCTCAGCCTCCCAAACTGCTAGGATTACAGGCGTGAGCCACCACGCCCATCCAGTAAATGGATTTTTAAAATTATCTGCACGTTCTCTCACTTTGTGCTCCAAGTGTTGATCTTATTACCTATGAAACAAAACAAAACAAAACCTTTTCCGCAATTAGTGGGAACATTTGAATTGCAAAGAAATAGTTCTTTAAGTGCCTAAGGGTTAGTTAGCATATCTTAGGCAATTAGACTCCTGGGGCTTGGATGTTTGCTGGACAACTGTGTCTGAGAACAGAAAGCAGGCACCTCCCTAGTGTGCAGAGGGCCAGCAGTCCGCAGACCGCAGCTGTCTATATTTGGAGAAACAAGAATGAGAATGTCACTCTAGAAAGAATGAAGATTCTCTGATCTAAAAGATCAACTGCAGTCAAGCAGGGAAGGAAAACTGAATGGGATAAATAGCTGTTAGGAATAATTAAAGTCCTCCAACGCCTAAGAAATGAGTTCGTTTTTCTTCTCTTATTCTTAAATAACTTTCTCCTCTCCCCCTTTTTATAAAGCCTTTTTTTTTTTTTTTTTTTGGGCAGGGATGAATAGATCCTTAACCCTGTCTATAAGTGCTTCAAGCCAGGAATGATGTCTGGAATTGATCCACCAATTCCATTCAGTTGGACAAGGATTCATTGTTTCCAGGCACGATGCTGAACATGGAGAATAAAGATGAGTTGGAAATGGTCCGGGGATCAGGGAGACCTTCATTCATATATGGACATGACACAAATCAGTGACTTTTTTTTTTCCCCCCAAGACAGGGTCTCGTTCTGTCACCCAGGCTGGAGTACAATGGTGCCATCTCAGCTCACTGCAACCTCCGCCTCCCAGGTTCAAGAGATTCTCCTACCTCAGCCTCCTGAGTAGCTGGGATTACAGGTGCCTGTCACTGTGCCCAGCTGATTTTTGTATTTTTAGTAGAGACGGGGTTTCATTTACCATGTTGGTCAGGCCTGTTTCGAACCCCTAACTTCAGGTGATCCACCCGCCGCAGCCTCCCAAAGTGCTGGGATTACAGGCATGAGCCACCGTGCCTAGCCCCCAGTCAGTGGCTATTTACTTAGCACCTGTGCTGCTGAATGAAAATGACTCTAACTCCATGTGAGAAGTGCTCTAACAGAGGAATATGTAAAATGCTAAGGAGACACCAGGGATGGCAGAGACCCTAACGTTCAGGCAATGTCTATTCATTTATTGGCGGTAATGTGTTAGTCTTTGTAGGGTAGGCTCATGTATCTCTGTGAGATAAATGTTTATTGTACAGAAGAGGATATGTGAGATTCAGAGAGGCCAGGTTATTTGCCCCCAAGTCGAGTATCAGTGGCAGAGCTGGAAATCAAATCCAGATTATCTGACTGCCCAGAGCCTGGTGTGTTCCATGATACAGGGTGAGGGTGAGGGGGTGCTTAGTCTTCCTCTGTGAGCTAGGCTATACAAGAAATGGCCTGCTATTTGAATGCTTTTAAAACAAATCAAATCTGGCTGGGCACAGTGGGTCCCACCTATTAATCCCAGCACTCTGGGAGACTGAGGTGGGTGGATTGCTTGAAGCCAGAAGTTCGAGACCAGCCTGGCCAACATGCTGAAACCCTGTCTCTACTAAAAATACAAAAATTAGCCGGGCGTGGTGGCCTACGTCTGTAATCCCAGCTACTCGGGAGGCTGAGGCACGAGAATTGCTTGAACCTGGGAGGTGGAGGTTGCAGTGAGCCAAGATTGCACCACTGCACTCCAACCTGGGTGACAGAGCAAGACTCTGTCTCAAAAAAATAAATAAAATGAAACAAATCAAATCTGACTCTGAGCCCCCTGCCTGGGGGAAGTTAGATTTCTGTTCATTTTGGTGCTCCCCCTTTGCCACAGCAAGGTTGTGCAAAGGACTCACAAACAACTCAGGAGGTCCTGCTAGTTGTTGATCCTGATTTGCTCCTGAGCCCATGATCCCTTGAAGTGGTGGCTCAGCTGCCACTTTGGGCACAGGAAAGTGAGATCCTGTGCTCAGACCCCTCCCCACAGCTCCCGATATCCCGTCTCCAACTGGAGAGCTGCTGTAAGGGCTGGCATCAGGTCAGCCAGCTATAGGTCCTGCTTCCTGGGGAGCCCACAGCTCCTTCTTTCAGAGCCTTCCCTTTGATCATTACTTTCCCCTTCTTTCTCTCCATCTCTCATACTGTATGTCTCCCCTCTGGAAAGTCTCAGGATATCTAAGATGGCACTGTGCACACAGAGCATGCTTGTGTTGGTTCAGGTCTTCCAAGAAAGCAGATACCAAGACAGGATTTGGCACATATGAGACATGGTCTCGCTCTGTCTCCTAGGCTGGAGTGCAGTGGCACAATCACAGCTCACTGCAGCCTCAAACTCTTGAGCTCAAGTGATCTTCCTGCCTCAGCCTCCCAAAGTACTTGGATTACAGGCATGAGTCACTACACCTGGCCAAGAGATTTATTGAGGGAAAATGGGGAAGGAGCTGGAGGAGGCTGGGAGAGTGTTCAAACTGCTACCTGTGTAGGAGAGAAGGAAAGAAGAAAAGCTAGGTGAGAAGACTTTCAGACTATACTACAATACTGGGAAGTTTTGGCATGGCCAGTGGGGAGTCCTGGAGCTAGTCACTGTCAGAGGAATCCTGCCTCTGGCAGGAAAGAACGGCCTCACATCCCCGAGGTGCTGAGTTCTTGGCGGAATAGCAGCCTGTGAGAAAGAAGCGCTGTTCCCACGCCAAATGGGTGGTTGATTCAGAGCACAGCAGCTGGGGCTGTCTGCAATTAAGCACTGCAAAGCCCCACAGCGCTTTCGGTTTTCATTAGCCTTCATCTAAAGCATCTGCATGCATGTAGAGAGGGCTAAGCTTATGACAGGTGACACTTTATTAATAGCAATAGTGATAGTACTTACCACCTATTAATATAAAGTACTTTTTACATACCAGGCACTGCCATGAATCATTTACATGCATCAATCATTGAACAACCCTATGAGATACCCATTACGATTAGCCCAGTTTACAGATAGGGATTCTTACAGGCTGAATTGTGTCTTCATATGAATCTGCCCAAATTCTTTACGGTGAAATTCTAACCCTCAGTACCTCAGAATATGACTACATTTGGAGATACGGTCTTTAAAAAGGTAATTAAGGTTAAATGAGGTCCTTAGGGTAGGCCCTAATAGAATATGACTGATGTCCTTATAGGAAGAAAAAATTGGGACACGCAGATCCATAGAAGGAAGACTATGTGAAGGCACAGGGATAAGAGCCATCTGCAAGCCAAAAAGAAAGGCCTCAGAAGAAACCAAGGCCTGCTGAAACCTGGATCTCAGATTTCTGGCTCTAGAAATGTAGGAAAATACGTTTCTGTTGTTTAAGGCACCTAGTTTGTGGTACGTTGTTACAGCATCCCTGGAAGACTAGTAGCAGGTCAAGTAACTTAGCCAAAGTCACAGAGCTAGCACGTGGGAGACAGCACTGGGCGTCTCTCAGCCCAGAACCTATTCTCTTACCGTGCTCTTCTGAGTCATGGTGGCTGGGCAAGGACTACAAAGTAACAGGTGCAGATGACAAAGTGACTCAGGAAGATCATTGAGAAGGAGCACGGCTTGGTGTGCTGGGAACACACAGGAAAGGGGCCCAAGGGACCTAGACAGGAAAGGAGAAGGGTTTCATATCTTGCCTCTACCCACTAAGGGCTGTGTGACCTTGGCCGGTTTGTTCTTGCCTTCTGAACTACGGTTCTATTTTGTGTCAAATGGGAGTATTAGATTTCCCATGTCTCACTGAGCTGAATTAATGATCAAATAAGAGAATTACATGAAGGCATCTGTAGAGGAGGGCAGAGGGAAAGAACTGAATTTGCCTCATACAAGTATTGCTGGGGTTGTTACGTATTATCCTTGTTTTAGCTGCTAGGAATATACTATTATAGTAATGTGTCAACATTAGAGCATCAGTTTTCTTTCTTCTTCTTCTTCTTCTTTTTATTTTTGAGATGGAATCTCACTCTGCTGCCCAGGCTGGAGTGCAGTGGTGTGATCTCGGCTCACAGTAACCTCTGCCTCCTGGGTTCCAGTGATTCTCATGCCTCAGCCTCCAGAGTAGCTGGGACTACAGGTGCACAGAAATTCATGGAGACTACTAGGGCAGCCCATTATAAAGTCCTATCATCTAACTGCCTCTCAGAGCTAATGGCATCAATGCTTAGTCTAGCACCTCACTCATTAAGTGACGGTGAGGATTAATGTAATAAAAATAGCTGGCATATGTCACTTTTTAATATGTGGAAAGTTCTGTTCTAAATTACCTAAGTTTAATAACTCATTTATGACAATCCTAAGAACAACGCTATGAAGAAGAAACTATTATAATTCCTAGCTTACAGATGAAGAAACTGAAGTCCAGGGAGGTTAAGTAATTAGGCTGAAGTCACACAGCTGAGTAGGCGGGAGACTCAACATTTAAAGTAAAGTACATGAGCTCCTCAGTTGGACATAAATTGGAGAAGTGAGGCATCCAAGATGGCGTCAAGATTTTTTTTTTTTTTTTGAGATGGAGTCTCACTGTCACGAAGACTGGAGTGCAATGGTGCAATGTCAGCTCACTGCAACCTCCGCCTCCCAGGTTCAAGTGATTCTCCTGCCTCAGTCGCCTGAGTAGCTGGGACTACAGGTGCATGCCACCACACCCGGCTAATTTTTATATTTTTAGTAGAGACAGGGTTTGCCATGTTGGCCAGGCTGCTCTCGAACTCCTGACCTCAGCTGATCCACCTGCCTCGGCCTCTCAAAGTGCTGGGATTACAGGCATGAGTCACCGCACCCAGCCTGATGGCTTCAAGATTTTTGCTGGAGAAACCAAAGTTGCAAAATTGTCATTACTTATGATGAGAATGACTTCAGGAATTATATATATTTTTTTAGGGGAAGTCAGTTTGGACATGTCAAGTTTAAGCTGCCTTTTAGGTGTCCAAGGAGAGGTCAGATAAGGCTAGTTATAAAGATTGGGAGCTGTTAGCATATACATGGTATCCAAAGCCCAGAGCCAGCTTAGATGACCTAGAGGGCATAGATAGAAAGCAAGAGACCTGAGAACGGAGTCCTAGGCATTCTAGTGTATATAGGTGGAGGAAAGAAGGAATCAGCTATAAGAGACAAAAGAGAAGAATTAGGAGGATGACCAAGTGTTTTCCTGGAAGAACATAAAATGGCCAAGGCAGAGAAAGTGGTCAATTGTGTCAAATGCTGCCGCTAGGCTGATGAAATCAGATGAGGACTGAAAATGACTTTTGGACTGAGCCATGAGGAGGGCATCGAAAACCTTAAGAAGAGCAGTTTTGCGGGCTCAGGTTGGGAATACCTGGCTGGAGTGGGTCCAGGAGAGAACAAGAGGAGAGGAATTGAAGTCATTTCTTTCTTAAAAAAGGAAAATGAAAAATAGGAGGATAACTGAAAGAGAAAATGTATTTTATTTTAGATTGTCATATGGGAGGAATAAAAGTTTATTTATAGGCAACAGGAATGATCTATTATACTAGGGAGGAGAACATAATGGATGAAGTGTGGGGATGGGGATTTCTGGAGCAATATTCGTAAGGGGATAAAAGGGGACGAGATCTAGTGTCCAGGGAGAGGGGCTGGCCTTAGCTAGAAGCATGGACAACTGCGGATGAACACATAGACCCCATCAGTATAAATGCAGGCTGGCAAGTAGATACATCGGTAGGGAAATGATTAGAGTTCTTTTCCAATTGCTTTAATGTTCTGGCACGTTTACTAAGCTTCTACTCTGGGCTCACAACTTGAAACTGAAAGCTCCTTCCCGTGTTTTACCATCGCTTTTCACTTTGATTTCAACAAAACCCACATCATCCAGTAATTGTAGATGCTTGTGTATGTGTCTTCCTTCCCCACCAGCCTAAGAGCCGGAAGAAGGCAGAGAACATGTCATATTCTCTATTGCTCCCCAACACTTAGCACAGTACCTGAGACGCAGTAGGCACTTAATATATATCTGATGAACTGAATTGAATCCAGTATATTTGTTTCTCTATACTTGTGCTGGAAATTTGGTTTTCCTTGAGTCATAAGAATTTGCCAAGGTGCCAGGGGCAGTGACTCCCACCTGTAATCCCAGCACTTTGGGAGGCCAAAGCAGACAGATCATGAGGTCAGGAGATCAGAACTATCCTGGCCAACATGTTGAAACCCTGTCTCTACTAAAAATAAAAAAAATTAGCTGGGCGTGGTGGCACGTGCCTGTAATCCCAGCTACTCGGGAAGCTGAGGCAGGAGAATCACTTGAGCCAGAGAGTCGGAGATTGCAGTGAGCTGAGAATTGCGTCACTACACTCCAGCCTGGTGACAGACCGAGACTCCATCTCAAAAAAAAAAAAAAAAAAAAAGAACCTGCCAAGGTTGTCTTTCATATGAACCGGTGGGCAAATGACTTGTGTTTCATCCAAACTATTATATTAGCTATTTGTCACTGAATTTAATATTTATGAAAACTTGCAAGTTTTGATTATCTTTAAAAACACTTGGACCTTAAGTGGGCCATGACAGCATCCTCAGAAAGATGACAATAAGTAAGAGGATACAACTTCCTTTATAATTGACAGATAGGATTCAGTTTGCCCAATTACTGTTTTTAAAAGAAGAGATAAATTCACTATAACGAATGTGCCATAATTGGAATCTATAGAGGTCAGTGAAAAATTCTACCATTTGAATAAAAGGTGCTAGAGGACCACCTCCTTAGAGGAACCATCTAAGGAGAAAAGGATATACAACCAAATGGGTGTACATTGTGATAGAAAATGTCCCTCTCCACCTCCACTTAATATTTTATTAAGACATAGAAAAATTAGGCCAGGCACAGTGGCTCACACCTATAATCCCAGCACTTCGGGAGGCCGAGGCGGGCGGATCATCTGAGGTCGGGAGTTTGAGACCAGCCTGACCAACATGGAGAAACCTCGTCTCTACAAACAATACAAAAATTAGCCTGGCGTGGTGGTGCAGACCTGTAATCCCAGCTACTTGGGAGGCTGATGTGAAAGAATCGCTTGAACTCGGGGAGGCAGAGATTGCGGTGAGCCGAGATCGTGCCATTGCACTCCAGCCCGGGCAACAAAAGCAAAACTCTGTCTCAAAAAAAAAAAGGACTTAGAAAGATTAAGGTCAACTGTAACAGCTGGGTCGAGCAATGTGAACAAAGTCTGTCAATGCTCTTTCAGCAGGAAACTCAGTATAGCATATTGTTTTAGACACAGGCTCTGGACTTCGGCTTCTATCCTATCTCAAGTGACTTAGTTTCCTTATCTATAAAATGGCATGATGACACTATCTACCTCATGGGGTTGTTATAAGATTTAAATGATTGATTGAATGCTTATAAAAGTCCCACACAATACCCAGAACATCAGTAGTTTTAGCCACTATAACTTACTTTAATAATAATAATATTTAATAATAAGACTTACTTTAATAATAATAATACACCCATAGTATTCTACTATGGGTCTTCCTTTTTGTTTTTCATCTGCTGGTACCTTTTATCTTTTTGCTTAGTATCCTTTCTTTTTCCTTTAATTCTGGCTTTTATTTTCTGCCTATCCTTCTTCCCATGTAGAAAAATCGATGGGAGCACTGAGGAAGAAGATAACATTGAGCTGAATGAAGAAGGACGGCCAGTGCAGACGTCCAGGCCAAGCCCCCCACTCTGCGACTGCCGCTGCTGTGGCCTCCCCAAGCGTTACATCATTGCTATCATGAGTGGGCTGGGATTCTGCATTTCTTTTGGGATCCGGTGCAATCTTGGAGTTGCCATTGTGGAAATGGTCAACAACAGCACCGTATATGTTGATGGAAAACCGGAAATTCAGGTTGGTATCAATCCATGGTGGAAGCCTTTTCTTTTTGAAACAGGGTCTCACTCGGTCTCCCAGGCTAGAGTATGTGGCGCAATCTTGGCTCACTGCAGTCCCAACCTGCCAGGTTGAAATGACCCTCCCATCTCAGCATTCTCCCATTTCAGCATCTCAAATGAGTAGCTCCTCCCATCTCAGCATCTCAGCCTCTCAGATCAGTAGCTGAGACTACAATCGTGAGGAAACTTTTTTTGACTGCAGCTGTGTCAATACTTTGCTCCTTGAGAGAAAGCCCTGCAATTCCTTCAGTGATATGACAAAAAAATGGAGAGTGGCTACTTGTGCTGAGCACTGTGCAAAGTGATGGGGATAGAAAGGTGAACGACCTAGACTGGGCCCTGGAGACTAGGTGCTGATGACAAATTTTAGGCCGTGGTGGTGCCCAAGTGTGGGAGGTACACAGGATGCTCAGGCTCATAGGAGAGGGCCCAGCCCAGACTTCTCATGACATGAACAAATCATGGATGGCTGAACAGGCAAAGAGGTGTGGTGGGCGGGAAGAATTGTCGGAAGAAAAGGTATTGTGAACGACTGTAAGAAAGAGACAGAGACCGAGACAGAGAGTGAGTGTGTGTGTGTGTGTGTGTGTGTGTGTGTGTGGAGAGAGAGAGAGAGAGAGAATGCACACATACTATGTAGGTATATTTTAGGAACTGAAACAGGAGCTCGTCATCTTTTCTGTGTCACGGACTCCTGGTGATGACTGATGAATATTTGCCAAAGTAATGTTTTAAGTTCTTAAAATAAAACACAAAGGATGACAAAAGAAGCCAATTATATTAAAATATAAATACCAAAACATTTAAAAATCGCATTTGTGACATAGAAACATATGGGCTTCTTTAGTAGTACATCGGTGACTAAATCTAGCATTGGCTCTAACATCTACTGTGATTTTAAGTTGGAATGTAAGCTACTGTTGGAAATAGTGGCCATGACTGTAATACGATTTGAACATATTTACGATTTACACGTGGGACAGAGTCATAGGTACTTGTCATACAACTGTGGCTTGTTGCCTACATTCATAATGGCAGAAAATGCTAAATTTTGGTTAAGAGTGAAAATAAAGATGCATGTTTTCTTCCCATCCAAGTTCTCAGATCCGTAGGATTCCATCCACAGACTCCAGGTTGAGAACTCCCAGTGATTGGGTAGAGCACCTTGAGGTGGAGGCAACGAAGTATATAGGGGGCTAATCATCCGCAGCCTGGTGGGCGTGTAGCAAGGGGCTGCAAACATGGAGTGATCATACCTGTGCTCCAGACTGGTCACTGCCCCATCGCAGGGGGCCAGATTGAGGTGAGATAGGAATGGAAGCCACAGGGCCGGTTCAGAGGCCATCATAGTTACAAGCAAGGATACTTTGAAGTGACTTAAATAGTATTGTTTTAGGAATCACTGGAAACATAAAATCTGGTTTGCTGCTTAAATGATAGACCTAGAGAAGTACTGAGGTTATGGGGGAAAAGAAACAAACAAAAATGTCTGCCCAGTAGACACCCCATAAATGCATGTTTCATCGTACTAAACTCACACACTGCAGTGACTCATGCAGAAATCCGTTCATTTGCAGAGAGGCATTTAACAGTTCTCTGGTCCCTCCCTCTGTTTGAAGACACATTTAGATCACAGTTTTTTGAACTAGTGTCTGGGAAATCACCGCGCTGCAGGCTGTGCGGTGAAGAAGGCAGTGTGAGACCTGCAGCCATACTGTGCTGTGTCCTGTGAGACTTTTCAAGAGGGAGACGTGCTGGGCAGTATTTCCTGGGCTGACTTGACCATAGAATGCTCTCTTTCATGCCACATCTATTAGCATCATCTGGAACAGTCTCCCCTGCCAGGCACTGGTTTGAGAAAATTTGATTTCAATCTGTCAAAAAGAAGTCTTCAGTTGGTCTGCAAGCTATTTGTTTTTGCTTTTTTCAAACCAAGAGATTATTCTGCCAGAGGAAAACAGCACCATGGAGATCCTCCTAACTAGTCTCTATCTGATGCCACAGCCAAATCTGTCCTAAAAGGATATCCTGTCTTTTGTAGGGGTGTGGGGGATAGAGGTAGAAGGGCATATCATGCATTTTTAAAATAAAGAATGATATATATTAGCGAGGTTTCAGATGTGTATCACATGCATTCTTTCAGCCTTTTGTGAGCAAGGCCAGCTAATTAAAACTTGTCTGCTGAGGCCCAGATCAAAATGAGATGCTGTTTTGCATTTGTTTGTTGCCTGAAAAGATAGACCTCGGTCAATAGAGTCTGCTCTGAGGCATATGGAAAAGACATTTTGATAAACCCGAGGAACAATGCTAATGTGCGCTCTCTAGTTTCTCTGACTGCCCTCTGGAGTCTTAAGAAACTGATTAAAATCTGAAATATGGTTTAAATTTTTTTCCTCTGGACTTAGGAGTAGGGATTTAGTATCAGAAACTCTAGCACAACTCTAATTTGTGGCAGATTATTTCTCTCTTGTTCGCCTAGAACAAAGCTTAGATACTAACTGAGCATGTTTAACCAAATGACAAATACTTTGCTAATTGTATTAAGAAAAGCTCTGAAAGGCTGGTATGTTTGTTTGGTTTTTCTGTTTTAAGGGGAAGAACTAGATATTTGGCACTGAGATACCTTTAAATCTTTATTTCAAAAGAAGGAGAGAAATAAGCAGTATGAATAGGTAGATATTTAAAATATGTGGCATATGTTCTACAAGTGGTATGAAGAGTGATTTTAACTAATGCGTGATCAATCTTTTTTTTTCTTGAAATGGGATCTCTGTTGCCCAGGCTTCAGTGAAGTGGTGTGATCATAGTTCACTGCAGCCTTGACCTCCTGGGCTTAAGTGATCCTCCCACTTCAGTTTCCGAGTAGCTGGGTCCACAGGCTAACGCCACCATTCCTAGCTAATTTAAAAAAAAATGTTTTTTAGAGATGGGATCATGCCATGCTGCCCAGGCTGATCTCAAACTCCTGGCCTCAAGGGATCCTCCTGTCTTGGCCTCCCAAAGTGCTGGGATTACAAGCATGCAGCACTGTGCCTGGCCCATATTTTACATTTAATAGTTTTGAGTTAAAACATGTGAACTCTTAGAAAAGTGTTTGACATATAGTAAGAAAAAAAAATGACCGAAGTTTGAGAACCTTGTGATTTTATTTTCTCATTACTCTCAGGAAAAGTCCAAAGTTCTTCCTATGGATCATGGGCCCTTTAGGATTCAGAGGATGGGCTTTGGAACTGGCCAGACCTGGTTTTAATGAGCTCTGGGACCTTGAATAAGTTGCCCTTGTGTCCTGGTCAGGGATTGCTGGTTGCAAAGAAGAGAAGTGCAGTGAAACTGGCTCGAGTTAAAAGGGCATTATTGGGGCCTGGCACGGTGGCTGACACCTGTAATCCCAGCAATTTGGGAGGCCAAGGTGGGTGGATCACCTGAGGTCAGGAGTTCTAGACTAGCCTGGCCAACATGGTGAAACCCTGTATCTACTAAAAGATACAAAAAGAAATTAGCCAGACATAGTGACACACACCTGTAGTCCCAGCTACTTGGGAGGCTGAGGCAGGAGAATCCTGGGAGCTGGAGGTTGTAGTGAGCCGAGATAAGCGAGACTCTGTCTAAACAAACAAAAAATGATAGCGGGGATTATTGTAGGTCTGTAAGGGGATCTCATGAAAGCCAAGGGCAGAAAGCAGGTCTGTGGTATATGTTTGTGCAGTCTGCACCCCAGGACACAGAAGCCAGCCTGAGGTGGGACTGAAACCCAGGCTGTCCTCCACCCTGAGGAGGGAAGGGAGTCTTTATGTAATTCTTTCTGAGGCCACAGGACAGGCCCTGCCAGAACTGCTGAAAGGAGCTTTCCCTCATAGGAACTAGAGAAGCCTTTGCTAAGGTCTCCGAATTGCTTGCCCCACAGTCTTTCGTCTGCTTTTCTTGGAGTCAGCTCTGTTTTCCCCGGTCCTTCATGGACTGCTTTCTTTCCTCTTCCCTGGCTTCTCACCGCCCTCCACAGTGGAAGTGCCTTGAGCCTTTGTCTTGCCAGGAAGCTGATTTACTTGGCCCTGACTCTGTGACTCCATGGGGCTTAGTTGGGTTCAAGAGTGCACTATTGTCTAACTAGAATCTCTGGGGGTTTGGGTTGCTCTGTGTGTGTGTGTGTGTGTGTGTGTGTGTGTGTGTGTGAGAGAGAGAGAGAGAGAGAGAGACAGAGACAGACAGAGTCAGAGACAGACAGAGAGATAGGGAGAGGCTGACTGGCTGAGCTAGCCTATAGCTTGGCTGTCTTGAACTTTTTTTTTTTTGGAGACAAAATCTTCATCTGTTGCACAGGCTGTAGTGCAGTGGAGCAATCTCTGTTGCACAGGCTGTAGTGTAGTGGTGCAATCTCGGCTCGCTGCAACCTCCACCTCCCCAGTTAAGGCGATTCTACTCCTTAGGCTATCAAGTAGGTAGGATTAGAGGTGCATGCCACCATGCCTGGCTAATTTTTGTATTTTTAAAATAGAGATGAGGTTTCACCATGTTGGCCAGGCTGGTCTTGAACTCCTGACCTCAAGTGATCTGTCCACCCCAGCCTCCCAAAGTGCTAGGATTACAGGCGTGAGCCACCACACCTGACTGGCTTGGCTCTTTCTACTCAGGTGTCCAGTCAGCTGTGGTGGTCAGTGGGGGAGAATCCCATGTTGCTGGGGAAGGTGGAATCCTCTCAGAAGTGTGAGCAGACAGGAACTGACATTTCTAGAAGTTCTTTGCTAACCGTCATTGCCCTTATTGTGAAATGGGAATAAAAGGACTACTCTGAAGATCAAATAAGCTAACCTATATTAAATGCCTATATTAGTTCCCTGAGGCTGCCATAACATATTACCAAAAATTTGATGGCTTAAAACAATAGAAATTTATTCTCTCAGAGCTGTCGAGACAAGAAGTCTAAATCAAGGTGTTGGCAGCACCTCACACCCTCTGAAGACTTTAGCAGACTCTTCCAACTTCTAGTGGATGCAGCAGATCCTCAGTCTGGGACAATGTCACTCTCATTTCTGCCTCCATCTTCACGTGGACATCTCTCTGCGTGTCTCCTCTTTTGTCTCAAATCTCCATCTGTCTTTCTCCTATAAGGACACTTGTCATTGGATTTAGGGCACAGCTGGATAGTCCAGATATCTCATTTTAAGATTCTTGACATTTTCACATCAGCAAAGACCTGTTTTCAGATAAGGTAGCATTTATAGGTCCCAGGGATTTGATGTGGATATCTTTTGGGGGCCATTTTTTTGGCCTTTCACAATATCTGACACAGTGTTTGGTTTACTATAGTGATGGTCCATATACAGGGCCATTATTTTTTTAAATTATAAATTAAATTAAATTATTTAATTATATAATTTATAATTAAAAAATTTATTGTGATAAGAATGCTTAACATGGAGCTACTGTTTTAATAAAGTTTTTAGTGTACAATACATTATGGTTGACTGTAAGTACCATGTCGAATAGAGATCTCTAGAGCTTGTTCATTTTGCTTGACTGAAACTTTTTGCCCATTAATTAGTAACTCCTCATTTCTCCCTCCCCCAGCCCCTGGCAACCATCATTCTACTCTTTGAGTCTATGAATTTGACTATTTTGGATATGTCATGTAAGTGGAATCATGCAGTATTTGTCTTTCTGTGAGTGGCTCATTTCACTGAGCATAATGTCCTCCAGGTTCATGCAGTTGTTATATCTTGCAGAATTTTCATCTTTGTAAAAGATGAATAGTATTTCATTGTTTTTTGTTTGTTTGTTTTATTTTTTATTTTTTTGATATAGAGTCTCTGTCATCCAGGTTGGAGTGCAGTGGCACAATCTTGGCTCACTGCAACTTCTGCCTCCCAGGTTCAAGTGATTCTCCTGCCTCTGCCTTCTGAGTAATTGGGATTACAGGCATGCGCCACCATGCTGAGCTAATTTTTATATTTTTAGTAGAGACGGGAATTCCCATATTGGCCAGGCTGGTCTCGAACTCCTGACCTCAACTGATCTACCTGCCTTGACCTCCCAAAGTTACAGGCATGAGCCACTGCACTGGGCCACATTTTCTTTATTCATCTGTCAGTGGGCATTCAGGTTTTTTCTATGTCTTGGCTATTGTGAATAATGCTTTAGTGAACATGGGGGTACTAATATCTCTTTGAGATCATGATTTCAACTCTTTTGGATAAATACCCAGAAGTGGGATTGCTAAATCATACAGTAGTTCTGTTTTTAAATTTTGGAGGAACCTCTGTACTGTTTTCCATAGTGGCTGCAGTCATTCCCACCAGCAGTGTATAAGGGCTTTATTTTCTCTTCATCCTCACCAACACTTCTTGTTTTGTTTTGTTTTTGATAATGGTCATCCTAACAGGTATAAAGCGACGTCTTATTGTGGTTTTGATTTGCATTTCCCTGATGGTTAGTGACATTGACCACCTCTTCATGTATCTATTGGCCATTTATTGGTCTTTCTTGGAGAAATGTCTATTCAAGTCTTTAGTCCACTATTACGATTTTAATGGGACTCAAATGACAATAAAAGTCAGTTCTCAGTAGCCTAGGGGCTCTTCTTCGTGTATTATTTTTCAGAGATTGACAGAAGCACTATTTCTCCAGAGAGAAAGGCATGAGAAAGGGAGGTTGTGATTGACAATTAGCAACTGGTTGAAGTGGGAGTTAAAAGGGTCTAGTTCCCTCCTGTCTTGGATCCTCAGATAATTCTGTGGATCTTGGCAAAGAAGTCTGGTCTCTCCTTAGTCAGAAAATAAGTCTCTCCAAGCAATAGAAAGAATATCGTGTTTTGGGGTTAGGCAGATGAGAGGTTTTGCATCCCCTTTTCCTTGCAAATAGTTGTATGACCTTGGACAAGTAAATTAATCTCTCTAAGCCTTAGTTTCCTCATTTGCAATTACCTCTAGGTGTTTTACAGATTAAAGGAGGAAATCTGTAGAAAGCGCCTCAGTGAAACCATATTCCACCTCTGCTCAAATTTTCCAATGGTTTTCATCTCTCTTTGTCTAAAAGCCAGAGTTCCTATGATGTCTTAAAGAACCCTTCATCATTGTAACCTCTCTTGCACTAACACCTGTTCTCTTCTTCCTCGTTCATTACCCTCCAGCCATACTGACATACTGCTTTTCCTCTAACGCACAAGACACAACCCTACCTCGGGTCCCTTGCACTTGCTGTCTCTCTGCCTGGAAAGCTCACATCTCAGATCACCATATGACTTGCTCCCTTCCTTTCTTTAGGTCTTTACTTAAAACTCATCTTCTCAGTGAAGCCTTTCCTGGCCATTCTGTCTAAAATTTACCCCACCTCACTGCCATCCAATACTTCCTATTCCCTTCCCTGCTTTATTTTTTCATCTTATTGCTGGTTACCATCTAACTCTGCCTGTAATTGTTTATTGCCGGCTATCTCCACTGGCATCTTCAAAAAGGCAGGAGTCACTACGCCTGTTCACTGCTGTACCCCAGTGTGTAGAACTATGTGTGTTACATAATAAACACAAAATACAAATTTGGTGAGCTGATTTGAATTAATTATAATTAGCTAGTTCCTTTTTACCATTGAGCTTCAACTTTCTTATTCATAAAATGAGAGCGTATAGGCCAAAGTGACTTGGACTGTGAGCTCCTAGAAGGCAAAGGCAATGCTGATTTGAGTCTGTATTTACACTGTCCAGCACCTAACGTTGCATTCAGGAGGCACAGCATGAACGTTGGACAGATGGGCAGATAAATATGTAACAACTTGTGACAGGAAAATAAGCTGTGATGAAAATTTATAAAACATACTATGATGATAATTAGGAACCCTCTTACTCCATGTTTGCATTTTGATATCAAAAAGCTTTACAAAGCCATTCATTTATTTATTCATTTGGCGAATACACACTTGGACCTTCTATGTTCCCAGGCATTTGATTTAGGTACTGAGACTATAAGTCAAATAGGACATGGCTGCTATCTTAGAGTTTCTTGGTGCCCTGTGTGGGAAATTCACATGTGGATGTCCATTCACTGAAGACAAGCCCAGGAAAAAGGGACCAGTTCAATTTTGGGGATTCAGGAAGCTTCCTCCGAGGAAGGACCATTTACAATGAGTCTAAAAAGAATAAGTTACTTTACCTGGGAAAGAACATGAGGAAAGGGATTCCAGCCCTAGAGAATCACATTTTCAATGGCCTAAGAGTTGTGGAAGGTTGTGTTGTTGCCATTGCCATCAGCATTGTAACAGTAATGACTGTTAACGTTTATTGAGTCTACACTGTGTGCCGGTCACTATCCTAATCTGCTACATGCAAAATCTCTAAGCAGAGAGATAAGCCACTGGAAATATTCATGCCATTTATCCCCATACATCCTATGGGTAGGTAGAATGGGCTTTACTGTCCTCATTAAGAAATGAGAGACTTAAGACTCTAATTCTCTTTGTGCTATCACTAAACTGGCATCTGAATAATGTAGCAAATAACTTAGTAGCCCCCACAAAACCCCATTTTTTGCTTTCTTCACAAACTATTTTATTTTCTCCTTAGCATTCATTGCTATTTTGTGTTTTCGCTGTGTGTGTGTGTATATATGTATATACATACATATATATATACACATACATACATATACACGTACATGTACATATACACACACACATTATATATATTATATATACACACACACACATTAGATATATGTATTTTTAGATACAGGGTCTTGCTCTGTCACTCACACTGGAGTGCAGTGGTGTGTTTATAGCTTATCTTAACCTTGACCAACTCCTGGGTTCCAGGGATCCTCCTACCTGAGCCTCCTGAGTAGCTAGGACTACAGGCACGCACTACCACACCTGGCTAGATTTGTATTTGTATTTATTTATTTATTTATTTATTGAGATGGAGTCTCTCTGTCTCACCCAGGCTGGATTGTAGTGGTGTGATCTTGGCTCACTATAACCTCCGCCTCTTGGGTTCAAGCAATTCTCCTGCCTCAGCCTCCCAAGTAGCTGGGATTACAGGCACCTGCCACCACACCCAGCTGATTTTTGTATTTTCAGTAGAGATGGGGTTTCACCATGTTGGCTAGGCTGGTCTCGAACTCCTGACCTCAGGTGATCCACTCACCTCTATCTCCCAAAGTTTGGGATTACAAGTGTGAGCCATTGCACCTGGCCTAGCTGGCTAGATTTTTAATTTTTTGTAGAGATGGCGTCTCGCTGCATTGCCCAGGCTGGTCTTGAGCTCCTGACCTCAAGTAATCCTCCTGCCTAGGCCTTCCAAAGCGTTGGGATTACAGGTGTGAGTCACCATGACCATTACTATAAATACATATATGTTTAAATTTGTACATAATCTCTTATCAGAAGATGAAATCTATGAGAGCAGGGACTTTGTTGTTTTTGTTTGTTTGTTTGTTTTTGAGATGGAGTCTCGCTCTGTTGCCCAAGCTGGAGTACAGTGGTGCGATCTTGGCTCACTGCAAGTTCCATCTCCCATGTTCACGCCATTCATCCTCAGCCTCCTGAGTAGCTGGGACTACAGGCACCCGCCACCATGCCCGGCTAATTTCTTTTTTTTTTTTTTGTATTTTTAGTAGAGATGGGGTTTCACCATGTTAGCCAGGATGGTCTCGATCTCCTGACCTCGTGATCCGCCTGCCTCAGCCTCCCAAAGTGCTGGGATTATAGGCATGAGCCACTGCACCCGGCCGGTTTTGTTTTTTAAGACGGGATTTCACTCTGTTGCCCAGTCTGGAGTGCATTGGCACTATCTTGGCTCACTGCAGCCTCGACCTCCTGGGCTCAAGCCATCCTCCCACCTCAGCCTCCTAAATAACTGGGACTACAGGCACACATCACTATGCCTGGCCTAGAACTTTTGCTTGCTGCTATACCCCAAGTATGTAAGATGCCCTTCATAAACATGTGTTGAATAAATGAAAAGAGAAAGACCTCATGAGGTTATTATTGTGTAGGCTCGTTGGTGAAAAATGGTTGTCAGCCTTTTTCTAAGAAACACAACTATATCTGATTTCTCATTTCCAGACAGCACAGTTTAACTGGGATCCAGAAACAGTGGGCCTTATCCATGGATCTTTTTTCTGGGGCTATATTATGACACAAATTCCAGGTGGTTTCATTTCAAACAAGTTTGCTGCTAACAGGTAAGATAAATTGATATAACATGATACAAACCAATGAAATGTGGCTTTGTACCTATAAATTCTGCATAGCTAGCTCTCAATTTGGGGGTGCAGAATGAAAAATAGGAGCCATCTGGATAGATGCAATTCACAGGTACTGATCCCAAATGACCCTGCTCTTAATTTATTTTTATTTTTGAGACAGTGT
This sequence comes from Papio anubis, assembly GCF_008728515.1. Lineage (NCBI taxonomy): Eukaryota > Metazoa > Chordata > Mammalia > Primates > Cercopithecidae > Papio > Papio anubis. The sequence goes on from NC_044984.1 coordinate 94,780,673, forward strand.
CTCACTCTGTCACCCAGGCTGGAGTGCAGTGGTGTGATCTTGGCTCACTGCAACCTCTGCCCCGCCCCCTCCCCCACCCCACTCGGCATTCAAGCAATTCTGGTTCTTTAGCCTCCTGAACAGTTGGGATTACAAGTGTGCACCACTGCACCCACCTAATTTTTGTATTTTTGGTAGAGACGAGGTTTCGCCGTGTTGGCCAGGCTGGTCTCAAACTCCTGACCTCAAGTGATCCACCCGCCTTAGCCTCCCAAAGTACTGGGATTACAGGCATGAGCCACCAGCACCCAGTCAAGAGTCTCTTTTTATTTCATTTTTCATCCAATTAAATTTACCTTGCAATTCTTCAAGTGATTATGTGGTAAAAAGAGCAATCAACTCTGAGTCAGGAGAGGTTCCTGCCCCTTAACTGGATCACTGGGTGACCTCTATTGAGTCACTTTCCTTCCCTCACTGGGCCTCAGTTTCTTCATCTGCGAAATGAAACATTGGACTAAATTGTATTTCAGTTCTCCTTGACCAGTGACATTCTGTAATCTTATGTTAATATCACCCAGAAAAGGTTTTCTCAGATGAGTGGTGGGGGCTTGCCTCTAGACTGCAAGATGTGTCTCTGATGTCCTTGAGACTCTGTAGTGGGTGTTTGAGCAATTAAAAGTATCCAAGAACAGAGTGAGCTGTCTCAAGAAGCAGTGAGTTCTCTGTCACTGGAGGTATTCAAGCAGAGGAGGATGGCCACTTGGGGGAGATGTTGTAGAGTGTATCATGTATTAGAAAAGGAGTGAACTCTATCTCTCCAGGTCCCTTCCAATTTTATTTCCCATATGACTTTCCATAAATGGATTTCATGAAGTGCATTACATTTTTAAGAAAATGTTTTTTTCAAATTCTAAAGCACAACTCATTAGATAGTTGTGAAAACAATATGATGATTTACCAACGAGCATTTTTTAAAAAGAAAGAGAGAAATAGAAGAAAAGATAATCAAATAGAATAAAACAGAATAGAAAATATCTGAATGCATTGCATATAAGGGTAACTATTGGTTTTTGAAACTTGTTTCAGTTACATTTGTATGTATGAGTGTGAACTAGGTTGCAATATAAAATATATTTTGTTTATGGGTTAAGGTAAAAATATTGGAAGCCACTACCATAAGATCTCAATATGAATAAGCATGTATTTATTTAGGTTCTTGTCTAATTTATGTCTTTTATTTATTGTTACTTACCTATTGTATTCTTTTTAAAAAGTGATAAAATATTGGTTGCTATGGTTTCCTGGGTTACTGCTTACACCTCTGCTTTGAAAAAAAATCACACATAATCTAATTTCCCAGCACATAAAAAAAGTGGAAACATCATTAACATATGTGAGAGGGGAAGAAAATGCTGCTTGCTCTCTTTTCCCAGGGTACACTGGGCTGGTCAGGGAATGGGAGCTAAGACAGGTACACAACCTGTTTTGTGCTTCTGGTCCCAGGACATACAATGCTTCTTGGATAGACAGTGTTTCCTTCTGGTAAACTGAGAGCAGCTCTGGGAAGCAGGAAACAACCTCAAACATACAGTAACAGTCAGAAAAGGTCGGTCAGGGGGAACCAGGCAGGATGGTAGGTCTCTAGCAAGCTTACCTGAACCTGGCCAATCTCCAACTTTTCAGGACGTCATCCAGGCAGGACATCCCTGTACTGCCAAAAATTTGTTCATAGTTGGTCCAGGGGTCAGAGCTTGGGAATCAAAGGAGCCCAAGAATCTAGCTTGGGGCATACTAGACCCTAACACATCTATTTCTCCAAATTACAGGTGCCAGCCACCACACCTGGCTAATTTTTTGTGTTTTTAGTAGAGATGGGGTTTCACCATGTTGGCCAGGCTGGTCTCAAACTCCTGACCTCAGGTGATCCACCCACCTCAGCCTCCCAAAGTGCTGGGATTACAGGCATGATCTTTCCACAGGGATTTCCACAGGGATCTTTCATGAACTGTTAGGTTTGTTTCTGGTGCTTAGCTGAAGTACCACATCCATCAGCGGGCCTGCCGAATAACACAGTGCTTTGGTCCCTCAGGGTCTTTGGAGCTGCCATCTTCTTAACATCGACTCTGAACATGTTCATTCCCTCTGCAGCCAGAGTGCATTACGGATGCGTCATGTGTGTCAGAATTCTGCAAGGTCTAGTGGAGGTAGGAGATACTTTCCTTACAGTTTTTGATGTTGCTAGAGACAGCCCAGTCCTTTAGAAAGTTCAGCTTCTGAAGAAAACTCCCTTTACTCAGTTTGTTTCTATATTTTCTTCCTTTTCCTGCTATTTCCATTCTCTGGTAATGGCTAAAATTTCAAGAATTGTAATTCAAATGCCTTGTGTGATTTTACATTTAGGAACAATAAAGGACCCTTCCATAGTGATCTTAGGGATAATCTAACCCGACCCTCTTCATTTTAATGGATAGTGAAACTGAAGCCCAAACCTACAGTTCACATAGCAAAGGCTCATTCCACTAAAGCAATTTAAGTGGATTCATTAATAAATCTGTACATTTCCAAGGGTGTAGTCTGATGCAGAGATTTAATTCAATGAAGGAGGCACCATGATATGGAGCCAGAAGGTAAATATTTTGGACTTTGCAGGCCATACAGTGTCTGTTGCACCTACTCAACACTGCTGCTGTAGTGCAAAAGCAGGCAGAAACAAGCTAGAAACAAATGGGCATGGTTATGTTCCAATAAACATTTTACAAACTGAAATTTGAATTTCATATGATTGTTGTGTGCCATTAAATATTATTCTTCTTTTGATTTTTTTCTCACCATTCAAAAATGTAAAAAACATTCTTAGCTTGTGGGCTACACAAAAACAGATGGTGAACCAATTGGCCATAGTTTGCCAACCCCCGATATACAACAGTGTTTCCCAAACACAGTCATTCACCTCTGACCTTCATCAGTTTGTTATGCCCATGTACAACTTGTACCATTATTTGCCTATTGTTTTCCCCTAGATCGACTCATTTAAAACAAAAAACAAAGGGTACCTATTATTCTAAGCAACAACATCTTTGAAATCATGGGTTTGATGTGCTAGTTACATCTTTTCCTTTTTTTTTTCCTGTGAGATAGAGTCCTGCTCTATCATCCAGGCTGGAGTGCAGTGGCGTGATGTCGGCTCACTGCAACATCCGCCTCCCGGATTCAAGCGATTCTCCTACCTCAGCCTCTCGAGTAGCTGGGACTACAGGTGCCAGCCACCACACCAACCAATTTTTTTGTATTTTTAGTAGAGATGGGATTTCACCATGCTGGCCAGGCTGGTCTCGAACTCCTGACCTCAGGTGGTCCACCCACCTCTGCTCCCAAAGTGCTGGGATTACAGGCGTGAGCCACCACACCCAGCCACTAGTTACATCTTTTTCAAAGCATATATATATACACACACATATATATAGTATACTTATATAAAAATTTATATATAGATTAATTGTAATATATATACTAGCATATATGTGTTATAATTAAGAATGTAAGTTGTTTTATCATTTCAAATCCAACTCTAGTCCCACTAGAGGGACATATATTACACTTTGGGATGTACCCATGTGGTGGAAAGAACGCGATATTAGCGTCCATGAAGACTAAATTTTAGTCACTTAATGGCCCTGAGCCTCAGGTTCTGTATCTTGAAATGAGAGGATGGATCAGCTGACTGTGGAAGGCTCTTCCTACACTGATAGTCTATGATAATATGAAATATAAATATAAAGACCTTTCCCCCATCTTTTAGCATGCTTACATGTGAACTGTATTTGAATTTCAGCATCTGTACTGTGAGTCAAAAATAGCTGAATCATGCTGTTTAGTGTCTGTCTGAGTCCGTTTGGGTTTCTACAGAATACCATAAACTAGGTAGGTTATAAAAAAAGAATTTTATTTTTATTTTTTATTTATTTTTTTGAGACGGAGTCTCACTGTGTCACCGAGGCTGGAGTGCAGTGGCGCAATCTCAGCTCACTGCAACCTCTGCCTCCCAGGTTCAAGCGATTCTTCTAGTTCAGCCTCCTGCATAGCTGGGATTACGGGCACATGCCACTATACCCGGCTAATTTTTGTATTTTTGGTAGAGACAGGATTTCGCCATGTTGGCCAGGCTGGTCTCAAACTCCTGACCTCAGGTGATCCGCCCACCTCAGCCTCCCAAACTGCTGGGATTACAAGCATAAGCCACTGTGCCTGTGCCTGGCTTTTTTTATTTTTTATTTTTTATTTTTATTGTTTTCACAGTCTCACTCTGTTGCCCAGGCTGAAGTGCAGTGGTGCAATCTCAGCTCGCTGCAACCTCTGCCTCCTGGGTTCAAGTGATTCTTGTGCCTCAGCCTCCCAAGGAGTTGGGATTATAAGCATGCACCATCATGCCCAGCTAGTTTTTGTATTTTTAGTAGAGATGGCGTTTCATCATGTTGGCTATGCTGGTCTTGAACTCCTGGCCTCAAGTGATCCACCCAGCTCGGCCTCTCAAAGTGCTGAGATTACAGGCATGAGCCACCGCTCCTGGCCTAGAAATGTATTTCTTACAGTTCTGGAGGCTGGGGAGTCAAAGATCGAGGTGCTGGCAGATTGGTGACTTGGGAAGGCCAGCTTCCTGGTTCATAAACAACTACCTTCTCTTTGTCTGCTCAAGGCAGAAGGGATGAGGGAGCTCTCTGGAGTTTCTTTTATAAGGCACTAATCTCATTCATTTTTTACCTAGTCACTTCCCAAAGGTCCATCTCCAAATACCATCACATTGGGAATTAGGTTTTAACACAGGAATTTGGTGGGGACACAAATATTCAACCTACAACAGTGTCTATAAATTGGGCTTTTATATTGTAGCCTGTATGAAGAAGCAGCATCCATATTTTAAACACAAGCAGAAACTAGAGTCAAATCAACTAATCTATTTTTAACTCTTCTGCCAGGGTGTGACCTACCCAGCCTGCCATGGAATGTGGAGTAAGTGGGCACCACCTTTGGAGAGAAGCCGACTGGCCACAACCTCTTTTTGTGGTGGGTGTATTAGAATAATAACAAAGTTTATTTATGAATGCTTTTTTTCGGTTCATGCGGTGGCTCACACCTGTAATCTCAGCACTTTAGGGACGCCGAGGAGGCAGGAAGATCACTGGAGCCCAGGAGTTCGAGACCAGCCTGGGCAATATAGTGAGACTTTGTCTTTAAAAAAAAAAAAAAAAAAAAAAAAAAAAAAAAAAAAGCCGAGCGTGGCGGTGTGTGCCTGGGATCCTAGCTACTAGGGAGGCTGAGGCAGGAGGACTGCTTGAGCCTGGGAGGTTGAGGCTGTAGTAAGCTATGATGGCCACAGCACTCCAGCCTGAGTGACAGAGTGAGACCTTGTCTCTAAAAAGAAAAAGGAAATGGAATGCTTTTTTAACTTCAAGTAACTGAAAACCCTACTAAGGGCCTTAAAATGAGTCTATTTATTTTATATAACAGTATTCTAGAAGTGAGTGGTTGTTAGTGTTGGTTCTGCCACTCAAAAATCCATCCAGGGCCTAGGCATGTTCTGACTTTCTACTCTGCTATCCTCAGAGATAGCTTTTTATTTACTCCTGTGCTTATTCCATTTGTCCCTTTCATCAGGAAAACAAAAGCTTTCCCAAAGCCCCCTACCAACCTTCCACTTTAATTTATTTGGCCCTAACTGTATCATATGCTTTACTAACTGCAGAGGAGTCTAGGCAAGCAGATACCTAGCTTCACCAGCCTCTTCAGGAGTGAAGGGGAAGGGAGAAAGGGTTGGAAGTGAAGGGGAAGGGAGAAAGGGCTGGAAGTGGTTGTTGGATTAGCCAGCAAATGACATTTGCTAAGGACAAAAGTGGAAAGATGGGATCATCAAGCATCTCACGCCTCTTCTTTTTATATGAAACTAAAGTTCAGTGACTTGCCCAAGATCATGGAGCTAGAACGAGACCTGACTTTTGATCTGGAGCTTTCCTTATTTCACACTCCTACCACGCACACATTGTCATATAGACATTTAAATTAATTTTTGTCATCATATCTCAGATAATAAGAAGTAGAGACCATCCATCTTATCTGAAAGTAAATGAGTAGTCCCCAAGTAGTATGTGACTTCAATTCCTGCTTCTCCAAACTTCACCTTGCTGAGGTTGCCCACCTCCAAGCTACCCCAGTGGGACTGGCCTCTCTAGGTGTGGCTGGGTCCCTAGGTACCAATCAACAACAGAACAACAACAGCACATGCTGCTGCCATCAACACAGTGGTAAATGTGTTGAGGGAAGGGGCCCATGAAGGTAAAAGTACCTTAGACCAGCCAGGCAAGGTGTCTCGTACCTGTAATCCCAGCACTTTGGGAGGCTGACGTGGCAGATTGCTTGAGCCTAGGAGTTTGAGACCAACCTGGACAACGTGATGAAACCCCATCTCTACCAAAAATATAAAAAATTAACTGGGTGCAGTGGCCCATGCCTGTGGTCCCAGCTACTCAGGAGGCCAAGGCTTGAGTCCGGAAGTGGAGGTTGCAGTGAGCCGAGATCACACCATTGTACTCCAGCCTAGGTGACAGAGTAAGACCCTGTCTCAAACAAAACAAAACAAAACAAAACAAACAAAAAACAAGAAACAAAACAAAAAACCCCACAACAACAAAAACCTTAGACCACGGAAGTCACTATGTAGCCTAAGCAGTGTGAATTACAGCTTAGGTCTGTCTGCTTTTCAAGCTAGCACACCTTTCCTAAGATGATATTCTTTGCTAAAGGGAGAAATATAGCTTTCTATTTATTTCTGCATATGTTTTAATTTTCCTCTTCCTGCTGGCCTTTTACCTCCTTGAAATAATAATAAAGTAATCTTGAAAATGTGGTGTGAGGTATTCACCGATATGCCTACTTTGTGCCTAGTTGGGAATTGCATGCTCAGCCTTGATGTCTTTACATCTTTAGTGTCTCTTGTCCTTACAAACCATCTTCATCCACTCATTTGCAGTTTAAGAGCATCTCCATCCCACTACTGCGCTTACACCAACTCTGGAAGAGGATAAGACTCCACCCCAGCTGGCCTTGTGACTTGTTAGATCCTTGACCTTACTTTCTTTGGATGGTTTATTTGTAAGACCTTTCATTTTGATTTGCCAGCAAAATGAGAATGACTAGCAGCCACTCCCCATTCTTAGTGTGTTTTTATAGCCCTAATAGGGTTGATTTAAGAAATGGTTTGACTCTCAAGGAAAGTTACCTGATCAAGGACACAAGCTTCATTACATGTCCCAGCTAAGGTGTGGCCTTGGTTTCAAAGAACAACTTAAGGAAAATGTTAAAGAAGGAAACCCAGGCTTGGAGCGAATCAATTCTTAATCTCAAAAGATATTGGAGTTAGAAGGGATTCTAGAAAACATCCACTGATATGGTTTGGCTGTGTCCCCACCCAGATCTCGTCTTGTAGCTCCCATAATGCCCACGTTTTATGAGAGGAACCTGGTGGGAGGTGATTGAATCATGGTGGTAGGCCTTTTCCGTGCTTTTCTTGTGATAGTCAATGGGTCTCATGAGATCTGATGGTTTTAAAAACGGAAGTTTCTCTGCAGAAGCTCTCTCATTGCCTGTTGCCATCCACGTAAGATGTGACTCGCTCTTCTTTGCCTTCTGCCATGTTTGTGAGGCCTCCCCCGCCACGTGGAACTGTAAGTCCAGTTAAACCTCTTTCTTTTGTAAATTGCTCAGACTTGGGTTTGTCTTTATCAGCAGCATGAAATCAGACTAATACATCCAGTTACAACCCATTATTTTATAGTGGAGCAAACTAAGGCTGAGCGAGGGAAAAAAAATTTAAATTCTTGCAGCTAGTGAGGGCAGAACTGGGACCTCTTTCTCACCCCCAGTTCCGTTCTTCCCTTCTCCACATATCATTCAACAATCATCTGAGGCCCAGGGGACTGAGCTGCAGTCTGCTCCCCAGGGTAGTCTGGGAGCAGCGGGGGGCAGCTGCACTAAGGGCTGAGTGCCCTGTTGTCTGCTCAAGGGGCTGTGTCTAATAGGAACTGACATTGGAGGGTGTCTAAAAGGATGAGGAAGATTTTTTTCTGATAGAAAAGAAGGGTAGTTTAGGTCACATTGTGTATTAGTCTGTTTTCACACAGCTATAAAGAACCACCTGAGACTGGGTAATTTATAAAAGAAAGAGGTTTAATCAACTCATGGTTCTGCATGGCTGGGGAGGCGTCAGGAAACTTACAATCATGGCAGGAGGCAAAAGGGGAGGCAAGGCACGTCTTACATGGTGGCAGGAGAGAAAGAGAGAGAAGGGGAAAGTGCCACACTTTTAAACCATCAGATCTCATAAGATCTCACTCACTGTCATAAGAACAGCATGGGGGAAATCTGTCCCCATGACCCAGTCACCTCCCACCGGGTTCTTCCCTCAACACATGGGGATTACAATTTGAGATGTGATTTGGGTAGGGACACAGAGCCAAGCCATATCACATTGTAAAGTTTCCCCAATGAAAGAATGCTTCTTACTATGTAAGGGGAATTATCAGGTGATTTTGAGTGAAGGAGGCATGGCTGAAAGATTAAATAAGAGTAAGGGCTTTGGGGTTCCACAGACCTGGGCCCCTATCCAGTGACTTGTCATCTCCTCTACCTGTGTGACCTCAGGCAATCCACCTCCCCTCCCCCAGCCTGCTTTCTCCTTATAAAATGGAGGTCATACTGGTACCTACCTTGTCAAGTTGAAGGAGAGTTAAACAAAGTCATGGGTACAGAATACTTAGCATGATACTAGGCGCCCAGAAAGCACTCAGTGAATCTTAGTTGGTGGGGGTTATTCTCTACCTGCTCCTGCCCCAGGTATTCTTTTGCATTACCTAAACCAGACTCACCCACCCCACCTCCCAGGGTATTTGGCCTGGGGATGAAGGCCACCCTATCTCCATGCACAGCAGAGTCAGACCTGCAGCCCATTCTCAACACATGCCTGGAGTGCTCACCTTATTGGTTTGAGGAACTCTGAGATTGTTTGTTTTTTGAGTGTGTTGTCATTCTGTACATGATAATAGCAGTAATAGCTGGCATTTGTGTAACGCTTTATAGCTTACAAAGCATCTTCACATAGTTTATTTGAACCTCAAAATAGTCCCTTGAGATGGATATTTCATTCCCATCTTATCTCTGAGAAAAAATGAGTCTCTTAACTTCGTTGGGTGTCAAGATATTCAGATTCCAGATCTCAGACTGGGCCTTTCACCGAGGGTCAGGCCCACCTTGGAAAGATGGGATTTAATCTACTTCTCTGGAAGATCCCCAACCTCCCACTTCCTAAAGATCTTCCTTAGCATCGAATTCTGGGATACAGAATTTCCTTTCACCACTCACTTTTTCTGAAGCAAGAGTTTTTTCATTTACAGCCCAGGGGGATTTTCAGAGAGTAACTTTTCCTTTCAGCTAATAACTCCTAATAATGGGAGGTCACAGGGCTCATGTTTCCCTACCAGATGTCCAGAGGATAGCAGAGGTCAGGTCACTGCCTCTAGTCACAATTATCTTGTCTAGACAACATAAACATTCACACACAGGTAAGCATTTGCAAGCTTAAGTTTTACAAAGTAACAAATACATGTAAAAATGTACCCATTCAGGAGCTGAATGGAGACAGCAGCCCTCTTGCCATCTGGAATTTAATTGTTCACCCCTCACCTTTTTTTTTTTCTTGAGACATAGTCTCGCTCTATCACCCAGGCTGGAGTGCAGTGGTGAGATCTTGGCTCACTGCAACCTCCGCCTCCCGGGTTCAAGCGATTCCCGTGCCTCAGCCTTCCAAGTAGCTGGGATTACAGGCATGTGCCACCATGCCAGGCTAATTTTTTGTATTTTTAGTAGAGATGGGGTTTTGCTATGTTGACCAGGCTGGTCTTGAACTCTTGGCCTCAAGTGATCTGCCCGCCTCAGCCTCCCAAAGTGTTAGGATTACAGGCATGAGCCACTGTGCCTGGTAACCCTCTCCTTTTTGTTCTTTTAATCAAGACTTTAAAAATCATGATCTTTTAAATAATTTAATATCCCTCATTTAAAGATCTGGATGAGAATCCTCCCAGTCTTCCTAAGCAAATTTTGTATGTTCCTTTGCTTGCTCTTTTTAGCATCCAATATTGTGCCTGGTTGAATTTTCAAAATTTCTCTTAGATTTTTTTCATCTTCTGATTCCATTCTCTCATGTAATTCCAAACTGTGGTGCTGGATCAACCTTTGTCTAAATCCTGTGTGGTCCCTGGATGGAGTTAAAGGGCATGTTGGTGACCTTCCTCTCTTGGAAGCCCCGTTCTAAGGCACACTGGGAGTTTGCCTGTCTCTCTACACAGAGACAGTCTGACTCCTGCTCAGTTGGATTCATTCCTGACTTTACCACATGAATTCTAAATGAGCCAAAAAGGCTTGTGTGATGATTGGTCAGATTCCCTCAATCTTTTCTTGTTCCAGGTTCCTATGCAGGGGCAGTGGTTGCCATGCCCCTGGCTGGGGTGTTGGTGCAGTACATTGGATGGTCCTCTGTCTTTTATATTTATGGTGAGTGATTTGACTTCACAGGTTCACATGTGACTCATAGAGATGATATTTTACTGCATATGGGTTTGGCTCAGAGTTCATTACATCAAAATAGAGATTACTAAAACAAGTTTATTGTATAAATGGAATACTTTATCTATGATTTGATTAATGTTTAAAGTTGACCTAAAAAAATAAGCAGAACATTGTCTTTCTTTAAGTACCAGTTAACAACAACAGGAACATCAACAAAATACTTTCCCCTAGCTGAATATACTGCCATTTGGAAATATTGTAAAGATCCTTTTGTAGTTCAGAAACGTGATAATTGAGTGTTCACATACATGTGTGAGATGTTTGAGTCCCTCAAACCTTGTTACAACATTGGCACATTACCCATTTTACATGCAAAAAATATATATGGTAAAAATTGAAAAATTTAGAAATGGAAGAAAATGAGACCATATAACCCAGTCTTTTCTTTTTTAACTGCAGGTATGTTTGGGATTATTTGGTACATGTTTTGGCTGTTGCAGGCCTATGAGTGCCCAGCAGCTCATCCAACAATATCCAATGAGGAGAAGACCTACATAGAGACAAGCATAGGAGAAGGGGCCAGCGTGGTTAGTCTAAGTGTAAGTATAGAAAGTCAAATGAAGACTTACCTGTTTTCATGAGTGATTGTGTTGCCTATTTACAGAAAAAATGTCAATATCTTTACTAAAAAATCTCACGGTATTTTTACTCCCTAGAAATTTAGTACCCCATGGAAAAGATTTTTCACATCTTTGCCGGTTTATGCAATCATCGTGGCAAATTTTTGCAGAAGCTGGACCTTTTATTTGCTCCTTATAAGTCAGCCTGCTTATTTTGAAGAGGTCTTTGGATTTGCAATAAGTAAGGTAAACATACAGATGCTCCAAATATTCTTGAACTTTAAATCTTTTGATTCTACAGAGAATAACTTTGTATGATAAAATAATTAAATTGCTGATCATAATTCATAACAGTTCTGTGACACCTAATAGCCCGGCTGTCAGACAAGTTATACATTCTATGCATAGTATGCATACCTGTTTAATTTCTTCTTAGCAAGGATCAGAGTCGTATTAAGCTGCTTTAAAGATTTATGCTGTACCCAATCTTAAAGTGTTTTTGAAGCTTTAATGGTGGCTATAGCAGTAACAATCATTGCTTGCAATGGGTTAGAAAGAACCTCTTTCTGCCAGGTATGGTGGCTCACGCCTGTAATCCCAGCATTTTAGGAGGCCAAGGCAGGCAGATCACCTGAGGTCAGGACCAGCCTGACCAACATGGCGAAACCCTGCCTCTACTAAAAATACAAAAATTAGCTGGGCGTGGTGACACACGCCTGTGATCCTAGTTACTCAGGAGGCTGAGACAGGAGAATCACTTGAACCCAGGAGGCGGAGGTTGCAGTGAGGCGAGATTGCACCACTGCACTCCAGCCTGGGCAACAGAGCAAGACTCTGTCTAAAAAGAAAAAAGAAAAAGAAAAAAAAGCAAGAACCTCTTTCAGTGCTCCCAGACATTATCATCAAGCCAATTGTGTTGTAGGGAGGAAGGGTGTGGATAGTGAATCATAAACTGTCATCATAAGATAATTAAACCTCTTTCCTACAAGGGAAAGAACAGCAGCCGCGCAGGCACAAATGTCTGCCTAGCTACAGATACTGTCAGAAGTGACCATGGAAGAGCTGCCATAGTCGTGAAATGGTGGCTGTCATCAGTCATCAGTGCTCACTGGGTGCCAAGTTCTTTATTTCCCATGTGCCATGCCCTCTGTGATAAAGAAAAGTCATCTCTGCCCTCAAGGAGCTTCCAGTCTGGTAGAGGACACAGATAGGTCTAAAATCATTCACTCATTCATCATTTATTTATGATGAAATTCAGACCTTCCCAGATCCCACATAATTAGATGCTTAAATTTGGTGGTGGTAGGTAGGGGGGCTGTGGAGTGGAGGTGGGCAAGGGAATTAGGGAGGCCCCTCTCTCAGAAGTAATGACAAATTGCTTATTGTTTCTTTCCCTTCCAGGTGGGTCTCTTGTCAGCAGTCCCACACATGGTTATGACAATCGTTGTACCTATTGGAGGACAACTGGCTGATTATTTAAGAAGCAGACAAATTTTGACCACAACTGCTGTCAGAAAAATCATGAACTGTGGAGGTACTGTGGATTTCATAGATGGCTTAGGCAGCTTTTGTAGAATTAGGGTAAGCGGAACTGCAGAGCATTTATTAAGAAGTGACTTTTAGGCCGGGCACGGTGGCTCACGCCTGTAATCCCAGCACTATGGGAGGCCGAGGCGGGCGGATCACGAGGTCAGGAGATCGAGACCATCTTGGCTAACACAGTGAAACCCCGTCTCTACTAAAAATATAAAAAATTAGCTGGGCTTGGTGGTGGGCGCCTGTAGTCCCAGCTACTTGGGAGGCTGAGGCAGGAGAATGGCGTGAACCCAGGAGGCGAAGCTTGCAGTGAGCCGACATAGCGCCACTGCACCCCAGCCTGGGCGACAGTGACACTTCATCTCAAAAAAAAAAAAAAAAAAAAAAAGTGACATTTAATCATTGGAGTGGATCTTAAAGACCTCTAAGTCTGTCCCTCAGCAGATACTTGAGTGTTGTACATCACAGTCCTGCCAAGAGGTCATCCAGCTGGGACTCTTCCATACATCCTTCCACATTTATTGTTTGCTTATGTAGTTTATTCCCTTCTCTCCTTACCTTTCTACCTATCCATATGTTTTGGTAAGAAACAGAAGAAAAGTAATCTTTCCTCCTAACCTATGCTTGTGCATGGGCTATACACACACAGACACCATTCTCTTTCCTGGTTTATTTAGCTTCTGCTTTATGTTTTAATTTTGTAAAGACAAAGTGAATGTTAGGTGATTTCCCAAAAGAGGTAGGCGAAAGTAATTGTGAACCTCTACAATGTTCATAAGTGCTTTTCAAAAAACTCATCTTTTTTGTTTAGCTTTTAAAATGAACATTTATTGAATGCTTTCTGTGCCAGACATTAAGCTAAATCTTCTAATACATTATTTTAAAAATCTTCATAACCACCATGTGGAGCAGGTACTATTACTATATGCAATTTGCAATGAGGAAACAGAGGTAAAATAAAGGGACTTGCTCAAGTAGCAGATCCCTGCAAGGTATCAGGTCCGCCGGAGCCCACCGCCAAAGCTTAGTTTGCTGCTACCCCGTTGGAGGACTAGCGTCAGGATGAGCGGGCAGGAGGTAGAGGATAGCGCCACCTATGGGCAAGAGCTCACAACCGTGATATTAAGTTGAAAGAGACGGATTGCGCATGCTCTGACAGATCAGCTAGGTCTGGAACGTTTAGAAGTGAAGACTACCGAGGGACACAGCAGCAGGCATGATCTGATCCCAGAGCATTTCGGGAAGAAAGCCTAAGAGTCTGTTGGCACCTGTTCTCCCAGTTGCTTGACTGCTGGTCCCGGGCAGGGATGTGTGGACCTGACCTTAGCTTGAACTTTCCTGTAGGGGACTGAGGGTTAGTGGATGTAGGCTTGCTGTCTGGTAGGCAGGAGGTGAAGCTCTGGGATATTGTATGCAAGTCCTCTCCAAGAGAGCTGTAGCAGCCAGAATAATGTCCATGTCCTGATCTTCAGAAGCTGTGAATATGTTTCCTCACATGTCAAAAGGACTTTGCAGGTGGGATTAAATTGAGTTTCTTGAGATGGGAGTTTATCCTGCATTATCTAGGTGGGCCCAATCTAATCACAATAATCCTTATAAAAGGAGGAAGGAGGGTCAGAGTCAGAAAAGAAGATGTGATGGTGGAGGCAGGAGTCAGAGTGATGCAGCCACAAGCCAAGGAATGCAAGCAGACCCTAGAAGCTGGAGAAGACAAGAAGAGATTCTGCCATAGCACCTCTAGAAGGAATGCAACTTCGTAGGCTGCTGCCTTGACTTTAGTCCTGTACCATTTTGGATTCTCGGCCTCCAGAACTGTACAATAGTGCAGAGCATATTTTAGAGGTGGCATCTAATCATTGGAATAGATCTTAAAGACCCCTAAGTCTATCCCTTAGTTAATACTTGATATTTGTATTGTTTTGAGCCACTGAGTTTGTGGTAATTTATTACAGCAGCAAATGAAAACTAATACAGTGGTAGGCCGGGTGCAGTGGCTCACGCCTGTAATCCTAGCACTTTGGGAGGTCGGGGCAGGCAGGTCACTTGAGCTCAGGAGTTTGAAATCAGTCAGGACAATATAGTGAGAACTTGTCTCTATTAAAAAATTAAAAATTAAAAAAATGAAAACTAATACAGTAGCCAAAGCCTCACCCTTCTAATGATAAAATTCTGCTCCAGCTGAACAGCCCTCACCCAAGCCCTGAACATATCTTTCTGTCTCTGACTTTGCCCACTCCTTTTCTCTTTCCCTGTGAGTTCTCACCTTCACCTCTTACCCCAGTCCTCTCTATACATCCAGCTCAGTTCTCCTCTTGTGTTTCCTTAAAGCCATGCCATTCTCCAGTGATCCCTCTGAATATGTCCACATGGCTATATTGGCAACTTACCATGTGGTGCCTTATTACAGCTCTCTCAGGAAAAGATTTTAGGCAGGGGGAATAGTATGTGCAATGACCCTGGGGCAGGCAGGAATGTGGCCTGTGTGAGAATAGAAGGAAGGGGAGTCAGAATGGTTGAGTGACAGGAGATGGGATTAGGATGTTTTTCTAGGGTCAGATCATGTCAGGCCTTGTTGGCGAATGCAGAACTTGGGTTTTATTTGAAGTACATTGAGATGCAGGTGATTTAAAGCACAGAATGGATATGGTCTGATTTTTTTTTTTTTTTTTTTGAGACAGAGTCTCGCTCTGTCGTCCAGGCTGGAGTGCAGTGGCGCAATCTCAGCTCACTGCAACCTCCACCTCTTGGGTTCAAGTGATTCTCCTGCCTCAGCTTCCTGAGTAGCTGGGATTACAGGCATGGGCCACCAGGCCTGGCTAATCTTTTGTATTTTTGTAGAGACACAGTTTCGCTGTGTTGACCAGGCTGGTCTTGAACTCCTGACCTCAAGTAATCTGCCCGCCTCGGCCTCCCAAAGTGCTGGGATTGCAGGCGTGAGCCACCTTGCCCGGCCTTATTTATTTATTTTTAATCTGGGGAATTATGCAGGGTACAAGAGTAAAAGAAGGGAGACCAGGTAGGAGGCAATTTCAGTTGTCCTGTCTAGAGAAGATGGTGGCTTGGACAAATGAGGTGGCAATGGAGATGGAGAGAGGGGGGTCGATTTCTAAATTCTCGGGGCCAACATTTCTCATCTTTAAAATCTACATAATAATATTTACTTCAGAGGGTAGTTATGATGATTAAATGATACAATGTATAAATACACTTAGTGTGGTGTTCAACCTATAAAAAATTCTCAACAAATGTTAATGCTGCTTTTCTTCTCCTGTGTTCAAGATGCAAAAAACACAGAAGTTTTTCAGAGTTCTTTAACAAATATCTGCAATTCAGTTGTATTTCCCTTGGCCAAAAACGTGTACTTCTAAACCAACAACTTTAAAGAAGCTTCTGGATTTAAACACTATTTGCACAACCTCTTCTAAACCCAGATGCATTGGAGATTCTTGAGCATATTTTGTGGGAATGTCTTATTCCTATTTAATTCTGCCCCAATACCTCTGCTGTTTCTCCTTAATTGGTGGTGATGATGTTATGTTGTGGTGATGAGAACTCTCAAAGATGTTTAATTGCTGACAAAGTGCCTGTTGAGAGGAAATAGTTTTTTTCTGAAGAAACTAGAAGGCCTATGTGGAATCTTTCTGCCTCATCTCCCATCTTTAAAAAATACCTCTTCACATGGCTTTTCATGTTGTTTTATATTTTGACATAGTAGGACAAGTGAGTTATATATAGAACATAAAAATTTTAAAAAGACCATAATGGTCCCACTTTTTTCTGCTTAAATACAGAGATGCTAGAGCAGAGATAACTACATGAAACTAAAGTTTTGTGCTATCAGTGAAGAATGCAGGTTGATTTGGAAATGACGAAGCACTGGTATGATCTTCCAGAGAATTTTGGTTGGCTTTTTGGTTTCCTAATAAAAAATATAGAAGGCATTTCTCATCTGAGAAGGATCACACATATCTTGGAGCCTGTCATCTTTTCTTTCCATAGATTTCAATGTGCCATTAAAATCATTTAAAGCAAAATAGATCACCTTAAGACATGATATTCAATTCATTCTGAATCAGGGTCCACGTCTATGATACTTAAAGACAGATGCCAAATTCTTGTCCTGCCCCCTCTATAGAACATGTAAAGTGTAACTGAGGTCAAAAATTCTATTGTGGCTGAATCAGTTGCATGTGTGAACTTCAGATTGTTTTAATATGAAATAAAATATTTCTCAGGCCTTTAAGTCCTAGTTTTGTTTTTCTTGGCAATTCTAAATAGGTTCGGTTTTAAGGATTTCCTCATTACCCCTAAAGTTCACATTTTATCCTTAAGCTCCTGAAACATGCAGCCCTGTCTCTAGTATTTTAACTGTCAGTAGAAACCATTTAGGCTTTTAAATACTTTTTTTTCCATTGGCAATCTGCTATTTGGCCAAAACTTGTTTTCTTACAGATGAGCTGATGTATCATTTGTAAGTTTTATTCTTTACACAATATCATCATTCTAATTCTTTGGGGGAATTAACTTTCTGCACGCTTCTGTTGAGAGTGTTAAAATAAAAGAAGTTTCAGCCAAATGTCTTGTTATTTAGGATAGGCCACTTCTAAGACACATATAGTTAGTATATGAAACACTAGCAATTTTTCCCTATGTGTAATCTTAAATGTTGAAACAAAATTAAGAAAAAGTAGCAATGATATAAAGCATGTAGTTTTAAAAGTAAGACTTCCCTAATTACATTTCATCCTCTTTAGAAGTCATTTAAAACAATTATTAGTTCTTGCCCTTCTTTATAGTAGTGTTGAAGAAATGGTTCAAAAAGGCAAATATTAATAACCATCATTTACGGTAAGTACTTTAGCTTGTAAATCTTATTTTCTTTATTCTGGGTCCCATTTCCTTTCCTTTGCATTAATTCATTAAATGTTATGTATGTATGTATGTATGTATGTATGTATGTATGTATGTATGTAGAGACAGAGTCTCACTCTGTTGCCCAGGCTGGAGTGCAGTGGTGCAATCTCGGCTCACTGCAACCTCCACCTCCCGGGTTCAAGTGATTCTCCTGCCTCAGCCTACCGAGTAGCTGGGATTACAGGCACATGCAACCATGCCTGGCTAACTTTCATATTTTTGTAGAGAAGGGGTTTTGCCATGTTGCCCAGGCTGGTCTTGAACTCCTGACCTCAGGTGATCCACCTGCCTTGGCCTCCCAAAGAGCTGGAATTATAGGTGTGCACTACCATGTCTGGCCAAACATTATTTATTGAGTGCATACTACATGCTAGCCATACTCTGTGTTAAATATACAGTTTTGTGGGAGAGGCAGAAACACAAATGAAAAGTTACAAAGCAATATTGAAAAGTTCTATAAAATGATGAGAAGGTGATGTCAGCTTCATTGGTTGAGGGTAGGGAGAGGGTTGTTAGGGAAGCTTTCTAGAGGAGGCACTATTTAATCTGGACTTTAAAAATAGTAAGATTTATTCAGAAAAAGAGAAAGTGATGAGAGAAGAGTATTCCAGGTAAAGAAACAATGTGTGAAAATACGTACGGGCATGAGACAGTATTGTGTGGTTAGAAAACAACTAATAGAGGAGTATGTCTATAGCACAGATGGCTGTCTACAGAATGGGGGCGGTAAGCAAAGAGATGAGGGCTGGAAGAAGATGAAACTGGAACGGCAGGAGGGATTCATTATAGAACACTATACTCATGATGTGGAGCCCATGACAAATACATTAAGCACAGGAGGGAATAATGAGGTGTATGGCTTAGAAAGACAGTGGTATTGAGAATGCATCAGAAGAGGATGAGTTGGGAAGACTACCAAAGTGGCTTATTATGGCTGAGCATGGTGGCTCAGGCCTGTAATCCCAGCACTTTGGGAGGCCAAGGCAGATGGATCACTTGAGGTCAGGAGTTCGAGACCAGCCTGGCTAACATGGGGAAACCCAGCCTCTACTAAAAATACAAAAATTAGACTGGCATGGTGGCTCACGCCTGTAATCCCAGCACTTTGGGAGGCTGAGGCAGGTGGATCACAAGGTCAGGAGACTGAGACTATCCTGGCTAACACGGTGAAACTGCATCTGTACTAAAAATACAAAAAATTAGCTGGGCGTGGTGGCGGGCACCTGCAGTCCCAGCTACTCAGGAGGCTGAGGTGGGAGAATGGTGTGAACCCGGGAGGCAACTGCAGTGAGCAGAGATCACGCCACTGAACTCCAGCCTGGGCAACAGAGCGAGACTCCGTCTCAAAAAAAAAAAAAAAATTAGCTGGGCGTGGTGGTGGGTTATAATCCCAGCTACTGGCAAGGCTGAGTCAGGAGAACCACTTGAACCGGGAGGCAGAGGTTGCAATGAGCTGAGATTGCACCACTGCACTCCAGTCTGGGCGACAGAGCACTACTCCATCTCAAACAAAAGGAGAAAAAAAGGTGGCTTATTGCAGTTGTCCTGGTAAGAGGTCACAGGTGCTGGAACTAAAGCAGTGACAGGGGAGGAGAAAGTGGCAGTTACACTGGACAGATATTTCCGAGGCCAAACCTGCAGATTTGTACGTGAAAGCTGAGGCAGGAGGAGAAGTCCAAGGCAGTTCTGAAATTTCTGCATCGGACTTCTGGCTACCATTTGTTGAGCTGTGCCCATGTGCCACACTCAGTACCTCATATGCCAATTTCATTCACTCTTCCGATACCTCACAAGGCTGTGGTATTATCTCCATTTTTTGGATGAGGAATCTAAGAGGTGTAGTAACTTGTTCAAGGTCACACAATTAGTGATTTTGAAGTGGAAAGTGAACCCATACCAGTTTTGACTCTAAAGACTGGGTTCTAAACACAGAATATAGAAGATTAATTTAGAGAAGGAGAAGAAAGCACGTGGTAGTGACGGTTTGCATTGTTTGTTTAGGAGTAAAAAAACAGGGGAAGAGGCCGGGGTGGTGGCTCACACCTGTAATCCCAGCACTTTGGGAGGCTGAAGTAGGTGGACCACCCGAGGTTAGGAGTGGCTAGCCTGGCCAACATGGCAAAACCAGCCTGACCAACATGGAAACACCCCGACTCTACTAAAAATACAAAATTAGCTGGGCATGGTGGGGCATGCCCATAATCCCAGCTACTTGGGAGGCTGAGGCAGGAGAATCATTTGAACCTGGGAGGCAGAAGTTGCAGTGAGCCGAGATCACACCATTGCACTCCAGCCTGGGTGATAAGAGCAAGACTCTGTCTCAATAATAATAAAAATAATAATAAATAAAAAAATAGGGGACGAGAGAATTGATTTGGGCATATTGCCTTTGAGGTACTGTAGGACAATTGTGTGGAGATGTCTGGAATCAGCAGTCTTCAAATGAAGCACCACTAATTGTCTCTTCCCCCTCCTAAGGCATTCTATATACTTGGAAATGATATTTTTATTATTTTTCTGTCTGTTATTAGCTGAACTTCTTTTTTCGGGTGAGAAGAAACTTCATAATTTCCTCATTCTTTTTTTTTTATTTTGCTAGACTCAATTATTCTGAATGAAAGGAACAGAAAGTACTTTTGTTCTGCAATATTTTCTGTGCAAAAATCTCATGTACTATTTGTCGTTTTTTGTTTGTTTTGTTTTTTTGTTTTTTTGTTTTTTTAAGAGGCCTGAGAGCTTGGTGAATTTCTGAAATAGAAAAATTTTGACTTTTGCTTTACAAGTGGTGAAGTGCTGTGTTTATTTTTTCTTGTTTGTTTCAGATATTTGCTACAGCTTTCTGGTTGCTTTTGGCAATAAATATTAGAGTGTTGTCATTTTACTTTTACGGGAAAGGCCATAACTAGTCAAAGGGGAATCATTACCACAGTTATATAGTAGAGTTTTAGTATTTAACAATGGCAGGGGCAATTACCCATGAAGCAACTAATAATTAACATCCCTCATCTCAGGAGCATCACTGGAACCTATTGGGACCGTGTGGTGTTCAAGGTGCACCGGGATAATGTTAGAAAGTTTGCGAACACCCAGGGAATATTAGCAGAGTCATGTAGTCATGAAATACCTGCATGGCATTGTAATCTCTGTACCAGAATGTAGGTCTGTGGGGGAACAGAAAACCAAACACCGCATGTCCCCACTCATAAGTGGGAGATGAACAATGAGAACACATGGACACAGGGAAGGGAACATCACACACTGGGGCCTGCTAGGGGGCAAGGGGAGGGAGAGCATTAGAGCAAATACCTAATGCATGTGGGGCCTAAAACCTATATGATGGGTTGATAGGTGCAGCAAACCACCATGGCACATGTATACCTACATAACAAACCTGCACATTCTGCACATGTATCCCTGAACTTAAATCCCAGAACTTCAAGTAAAAAAAAAAAAAAAAAAATTAAATTCCAGAGCTTAAAAACACACACACACACACACACACACAAACAAAATAAATTTAGGTATGTGGAATTATAGGTTAGTTCTTATTTGATAAATAAATGAACTTGGGTTGACTGATATGAAAATGACATTTTGTTTTCCCTTGCTGTTTCCACTTGCAGGTTTTGGCATGGAGGCAACCTTACTCCTGGTGGTTGGCTTTTCCCATACCAAAGGGGTGGCTATCTCCTTTCTGGTGCTTGCTGTAGGATTTAGTGGCTTTGCTATTTCAGGTAATGTGTCCTTTGGGTTTCCAGGTCTTGACAATAGATTCAACAAGTCCCAGGAAGAAGGAAGGACAAGGATATTGTAGCACCTTCTTTCAGTAGCCAGTCCATTCTCAGATAGCAGGACCACCGCCCAGAGAATGTCATCTAGTAGGGGTGATTTTGTAAGATCACTGAGAACTGGGCTTGGGAGTTCAGTTAAGGTGGAATTTTTCCTACTTACTTTGTTATGGGAAAAGACACAAAGCGCAGATGACCCTTCTGAGATATGAGCAGAGGCCCAAGCGTATGTCCTGGGTGAAGTGGACTTACATACTTTAGCACCATGTCACCCTACCTGATAGAGGCTCCTGTGACTTTTTCAAGCCTCGCCTCTGGCTAGAGAACTGTGAGTATCATTACAGTCATAGAATCAGAAGCTTTTTTAAGAGTGAAAACCTTCTTTAGATTTTTGTCTACTCCATTACTTTCATTTTCCAAACAAGAAAATGTGGGTCCAGAGACAGGAAGTGACTTTCTCAACCGGGTAAAGCTGTTAAGAATAATGACAGTGATGATGTGAGCTAGCGATGACCAAGCACAGATTCTGTGCCAGGGACTGTTCCATGCGATCTGCGTGTATTAAGCCCTGTCTCTCTCACAACTACTCTGCTGGGTATCAGTGCTGTTACGATCCCCATTTTACAGGGGCAGAAAGTGGTCTACTGTATGTGAGAGAGAGGCCAGAGGGCAATCATATCAGAAGCTTCCTATGCAAAACTGGGTCAAAGGGTGAAATTTAGTTGTTTGTCTATCTTTAAAACATTATAATAAAAAATACGGTTACTGGCCGGGTGCGCTGGCTTATGCATGTAATCGTAGCACTTTGGGAGACCGAGATGAATCCATCACTTGAGCCCAGGAGTTCCAGACCAGCCTGGGCAACATGGCAAAAACCCATCTCTACAAAAAATACAAAAAGTTAGCTAAGTGTAATGGCGCACACCTGCAGTCCCAGTTACTCAGGAGGTTGAGGTGAGAGGATGGCTTGAGTCTGGGAGTTGGAGGTTGCAGTGAGCTGAGTTCGTGCCACTGCACTCCAGCCTGGATGACAGAGTGAGACCCTGTCTCGAGAAAAATAAATAAATAAATAAAATAAAAATAAAAAATGGTTACTTAAAGAAAATTTTACATATATTGTATATATCTCACAACATTGTGAAGCAAGTAGTAGTATATCACTACGTTACTGATTTTTCACTATTTTACTAAAGCTCAGAAAAATTTAATACTTTCCTAATGTCACACAGTTAGTGGCAAAGGAAGGATGCCAGAACACTTCTGCGTGGCCCAAAGGCTATGCTCCTTCCATTATTCCAGCTTGCCTTAGATATCAAATAGTGTTAGTGTCCACGAATAGAAAAACATGGAACCTCTGGTCTAAACTGTCCTAAGACAGGGGCTTGTATCTGTCAAAATAAATAGAGCTGATGAATAGTTAAATTAGAAAATAAAGTAAAAGTCTAAATTAAAAGTAACTTGCAGCTAAGTAATTAGGTTTAGAGATGCATAGATCTGGGGTGGGGTTTGAGGCCCTCTTTACTACTTACTATTTATAAAAGAAAAAAATTGCTAAATTATGAAAACTCTCAAGCTTCAGTTTTCTCATCTAGAGATTGGAGAGATGAAACAGCAACCCATAGGGTTGTTGGGAGGATAAATTTAGATAATTCATGCATTTCCTCGCACTTCTTGTGGGCTGGGCATTATTCTTAGCACTGGGGATATTGCAGTGAACAAATGAAAGAGTCCATCCCCCTAAAGTTTGCATTCTAGTGGAAATATTTATTCAAATAAAAACCTTAGCTTTATTTATTTGAAGCCCTTAGCACAGTGCCAGATGCATAACAAAATTAATGAGTGTTCACCATTATTGTTCTATTAGTACACACACCAGCCCAGTGCTTCTCAAAGAGTTATATGAAATCACCATAGGATATTTCAGAATGCAGATTCTGACTTGGTAACTCTAGAGTGGAGCCTGAGATTCTGCAGTTTTAGTAAGCTCCCCAGCGCTGCTGCTGCTGCTGCAGGGCAATCCACACTTTGAGTAGCAAGGGCACAGCAATCACGACTTGCTTCCAGAAGGATGCTAAGGAACGACTTCCCTTGATAACTTTGTGAGCAAAAGAGATCCATATCCTGTTCCCAGAGATACTGAAATGTTCAAGTTCATATTGCTTCCTTTCCCCCAATTGCCAATTAAGTCACAGGCTGAAGGAGAGAAACCCAATACTCCAAATCACAGAAGCTGCTTTTTTTGTTTCAAGACAGGGTTTGTTGCCTTGTGCAGTGGTTCATGCCTGTAATCCCAGCACTTTGGGAGGTCGAGGCAGATGGATCACCTGAGATCAGGAGTTCAAGACCAGCCTGGCCAACATGGTGAAACCCCATGTCTACTGAAAATACAAAAATTAGTTGGTTGTGGTGGTATGTGCCTGTAGTCCCAGCTACTGGGGAGGCTGAGGTTGCAGTGAGCCAAGATTGCACCACTGCACTCTAGCCTGGGTGACAAAGAGAGATTCTGTCTCAAAAGAAAAAAAAAAAACATTAGACAGGGTCTCACTCTGTCACGCAGGCTGGAGTGCAGTGACATGATCGCAGATCATTGCAGCCTCTACCTCCCATGCTCAATTGATTCTCCTGCCTCAGCCTCCTGAGTAGCTGGGGCTACAGGCATGTGCCACCATACCTATGTGTGTGTGTGTGTGTGTGTGTGTGTGCACGTGTGTGTAAATTTATTTATTTATTTATTTTCGAGACAGGGTCTCACAATGTTGTCTAGGCTGGTCTCGAACTCCTGGCCTCAAGTGATTCTCCTGCCTCGGCCTCTCAAAGTATTGAGATTACGGGCATGAACCACCACATCTGGCCTTCTTGCCACTTTTAAACATGATTTCATTTAATCCTCATCACAACCTTGATGAGAAGGGTATTGCTACATTCACTTTATTGGTGGGGAAACCAAAGTGTGGTTTAACTCGCCCAGCGAAGTGACTGGGAGTGTGGAATAAAGGTCCCAGTTGGTCCCAGCAATGACACTGTGGGAGGGATTGTGGCCACGGGGCAATAATTCCTCAGGATCTACTGTCTGCCAACTTTTAAAGGAATAAACATGGATGCCAGGGAAGACTGACTGGCACAATTTAGGAGCTGATTATAGACAAGACTGCTGAGATAGATGAGGTTAAAAATAGGCAAGGAATGAGTGATGCCTGTTTTGGGAACTGTCCTATACAGAGAAGACAGATTCTCTCAGTTTGTGTGTAATTTTTTTCATCTGCTATAAAAATCTATCAATATCTCAATTTCTCAGTGATTTCCCCTCCTCCCCAAATGTCAGGATTGTGCAGCTAGAAACCTAAATGGCTTTTCCCACATTATCTTTAGCTGAATGCAGTTGCCCAGGCTTTGTATCAGAGCGTAATACTCAACAATCATATTAATTGCTTCTTATCTCTGGATTCTTTTCTAATAAAGTGTTTATCACATTCAAATCAGTGATAAGATTAATGAACTTGCAGCTGTTTTATATTCTGATCATTTGGCACATTGACCTGAAAGAGAAGGTATGTTTATTATTACCAAAAAGTTTTCTCAAAATTTCTCCCCGAAGGGAGGTAGAAAAGACAACCAACCAATGTGCCAGATTAGAACAAAAAATATTTTAAGTCCTATTTTCAGTTTTTTTTTGCACAGAATAGAGAAGTAAAAAGCAAAGCAAAGGAAAACAAAAAGATGAATAAAGGCTACAACTCCTTGCTATAATTTCAGTAGGTGAAGGTGGTAATTAGTTTAGCAACTATTTATTGAGTGACC
Source organism: Papio anubis (assembly GCF_008728515.1). Classification (NCBI taxonomy): domain Eukaryota; kingdom Metazoa; phylum Chordata; class Mammalia; order Primates; family Cercopithecidae; genus Papio; species Papio anubis. Next base: position 94,805,919 of record NC_044984.1, read on the forward strand.
ACAATGTGCCAGGCACTTTGCTAGTTCAGGGGAGATGGTGCTAAACAAGACGGATGGCTAACCACCTGTAAAGAGCATGCATATTGGTTTACATGTCTATACACCGTGTAGTTAACATACATTATTTAACTTAATTCCTATGTCAATATTATAAGAATCGTTATGCCATTATATAGATAAAGAAACTGAGGTTCAGGAAGTTTAAATCCTTGGTCTAGGCTTGCATCTCAGTTAAGCTAGCAGAATTGAAGTCTGTCTGATTCGAACATGCAACCCTGCAATATATTGACAACGTCGGATCTGTTTGCTGCAACTTCCGCCTCCTGGATTCAAGCGATTCTCCTGTCTCAGCCTCTCAAGTAGCTGGGATTACAGGCATGTGCCACCAGGCCTGGCTAATTTTTGTATTTTTAGTAGAGTTGAGATTTTGCCATGTTGGCCAGGCTGGTCTCGAACTTCTGACCTCAGGTGATCCGCCCGCCTCAGCCTCCCAAAGTGCTGAGATTATAGGTGTGAGCCACCATGGCCGGCCAGCAGCATTATCTTTTGATAGAAAACCTCAAAGAGAGGGAGTTACCTGGCAGTGGCAGCAGAAGGTAGTAGTAGTAGTAGTGGTAGTATAGCTTCGATATTTGCTTCACATACCTATTTCCCCTGAGTCTCTATCACTCTATCACTTTATGAAGTGAGTAGTAATATTATCCTCATATCGGAGGTGAAGAAACAGAAGCCCCCAAATTACTTGTTTACATAGAAGAAATAAGATTCAAGTCCAGATTTACAAACTCCAAATTCAGTAGGTGTGTGAAAGTGTTTTGTAAATTGCAGAGGTTCTCCCAATGTTTGTGCAAATGTTTCATTAAAAAGCACCATTTTCATTGTGTGAAAATGTGGCCATGTGGCCAATAAGGTAGGCTTACTCTTGGCTGCCTTTTAAGAGTAAGTCGAGGGTAGGAGCGGGAATATTATAAAGCAAGGTTTGGTCTCATCATACTGTATATGATTGCATGATTATTTACTCTGAATAAACGTGATTCAGTCTTTAGGCTTTTCAGTATTGTGCCAAACACCATATTTTGGAATTCAGAACCTACAAGGTAGAGATGCCATAATTCTCCTTGTAGAGAGAGTCCATAATAGATATCCATAATCAGTTCGAGCATTGTCTACCAGTACTGCTTTGTGTGGACACAGCCTCTTGAACCCAGTCCTCTTGGTCTGGAAACTAATATCCATCAGTCATATACTAGAGGAAACCAAACAGATTGGTGAAGGTTGGGACAACTGAGTATTTTCCAAAGTGTATTTGGAATTCTGTTCTTGACTCTGATTTTGAGGTTTTGGCTTCACTGTAGGTTTTAATGTCAACCACCTGGATATTGCCCCCCGCTATGCCAGCATTCTCATGGGGATCTCAAATGGAGTGGGAACCCTCTCTGGAATGGTCTGTCCCCTCATTGTTGGTGCAATGACCAGGCACAAGGTAAAGTTCTCCTTTGTGGCTGTGGGTTACAGTATCAGAGGACTGGAGCACTAACACAAACTTGAGATTTCAAAGCTCTATCGCAGTCTGTAAATGTGTATGTCCTTGACCTTGACTGAGTCAGCTGAACTTCTTTTATTTTTATTTTCTTCTTCTGATTTTCAAATCATTGCTTATCAATGGCACCAAGGCTAATTGTTGTTTTGTTCTATGTTTTTTCAATTGAGGAATAAAAGTCTGGGGAGAGGGGTATGGGCCTTAGAAACTGTTTAGAGACACAAAGAAGAAACTGAGGCAGTCACTTCGGGATAAGTGAGTTACTGAAGATTGTTTTCTCATTCTCAGTGATTAAATTTTATAACCTAATTCCATCCATTGCTTAGCATGTTTCAGCATGAAAAGATGAGTGCTATTCTACTTCCTTGTTAAGAATAAAATAAACAGGACATTAATAACCTACCCAGTTGTTACTGAGCCTTTGTGAATTTGGACTAGGGTGAGTGGTAGAGGCAGATCCATCCAGAATTCAACCACAGCACACCTGATTTCTTTATCTTTGTCACTGAAACGTCTCAAGATGCTGCTTTCTGCAAATAAAAATTCTTTGATACCATGGGATTATTTCCCCCCAACTATTTTCTTAGTTGGATTGCCTATTACAAATATAACTTCAGAAGTTTTTTCAGCTTCCTGCAGAAGAAAGTGTGAGAGGGCCGGGCGCGGTGGCTCACGCCTGTAATCCCAGCACTTTGGGAGGCCAAGGCGGGGGGATCACGAAGTCAGAAGATAGAGACCATCCTGGCTACCACAGTGAAACCCCGTCTCTTCTAAAAATACAAAAAAATTAGCCAGGCGTGGTGGCGGGCGCCTGTAGTCCCAGCTACTCAGGAGGCTGAGGCAGGAGAATTGCGTGAACCCGGGAGGCGGAGCTTGCAGTGAGCCCAGATCGCGCCACTGCACTCCAGCCTGGGCGACAGAGTGAGACTCTGTCTCAAAAAGAAAAAAAAAAAAAAAAAGTGAGATAAAATTTCGTGCTTTTTGACAGAAAAGGAAGGTAGAATTTTATAGGCAGGGAATTCATGTTCATGGAGTTATAGGATTGATAACCTGACTGTTAAATCCAAGATATCTTCCCCCAACCTTAGACACAAATTCCCATTATATTTTGACATACTTTTTTTTTACACTGAAAATATGATTATAAATAAAGTTCTTGCCAGTCAAGGGTGAGAACTTTAATGGCTCAAATATTGTTATGTATCCAACAACAAGCAAGAAGGAGACTTCTGATATTTAAAACGGCAGGTTCCTAAAACAAGTTTAATTTAGCTGACTACGTGAAGGGAAACCCCATTTGAGTATTCAAAAAGCTATGCAATGGTGCTGCATGTATTAATATTTTTATGTGCTGCTTATTTTAAAATGTATTTTCGTGTAATCCCAGCACTTTGGGAGGCCGAGGAGGGCGGATCACGAGGTCAGGAAATCGAGACCATCCTGGCTAACATGGTGAAACCCCGTCTACTAAAAATACAAAAAATTAGCCAGGCGTGCTGGTGGGTGCCTGTAGTCCCAGCCACTTGGGAGGCCGAGGCAGGAGAATGGCGTGAACCTGGGAGGCGGAGCTTGAAGTGAGCCAAGATGGCACCACTGCACTCCAGCCTGGGCGACAGAGTGAGACTCTGTCTCAAAAAAAAAAAAAAGTATTTTCTAAATTTAAAAAATTCATATTTATTGTCATGTCTAACTTTTATATTCATTGTAGTCTTAACTTTCATTTTTTAAGTTTTTCTTTTAAATTAGGTTTGAATCCTGGATGGTGCTTCTGACACACATCCTCCCTCCCAAGGAACAGAGCATTGCCTTCCAAATGGGCAGGTGCTTTTTCCCAGTAGAGGCCTCCAGGACATACTGGTAATCTCTGGCTTTAGTTAAAACATTAATTGGCACTTTATTTCCTTATTTAGACCCGTGAAGAATGGCAGAATGTGTTCCTCATAGCTGCCCTGGTGCATTACAGTGGTGTGATCTTCTATGGGGTCTTTGCTTCTGGGGAGAAACAGGAGTGGGCTGACCCAGAGAATCTCTCTGAGGAGAAATGTGGAATCATTGACCAGGATGAGTTAGCTGAGGAGACAGAACTCAACCATGAGAGTTTTGTGAGTCCCAAAAAGATGATGTCTTATGGAGCCACCATCCAGAATTGTGAAGTCCAGAAGAAGGAATGGAAAGGACAGAGAGGAGCGACCCTTGATGAGGAAGAGCCGACATCCTACCAGAATGAAGAGAGAAACTTCTCAGCTACATCCTAATGTCTGAGGTGCACTTCTGTCTTCTCTTTACTTTAGAACCAGAAACTATCCATACCTATTGCCTTTCTTTTAGCCCAGCTTGTCAGAAGTCCAAATATGGGGGGTGGAGAAGATCTACCCAGCAACAAGGAAAAGAGAAATACTATCTTTCAATGACACGTATAGGTAAGGAGCTGTGCTCAGCTGGTAACATAGTTGATAATACATATTTTTTGACTTGACAGTTGACCCTTCTCTCAAAGAGCTGAACTTACTCAGAAAGGAATGACTAGACGAAAAATGAGACAATACCATGTTGTTCAAAGAAACAGTGAAGGAAATGGGGATGTTTGGCCAGAAGGAATGTAAACAGTAGCAGTAGCTGCCACCACATCTCTAGGGTAGCCATGCAGAGGAGGGCTTCATATTCCCAATAAACCCCACGTTGTGGCAGGTGCTTTATAAACACTCTTATTTAATCTCTGCACCTTTATGACACACATTTCTTATCCCCATTTTATAACCAACGAATCTAAAGCAACAAGAAATGAACTTGCTCAAGGTCATCTGCCAGGGTCAGTGCTGAGATTGTTGAAGCTCCCAATAGGTGGCAGTTTTTGGGAAGAAGATTTCCATTCAGTGTAGGGAAGACATTTGTAATAATGAAAACTGACAATGGAGTAATTGTGAGTAATTCACCATTTTAGCAGGTGTCAGGGAAGGGAAACATTTGGGTTGATGAGGCAGAGGGGATTCAAATGTGTGAGAGGCTAGATTCAAAGACCCTCAGTGTTCTATGTTATCTGAGGAGTCAAATGGTTCTGTGACTCCATAGTTTTTAAAGTAGTAAGGGTCACAGACTACATCAGAGATTCAAATAGTTTTTTTAAAGAAAAGCTAAGCAAGAGAGCCAAATTTTTAGGAATCTGATGGTCAAAATGGCTGAAAGCAGTAAACAAGAGTTTGGTTATTAAATTTCAACTTTTCGTAATATTAAGAATGTAGCTAAATGATGTCCCAAATTACTTGTAAACTTTTAAGACATTTAATAATTTAAGAAGTAGGTTCATGTGTTTTCTTAGGTACAATTCTCCTGAAATAATTTTCTATTTAAAAAAATGTATATCTTTAGCCTTCTCTGCTGGAGATTATAGTAGGAAGTTTCATCAGATTATACAAAATTATGATTTTGTATCAAAAGTATTCATGATGACTCTATTTGGAATGATATTCAGGGAAATCACAATAATATAGCAGTAGTTATACAGGGAAATCCTACAATGAAAACATTTGGGACAATTAGACCTACAGTTACTGTTGAAAAATTCACCTTTGATTGCATAAGGCAATTACATGGATACTTTTAGATATATTTAAATTTTTAACGTTGACATCTAGAGGGTTATTTGAAAATAAAATTATTTTCCTGTTCATTGGTTTTGAAAATTTTATTTCTACTTTCGGAAGAAATATATAATATGGAAAAATTACAGATTTATTTGTAATTTATTATTGTAGGTGGTTTTTTTTTCTAATTTCTCCCACATGTATTTCTGGTCCCCAGTAATACTAGCTGAGTTGTAGTGTACTTTATAAACGGAATAATCTTGGGGAAAAATTGTGACTCTTCATTAAATAATATTCTTTATGTCATTAGCATACAATTTATGTTAGTAGACATCTTTAAATCTCTTTAATGAGTGAATCCATGCAAGCCCTATAGAACAGTTCCTAGCATGCAGGAAATGCCCAAGTAAATAGCTGTCATCATCATTGTCATCTTTTAACATTTTGGGGGACTTTCCAGTTGAAAAGAAAACATACTATGTCATTTTTATCCATTATCCCTGGAACTTATTGTGAAAGTTGTGCTGTTTGCTAAGTAAAATAAAAAATAAAAAATTAGCAATTTATGATAGCCAGTGTTTTATTTTGTGTGTGTGTTAATAAAGTCAAATAATTGTATTTTAAAAACTCATGTTAATCCTTAGGGTAGTATTATATATATTGTGACACAAAGTTGTATTTATCGCATCGTTTGAAGTTGATGTCATGTGCAGAAAATCCACATTTTTCCTGTAACTTGCCCTTATGATATGTATTTTTTAAAAATGAAATCATGGATCAATGTGTTAAAAACTAGAAAATACATTATTTTGTTGTGATGGGTTTTTCTCTGTGTAGGTTGCAATGGATAAATAATTACATTTTAACACCAGACAGATGCCATTTGCAAGTCATTGTACATTTTGCTGCAAATGTCCATTTGTAGGTAAACTCATGGATGCAAACCGTGGATTCTAGCAGGAAGGGAAGGAGGCCTATAGGTGCAGGGTTCTTGAGACAAGAAAGATCTGATGATCCTTTCCAAAAAATCAAAGTTTTGGAAATTCCTTAATATGCCAAGAAAAGTAAGTGTTAGAGAAATAATGACCCATTTGTATCCCTGTCTGGATGTTAAATTCAACAGGTAAAAATTGGAATCTGTATTTCTATCTCACTCTGCCTCCTCCCAACCCCAATAAATCTTTTTCTTTCTCTATTTCTTATCTCAGTTAGTCACATTATCCTTTTGCTCAAGCTAGAATTCTTAGAGTCATCCTTGACTTAAAATTTTTTCCCCTTCTCTTTTTTCTCTGCCAAGTTCATGTAATTTAATTTTCAATCTGTAGATCCATGTCTTACATCAGCTTGGGAAAACTCTCTCCATTACCTCTTAATATACTGCTTTTGCTCCATTCTCTCTCTCCTGTTTTTCTAGGCATTCAGTTATATGTATTCTAGACGTATGTAGGTGTCTGACCACCTGTTTTGTATTTTCCAATGCTTTGCCTCTTTATATGTCATGCTGGATATCTTCTCCTGACTTATTTTTCAGTTCTTTATCTCTCTCTTCAGTGAGGTCTAACCTGTAAAAATCCATCCATTGTGTTCTTAATCTTAGTGACTGTATTTTCAGTTCTAGAATTGTTATTGGTTCTTTTTCACTTCTGCTATGTCTTTTAAAAAACATTTCCAGCTCCTTGCTGAAATTTTCAATACCATATTTTATTTTCTGGGACATAGTAAGCTAATGGTTTTAAAGTCTGCTCAGTGCCAATATTTGGAGACCATATTAGTCTCTTTTGTTGTTGTTGGTTTTGCTGGTCCTTATTCATACTATCTTAACTGCATCTATGCCTGGTTTTCCTTGATTTTATCAGCCATTGCATTTGAAAAATTATTTGTAGAAATAATTTTTAGCAATTTTAGCCATGAAATAGTGCTTCTTCTTCTTTTTCTTTTTTCTTTTCCTTCTAGGAGATCTTTGTTTGCTTCTTTCATGAGCCTAAGGGCATTAACTGTCTGGGATCATCTTAGTCCAGTTGCAGGGCCTTAGGTATTTTGTGCCATCCAGATGATTTGAAGCTGGACAACAGGATGTGTGAAGGCTCTTTTACTTCCTATTCACCCTTACTGCTAGAGCATAGCACTTAAGGGTCCCAACCCGCACTACAATGTTTTAACCGGAGTCCAACTCTTGTCCCCAAACCAGGCCATCAAAGACACCGCTCAGCTTTGTTAGAATTAACAAACACTGGCTTTGTTAGAATTAACAAATTCTCCCAGGAGAAAAGTGGCCTCAAATGTCAGAGTCACTTCTCTGGATTTTCATCTTCTGTCAGATGTCAGATGGTAGCCTGGAAATTTTTCACTACCATGTTGGCTTTCCAACGCTTTTGAGAGAATTAATTTCTTTTTTTTTTAGTTTAGCTTTCCTAGTAGGAAGATTGGTCTGAATTACCTAGTCTACCATTAATAAACGCTGAAATATCTTTTAATTTTAACTTCACAAGTTCTCTCCAACTAATCTACCTCCTTAGGGGTAGTGTGGTAATAAATTAAACTTAGATCTCAGTAGTTTAATATAGCAAATGTTTAGTTCTCTCTTGTGTTACAAGTTGAAAGTAGGTTGGTTGGGGTGGAGTGGAGTGGAGGCTTGTTCCAGACAGTCACTCAGGCATCCAGGATGTATTTTCTCCATTCAGCATCTTGTAGTCAATTATTGGGAACATATAAATTCTGATATCACCATGAATGGGAAAAGGAGAAGGAGGCACACTGGGTTTTACTGCTTCACTTGGAAACAACACAGTCACTTTTGGTTGCGGTCCATTGACCTATGCTAGCCGCATAGCCCCAACCTAACTTCAAGGGTGGCTAGGAAACAAAGGGGAGCACGTAGATAGCTGAGCAAGCATGAATTACACCTTCCATTCAGCTCTAGCCTTGGTTCAAGGTCTTATGAATTCTCACTTAGCATATTGAAATAGTTTTCTAACCCCAACTGTCATAAATGATGTAAACTTGCTATGTGTCATTCTGAGAGATCTGAACTAGGTTGTAAGGAGCAAATCTTTGTAGCGAAAGGGGCCATGAGCTTCCTCCAGGGAAGACCGGAGACCTCAAAGATATCAATTCCCTGGAATAAAATAGATTCTGGATGATTCTAACTTGAATTAGTAACCACATGGGCCAAACTAAAGGGGCAGGGAAGTTGACTTTTCCTTTAGATTACATGTAGTACTATATCCCAGGCCTTATACTAAGTCCTTTTCATACATAATCTCATTTAATTCTCATGGCAACCCAATGAGAAAGGGTTAATGATTTCTTCCCAAATATTTATTAATAAGTAAATGGTATTTCAGAGAAGAATTTAAAGTCAGGTCCCTAAAGGCCATATTTTAATCTTAATTCTTAATTAAGACTAATAATCTATTCTTAATTTTTAAATTCTTTAACCATAAGTCTAATTAAGATCAAACTCATATTTTAATCTAATCTTAATTAAATCATACTCTTAATTCTTAACCTTTAATCTGTTCTCTGTGGCTTCTACTGACTAGCAGTAATTCCAGACAGTGGTGTTCTCAAAGTCAAGAGTGTTCCAGTTATTTCAGTGAAGTATGATCAAAGTGATGGAATGAGCTCTGGCAGCTTACTCTAGACCCAAGGAGATACGGACAGGTGAAAAACCAGATGAATGTGTGAGATCTTTCTTCTCATCAACTGCTGGACTGCAGCGGGACGTGAGAACCAGGGGCCCCTGTATTTCCCCTATTTCCATAGCTATACAGATAGGTAAGATAAGAAAAAGTTGAACCCAATGCTTACTGGGTGTGTTTGTGTTGAGTGAGGGTTCGTTTGCAAGGGGCTGATTTTTTCCCCAGGAATCCCAAGTTTAGACACAACAAACACCCAGCCACACAGTACATGCCTTGCATAGATGGGGTGCTCAACCAATATGGTCTTCAAAATCTGATGTGGTGTTTAAGGAGATTATGCTGGTGATGGCACTCAGGTTGTCTTGTTAAACATGGCAGAACAAATGCAGTCATTTCTAGCCGATTTCTAAAACTAAAATAAAACAACACATAAACTTGCCAGGACAAAGTGAAAGTGGGAGAAAAATCACATTTAGAAAGCTGAATGGGGATGCATGAGTCTTAACTGACTTCAGCAGAACTGAGCAAGAAAGAAGAAAGCTCTTTCATGTTACTGCACCCAAGAAAGGTTTAAAATGGAAGGTACCAGCACCAGGTACCTCTGGAGGACAGAGTGAAGAGAGTGGAGTGGGGTTGAGGAGGACTGAGAACATAAGGACTGGCTGAAAGTTAACATTACCAGATTTAGCAATGCTGTTGAAAGTGCATGTAAGAAGCAGTTATCACCCCAGATCTCTCTTCCACCAGCTCAACCAAGAAACTGTCCCTCCCCATACCTACTGGAAAACAGGAGGTTCATTTTCTGGATGTGGGCACTATGGATTCAAGAACACCCATAATAGCTGAGTATCAGCTCCAAAGGCTACAGAGTTTAATCCATTTTGGTTACTGATGTATCTCAAGTATCTAGAGATGCCTGGCATTTAATAGCCACCTGGAAATTATTTTTCAAATGCATGCATGAATGAATGAATCTTGTTAAACACAGGGAAATTAATCAAAAGTTTGCATGCTGAACACTGAAAACTTCCAGCTGCCTTGTTGGGCTGAGCTTCCAAAATGCTGCCAGTCAGAATCATATCCCTTAGGCAGGAGATTATAGGATTCATGGGATGAGTGGTGGGAACTCACATATAAGTAAAAGGGCTTATAACTATTGACATTTGGGGGTTTCCCCATCAAAATAAAATGATCTTTGCCTAGTCACTCCCTGTAGGACCTACCCACCAAGCCCTGCCCAAGGGAATTATTCATTCATTAATTCACTTATTCATTCCACAATTTTTTTTTTTTTTTTTTTAGACAGGATTTCACTCGGTCATATAGGCTGGAGTGTAGTGGCACCATCATGGCTTACTGCAGCCTTGACCTCCTGGGCTCAAGCGATCCTCCCACTTCAGCCTCCTGAGTAGCTGGGACTACAGGCATGTGCCACCATGCCTAGCTAAGTTCAACAACTATTCAGCACCTGTAATGAGCACCTCTAATGTTCTAGGCACTAGGGCTAGAAAATAAATAAACAAAATAGGTTTCTGCTCTTATGGAGCTTATATTCTGAGGGAAGACACAAAAAATAAGGCTGTTAATGAGTAAAACCAGGACACAGTATGCCAGTGCTAAGTGCTGAGAACAAACATAAAACCAGGTAAGGGCGGTGGGGAATATGAGGGATGATGTGTTAGGTCAAGTGTCCAGGGATAATGTGATCTTTGAGTGGAGAACTGAAGGCTGTAAGGAAGCAAGTCAAGTGCATTTTGGGGGACAGGGTTCCAGGCAAAGGAAGAAACAAGGACAAAGGCCCTGAAGGGGGGACATGATGGGCATATTTAAAGAACACTAAGTCCCTTAAGGTACTCGGGTTCTGGACATGTTTCGAAGGAAGAGGAACATTTTCTGAGAGGCAGAAGACTGGGGAGGAGCAGGACAATACTGGGGGAAGGAACTGGGAATTTTGACTTGTTTGATTTTAGAGCTTTCCTTGCCTATTGATATCTCAGTGGCAGTATCAGGTAGGCAGTGGAAATACAGTCTAGGATTCAGGCCAGAAGTCAGAGCTGGAACTGTACATTGGTAAGTCACTATCACATCACACAGCTGGTCTGTAAAGCCAGAAGACCAGATGAGATTGTCAAGATTCCAATACAGAGAAGAACACGAATAAGCCCTGGGGACACTCCAACATGGAGAAATCAGGAAGATGAGTAGGAGCAAGTAGAAGAGATAGAAAAAGGGAGATAGGGGGTGGGGGTGATGGAACCCCAAGAGAGTGGTGTCCTGTGGCCAAGTGAAGCAAGTGTGATGTGGAGGAGTGCATGGTCCCTGGGTCAAAGCCTCTGTGAGATCAAGGAAGATGAAGACTGAGGATGGGCCATTGGATTTAGCAACATGGAGATCACTGGTGCCTTGACAGTGGCAGTTTTAATATAGTGGTGATGACAAAAACCCTGAATGGTATGTATTTAATCAAGATGATCATTTTATTTTCTTCCTCTTACTTATGAACAGACAGCCAAGGATTGCCAGATAGTTCAGGGAAGTTTCCAATAGGAAAGACAGAGATGAAAAAAAAAAAAAACAAAAACAGAAAGAAAGGTAGTTGGAGGAAACCAGATATCACAGGGAATAGAACGAACCTGAACTTCAAAGAGAAGAAAAGATACTGCATGCTTGAGACAAAAATAGAATTATAGTTTCAAAAAAGGAAGATACATTCAGAGGAGAAGAGATTGGGCTAGAGAGAATCTTGAGTCTAGGAGGTCAGTTAGGAGTCTATTACAACAATTTAGAAACGAGGGCCTAGACTAGGGGATTCAGGGAATGGAAATGGGAAAAGAGGCTTGTTATAGAAAACCTAAAAACAAAAAAAATTTTTTTCTAATTGGGTTTGGTGGTGCACACCTGTAGCTCCACCTTAGGAGGCTTAGGCAGGTGGATGGCTTGAGGCTGGGAGTTTGAGACCAGCCTGGGCATCATAGTGAGAACTCATCTCTACCAAAAAATTTAAAAAATTAGCTGGGCATGGTGGCATGTGATTGTATTCTCAGCTACTTGGGAGGCTGAGGCAGGACGATTGCTTGTGCCTAGGAGTTTGAGGCTGCAATGAGCTATGATCATGCCACTGCACTCTAGCCTGGGCAACAAAGTAAGACCGTGATGAGGTCTTACTTTGACCCCTTTGACCTCTTCAAAAAAAGAATGAGGGGGAAACCTCCCCCCTTTTTTCTAAAAAGTATAATATATGCTTCTTGTAGAAAAGCTTCGATATATAGAACATGTATTGAAGAGAATAAAAATGACCCTAGTATTACAGCCAATTTAATAATTCTTGAATTCCTCTAGCAGTCCTCTTGCCTCAACCTTCCAAAGTGCTGAAATTACAGGCATGAGCCACCAAGCCCAGCCTCATATTTAATAACTCTTAACATTCAGGCATGTATGCCACCAGTCTTTTCTCTAAGCCAGAGGTGTCCAATCTTTTGGCTTCCCTGGGCCACACTGGAAGAACTGTCTTAGGCCACACATAACATACACGAACGCTAATGATAGCTGATGAGCTAAAAAAAAAAAAAAAAAAAAAGATCACAGAAAAACTCATGTTTTAATAAATTTGTGTTGGGCCACATTCAAATCTGTCCTGGGCCACATGCAGCCCATAGGCCGTGGGTTGGACAAGCTTGCTCTACACACATATTTTTGAACAAAATTGGGATCATACTATAGCTACCGTTTTCTATCCTACTTTTTGCACTTAACCATATATAATAAGTCCTCATGTATTTAAATATTCTTTGATAACATGATTTTTAAAAATTCACATACAATAAAATGCACAAATCAGGTTTACTGTTTGGTTGATTTTTACCTTTGTATACATATACCTGTGTAAACAGTCCTCAGTGGTAACCACTGTTCTGATTTCTATTATTGTAGATAAATTTTGCCTGAACTTAAACTTCATATAAATGGAATTTATACAGCATCAGCTCTTTTGAATCCTATTCCTTTCCTTCAGTTAATATTTTAAAAATTGATCCACATTTTGTGTTTATCAGTAGTTCATTTTTTAATAGATGCGTCATACTGCATTGTATGGGTATATTAAAATTTGTTTACTTATTCTTCTATTGATAGCCATTTGAGTTATTTCCAATATTTTTTGGAGGATGGGTATTATAAATAAAGCTTATATAAGTATTCTTGTATTTTTGCGAACATGTTTTTATTTCTTTAGGAGCAGAATTGCTGGACCCTAGGGCAGGCATATGTTTAGCTTTATAAGACACTGCCAAAAAATTTTCCATCATGCTTGTACCATTTTACCTTTCTACCATTTATGAATTACAGTTCCAATTACTCCACATTCTCATCAGTGAGAACACGATTTTAATGACCAAACGTCTAACAACTAGACCAGTTGTTAGATGTTTAGATGTCAGTGTTAGATGCTTTAAAGAGTTTCTACATTTTCACCATTATAAAGAGTAATAATGAAGTTCTTGACTATAAATCCTTGACTTCATCTGTAAGAGACGTTTTCAAGGGAAAATTAAACCGACTTTTTATTTCTATATGGTGTATCATTCAGTAAGTAACTGGTTAAATTTACTAGCAACAATAATAGAACAGATAATGTAAAAGTGCGGCTGACTGAAAAACAATTTCAAGGTGGCTTTGATGTGGGTTTCTTCCACAAATACATTTGAAGTGAAAGGATGACTGAAATTCCAGGGTTCGAAAGCACTTCAAACACAAGGATAACCCAAGATAATAGTATCTCTCTATTCCTCCACGCCCCTTTCCCTTCCCTTCTTTCCCTTCCTATTCCCTTCCCTCCCTTTCTTGTCCTGCTCTCTCCTCTTCTTCTCTACTTTTCTTTTCTCCTCTCTCTTCCTCTCTCTCTTCTTACTTCTCTCCCTCCCCACCTCTCTCCCCACCCCCCCATACTTACATCCACTCATCGTATCTGGATTCTGAAATGAAGTTTGAGTTAAACCATATCACAGAAACACACTACTGACTTGGGAGAACTTTGACCCTTTCAGCCATCTGTGTGGTAGCATTTGCAGAAACATGGCAGCCAGGCTTCAGAGGAACTGCCAGGTACATCCACTTCCGTTTCCTCCTCAGCTTTCCCCAGTGGGGCTGGATGGCACAACCCTTTCAACCAGGGCTCATGGCAGAGCAGGACTAACCTCCCTTATTAAAACTCGGGGAGGAGGCAGAGCTTTTCTAGTAAACCTCCCACTTTGCCACACGTTCCCTATGGAAAGACTGTCACAGGGAAGGAGGAGCTATTATAGTGAGATCATGAAGCCAAAGAAGCCATGGTTGTTCTGGATAGTGTTGTTATGGGAGTAGCTATCTCAGTGCCTTGAAGTGAAACCTTCAGAATTCTCAATTTGGGGTTCATGGGAGGGCTATCCAGAAAACCCTCAGAAAATGTGAACTAAACCTAACTGTATATGTGCACATTTTTCTGAGAAGAGGGTCTGTCTATATGGTAGACCCTTGAATAACATGGGTCTGAACTGCATGGATCCACTTATACACATATATATTTCCACAAAAGTTATATTGGCCGGGTGCGGTGGCTTATGCCTGTAATCCCAGCACTTTGGGAGGCCAAGGCAGGTGGATCACGTCAGGAGTTCGAGACCAACCTGGCCAAGATGGCGAAACCCCATCTCTACTAAAAAATACAAAAATTACCTGGGTGTGGTGGTGGGCGCCTATAATCCCAGCTACTCGGGATGCTGAGGCAGGAGAATTGCTTGAACATGGGAAGCAGAGGTTGCAGTGAGTCGAGATTGCACCACTGCACTCTAGCCTGGGCGACAGAGCAAGACTCTGTCTCAAAAAAAAAAAAAAAAAGTTATATGAAGTATGCCTACCTCTTCTGCCTCCCCTTTCACTCTTCTATCTCTTTTACCTATTCCGCCTCTGCCACCACTAAGACAGCAAGACCAACCCCTCCTGTTCCTCCTCCTTCTCAACTTATTCAACATGAAGATGATGAGATAAGACTTTTATGGTGATCCACTTCCACTTAATAAATAGTAAATAGTAAACAAATTGTCTCTGTCTTATAACTTTCTTAATAACATTTCTTCTTTTTAGCTACTTTACAGTAGCTTTCCTCTCCTGCTCTCTCCTCTTGTTCTCTACTTTTCTTTTCTCTTCTATATATAATATATACATATACAGTATATAATACATGTAATGTACAAAATATGCATTAATAGACTGTTTATGTTATTGGTAAGGATTTGAGTCAGCAGTAGGCTATTTGTAGTTAAGTTCTTGGGGAATCAAAAGTTATATGCAGATTTTTGACTGTGTGAGTGTCAGTGCTCCTGACCACTACATTGTTCAAGGGTCAACTGTATTCTATAACTGTCACCATATTCTCAAAGTTGTCCAAGGGCCAAAAGAGGCTAAGATTTGCCCAGAATGAGCTACAGATAATGTGCTAAGCTGAAGGAAACCTAATAATTATGTAGTGGCTTTGTGACCACTGCCCTAGATGCCCTTTGTGAAAAAGCCTAATTCTTTGGTTTAAGCATCTGACTTTCTCTTCTCACTTTCATTTTTCCTCGTCTAACTTCCTTGGTTTATTCTCTATCATATTTCACCTGTCTCCTTCCTTCATTTGGAGTTGTCTTCTCTTTCTTGTCCTTCTACATATCTCTCTTCTTCTTTCTTTAATGCAATAGATAACCAGAGGAGGTTGACTTATAGTGGTGAGGTGCTCAGGTAGGTGAGAACATCTCCAGTTGATTCCTCTTTCATCTTTTCCCACCATTCTAAATAGTGAATATAAGACATTAGAATTAAATGGGTAAAGTCATTTTGAAAGAGTCCGCATAGTTTCCTCTAAAGCCATGTAACATCTGGCTATAATATATTATAAAGCATAGTGTTGAACATCCCAGGAGGATATGCTAACATCTTTCAGAAATTAGTGGGAAATACTATGAATACTGTGAAAAAAATAGCCATAAAGGCTGGTTAAATCTTGTTACTTAAAGAACTATTTCAAAAATAATGCTACTTATATAACCAAAGTGAATCTCCTTTTTCTGAAAATCAAATAACTATGCACAGCAAGGGCAAACATCTTGGCTTTGCTAACTACAGAATTTTTTGACAAAATAGCTTTTTATGTTTTCAGAGTGCTGGTTGTTTTAAAGTTGTTTCCAAGATTGCATGCCCAAAGATCATCATCTTTCTTTCTTTTTTTTTTTTTCAGTAGTTTCAACTGAAAGACCAGTTTTCAATCTTTCACATTTAAAAAAATGATGTAATGCTTCCTTGATTATTTCAGCAGAACATAGAATCAAAGTAACACAGTTTAGAGTTCTCAGATACTTCCTTTTAATCTTCTTTAGGAACATATTTCATAATGAGTTCAGGCCTAAAAGGTGATCCTGGTTTTCATCAGATTTCAAAAGTTGTATTCTCAGCTAAAATGAGGTAGGGAGTCAAATGACTTTTGGCTTTTTAATTTAGTATTCATGGTTTCACACAGTTTTAATATGTTTGAGGACAAGATTTCATTTTGAGGAGAAGGGTTTAAAGCCCCAGTAATCCAACATAGCCCTGTGAGTTGCACTTTCTCCAATGGAGGCTATAATATTTTTATATCTTTTAGAAAGATTCATGGGTCTTATGGATAAATCCATCAATGTATTTGGGACAAAATTGGTCGTTAAAACATATACATGTTATTTTTCTCCCTATTTAAAACTCCTAAGATGCCTGTATCACTTGTCTATCACTGCACAACACACCACCACTGTTTTTATGTTTTTAGAACACAAAACTATTTTCTCACAATACTGTGGGTTGGGCTCAGCTAAATGGTTGGTCTGCTTGTCTCCCCGGGTCACTCTTGTGACTATAGTCATTTCTAGTTCGACTGAGGTTGGGTGGACTAGACAGCCTCCCAGGGAGCTGATGCTATTTGTTGATCATGGTGCTCTGGTTCTCCTCCAAATGGCACTTATCTCCTAGTTGGCTAGACTAAATTTTTTTTTTTTTTTTTTTTTTTTTTTTTTACATGGTGGACTCAGAGCAGCATTGTAAAGAGAGATGAAAGCTGCAAGGCCTCAATATTACTTCTTCCACATTCTCTTGGTTACAGGGCCAGACCCAGTTCAAGGAGAAGAAAAACGGACTTTACCTCTTGATGAGAGGAGCCTCAAAGTCACATTGCAAAGGAGCATCCTTACAGAGATACGCAGATTGTTTGGTCACCTTTGCAAACCATCTACCATAGCTCTTCCTCACAAGTAGAATAGAAAACAAATATTTGCTATGGCCTACAAGTCTGCACATCACCTGAGGCCTGCCTCCCTTTTCAATCTTGTATTGTTCTTCTCATCCTTTTTTTTTTTTTTTCCACAGGCCTTGTTTCTGTTATTCAAACTTCTCCACCTTGCAGTTACCTCTGTCTAAAGTGCTCCTTCCTTAAATCTTGGCTCCTTCACACCATTCAGTTCTCAGTTCAATGTCATTTCCTCAGAATGTTTAAAGTTGCCTCTTCAACTTTCTTAGCTTCTTTTTATTTTATTCCTGCATGTACTTTTATCTATTTTATTTATCACTCTCTGAAATCACCTTATTATTTATTTACTTATTTGTCTTTAAATTTCGATAGGTTTTTGGGGGAACAGGTGGTGTTCGGTTACATGGATGAGTTCTTTAGCAGTGACTTCTGAGATTTCGGTGCACCCATCACCCAAGCAGTATACACTGTACCCAACGTGTAGTCTTTTTTTTTGAGATGGCGTCTGGCTCTGTCCCTCAGGCTGGAGTGCAGTGGCGCGATCTTGGCTCACTGCAAGCTGCGCCTCCCGGGTTCATGCCATTCTCCCGCCACAGCCTCCCAAGTAGCTGGGACTACAGGTGCCTGCCACCACGTCTGGCTAATTTCTTTTTTTTGTATTTTTAGTAGAGACGGCCAAGATGTTGGCCAAGATGGTCTCAATCTCCTGATCTCGTGATCTGCCCGCCTTGGCCTCCCAAAGTGCTGGGATTACAGGTGTGAGCCACCGCACCCGGCCCCCAATGTGTAGTCTTTTATCACTCACCCACCTCCCACCTTTTCCCCTCAGTCCCTAAAGTCCATTGTATCATTCTTTATTATTATTATATTATTGTTATTGTTATTTGAGATGGAGTCTCGCTCTGTCACCAGGCTAGAGTGCAGTGGCATGATCTTGGCTCACTGTAACCCCCGCCTCCTGGGTTCAAGCAATTCTCCTGCCTCAGCCTCCCAAGTAGCTGGGACTACAAGCATGCGTCACCATGCCCAGCTAATTGTTGTATTTTTTTTTTAATTTTAATTTTATTTTTTTTATTATACTTTAAGTTCTAGGGTACATGTGCATAACGTGCAGTTTGTTACATATGTATACTTGTGCCATGTTGGTGTGCTGCACCCATCAACTCATCAGCACCAATCAACTCGTCATTTACATCAGGTATAACTCCCAGTGCAATCCTTCCCCGCTCCCCTCTCCCCGTGATAGGCCCCAGTGTGTGATGTTCCCCTTCCCAAGTCCAAGTGATCTCACTGTTCAGTTCCCACCTATGAGTGAGAACATGCGGTGTTTGGTTTTCTGTTCTTGCGATAGTTTGCTGAGAATGATGGTTTCCAGCTGCATCCATGTCCCTACAAAGGACACAAACTCATCCTTTTTTATGGCTGCATAGTATTCCATGGTGTATATGTGCCACATTTTCTTAATCCAATCTGTCACTGATGGACATTTGGGTTGATTCCAAGTCTTTGCTATTGTGAATAGTGCTACAATAAACATATGTGTACATGTGTCTTTATAGCAGCATGATTTATAATCCTTTTGGTATATACCCAGTAATGGGATGGCTGGGTCATATGGTACTTCTAGTTCTAGATCCTTGAGGAATCACCATACTGTTTTCCATAATGGTTGAACTAGTTTACAATCCCACCAACAGTGTAAAAGTGTTCCTATTTCTCCATATCCTCTCCAGCACCTGTTGTTTCCTGACTTTTTAATGACTGCCATTCTAACTGGTATGAGATGGTATCTCATTGTGGTTTTGATTTGCATTTCTCTGATGGCCAGTGATGATGAGAATTTTTTCATGTGTCTGTTAGCTCTATGAATGTCCTCTTTTGAGAAATGTCTATTCATATCCTTTGCCCACTTTTTGATGGGGTTGTTTGTTTTTTTCTTGTAAATTTGTTGGAGTTCTTTATAGGTTCTGGATATTAGCCCTTTGTCAGATGAGTAGATTGCAAAAATTTTCTCCCATTCTGTAGGTTGCCTGTTCACTCTGATGGTAGTTTTTTTTGCTGTGCAGAAGCTCTTTAGTTTAATGAGATCCTATTTGTCAATTTTGGCTTTTGTTGCCGTTGCTTTTGGTGTTTTAGACATGAAGTCCTTGCCCATGCCTATGTCCTGAATGGTATTACCTAGGTTTTCTTCTAGGGTTTTTATGGTATTAGGTCTAACATTTAAGTCTTTAATCCATCTTGAATTAATTTTCGTATAAGGGGTAAGGAAAGGATCCACTTTCAGCTTTCTACTTATGGCTAGCCAATTATCCCAGCACCATTTATTAAATAGGGAATCCTTTCCCAATTTCTTGTTTTTCTCAGGTTTATCAAAGATCAGATGGCTGTAGATGTGTGGTATTATTTCTGAGGACTCTGTTCTGTTCCATTGGTCTATATCTCTCTTTTGGTACCAATACCATGTTGTTTTGGTTACTGTAGCCTTGTAGTATAGTTTGAAGTCAGGTAGCGTGATGCCTCCAGCTTTGTTCTTTTGACTTAGGATTGTCTTGGAGATGCGGGCTCTTTTTTGGTTCCATATGAACTTTAAAGCAGTTTTTTCTAATTCTGTGAAGAAAGTCATTGGTAGCTTGATGGGGATGGCATTGAATCTATAAATTACCTTGGGCAGTATGGCCATTTTCATGATATTGATTCTTCCTATCCATGAGCATGGTATGTTCTTCCATTTGTTTATGTCCTCTTTTATTTCACTGAGCAGTGGTTTGTAGTTCTCCTTGAAGAGGTCCTTTACATCCCTTGTAAGTTGGATTCCTAGGTATTTTATTCTCTTTGAAGCAATTGTGAATGGAAGTTCATTCATGATTTGGCTCTCTGTTTGTCTGTTACTGGTGTATAAGAATGCTTGTGATTTTTGCACATTAATTTTGTATCCTGAGACTTTGCTGAAGTTTTTATCAGCTTAAGGAGATTTTGGGCTGAGACAATGGGGTTTTCTAAATATACAATCATGTCATCTGCAAAGAGGGACAATTTGACTTCTTCTTTTCCTAACTGAATACCCTTTATTTCTTTCTCTTGCCTGATGGCCCTAGCCAGAACTTCCAACACTATGTTGAATAGGAGTGGTGAGAGAGGGCATCCCTGTCTTGTGCCAGTTTTCAAAGGGAATTTTTCCAGTTTTTGCCCATTCAGTATGATATTGGCTGTGGGTTTATCATAAATAGCTCTTATGATTTTGAGATACGTTCCACCAATACCGAATTTATTGACAGTTTTTAGCATGAAGGGCTGTTGAATTTTGTCAAAGGCCTTTTCTGCATCTATTGAGATAATCATGTGTTTTTTGTCTTTGGTTCTGTTTATATGCTGGATTATGTTTATTGATTTGCATATGTTGAACCAGCCTTGCATCCCAGGGATGAAGCCCACTTGATCATGGTGGATAAGCTTTTTGATGTGCTGCTGGATCTGGTTTGCCAGTATTTTATTGAGGATTTTTGCATCGATGTTCATCAGGGATATTGGTCTAAAATTCTCTTTTTTTGTTGTGTCTCTGCCAGGCTTTGGTATCAGGGTGATGCTGGCCTCATAAAATGAGTTAGAGGCAATTCCCTCTTTTTCTATTGATTGGAATAGTTTCAGAAGGGATGGTACCAGCTCCTCCTTGTACCTCTGGTAGAATTCAGCTGTGAATCCATCTGGTCCTGGACTTTTTTTGGTTGGTAGGCTATTAATTATTGCCTCGATTTCAGAGCCTGATACTGGTCTATTTAGGAATTCAGCTTCTTCCTGGTTTAGTCTTGGGAGAGTGTAAGTGTCCAGGAAATTATCCATTTCTTCTAGATTTTCTAGTTTATTTGCGTAGAGGTGTTTATAGTATTCTCTGATGGTAGTTTGTATTTCTGTGGGGTCGGTGGTGATATCCCCTTTATCATTTTTTATTGCGTCTATTTGATTCTTCTCTCTTTTCTTCTTTATTAGTCTTGCTAGCGGTCTATCAATTTTGTTGATCTTTTCAAAAAACCAACTCCTGGATTCATTGATTTTTTGGAGGGTTTTTTGTGTCTCTATCTCCTTCAGTTCTGCTCTGATCTTAGTTATTTCTTGCCTTCTGCTAGCTTTTGAATGTGTTTGCTCTTGCTTCTCTAGTTCTTTTAATTGTGACGTTAGAGTGTCAATTTTAGATCTTTCCTGCTTTCTCTTGTGGGCATTTAGTGCTATAAATGTCCCTCTACACACTGCTTTAAATGTGTCCCAGAGATTCTGGTATGTTGTGTCTTTGTTCTCATTGGTTTCAAAGAACATCTTTATTTCTGCCTTCATTTCCTTGTGTACCCAGTAGTCATTCAGGAGCAGGTTATTCAGTTTCCATGTAGTTGAGCGGTTTTGATTGAGTTTCTTAGTCCTGAGTTCCAGTTTGATTGCACTGTGGTCTGAGAGACTGTTTGTTATAATTTCTGTTCTTGTACATTTGCTGAGGAGTGCTTTACTTCCAATTATGTGGTCAATTTTGGAATAAGTGTGATGTGGTGCTGATAAGAATGTATATTCTGTTGATTTGGGGTGGAGAGTTCTGTAGATGTCTATTAGGTCTGCTTGCTGCAGAGATGAGTTCAACTCCTGGATATCCTTGTTAACTTTCTGTCTCGTTGATCTGTCTAACGTTGACAGTGGGGTGTTGAAGTCTCCCATTATTATTGTATGGGAGTCTAAGTCTCTTTGTAAGTCTCTAAAGACTTGCTTTATGAATCTGCGTGCTCCTGTATTGGGTGCATATATATTTAGGATAGTTAGCTCTTCCTGTTGAATTTATCCCTTTACCATTATGTAATGGCCTTGTCTCTTTTGATCTTTGATGGTTTAAAGTCTGTTTTATCAGAGACTAGTATTGTAACCCCTGCCTTTTTTTTGTTCTCCATTTGCTTGGTAGATCTTCCTGCATCCCTTTATTTTGAGCCTATGTGTGTCTCTGCATATGAGATGGATCTCCTGAATACAGCAGACTGATGGGTCTTGACTCTTTATCCAGTTTGCCAGTCTGTGTCTTTTAATTGGAGCATTTAGTCCCTTTACATTTAAGGTTAAGATTGTTATGTGTGAACTTGATCCTGCCATTATGATATTAACTGGTTATTTTGCTCGTTAGTTGATGCAGTTTCTTCCTAGCCTCGATGGTCTTTACATTTTGGCATGTTTTTGCAATGGCTGGTACCGGTTGTTCCTTTCCATGTTTAGTGCTTCCTTCAGGGTCTCTTGTAAGGCAGTCCTGGTGGTGACAAAAATCTCTAAGCATTTGCTTATCTGTAAAGGATTTTATTTCTCTTTCACTTATGAAACTTAGTTTGGCTGGATATGAAATTCTGGGTTTAAAATTCTTTTCTTTAAGAATGTTGAATATTGGCCCCCACTCTCTTCTGGCTTGTAGAGTTTCTGCCGAGAGATCTGCTGGGCTTCCCTTTGTGGGTAACTCGACCTTTCTCTCTGGCTGCCTTTAAGATTTTTTCCTTCATTTCAACTTTGCTGAATCTGGCAATTATGTGTCTTGGAGTTGCTCTTCTCGAGGAGTATCTTTGTGGCGTTCTCTGTATTTCCTGAATTTGAATATTGGCCTGCCCTACTAGGTTGGGGAGGTTCTCCTGGATGATATCCTGAAGAGTGTTTTCCAACTTGGTTCCATTTTCCCCCTCACTTTCAGGCACCCCAATCAGACGTAGATTTGGTCTTTTTACATAATCCCATACTTCTTGCAGGCTTTGTTCATTTCTTTTTCTTCTTTTTTCTTTTTTCTTTAGATTTCTCTTCTCACTTCATTTCATTCATTTGATCCTCAATCGCTGATACTCTTTCTTCCAGTTGATCGAGTCAGTTACTGAAGCTTGTGTATTTGTCACTTATTTCTCGTGTCATGGTTTTCATCTCTGTCCGTTCATTTATGGCCTTCTCTGCATTAATTATTCTGGTTATCAATTCTTCCACTCTTTTTTCAAGATTTTTAGTTTCTTTGCGCTGGGTACGTAATTCCTCCTTTAGCTCTGAGAAGTTTGATGGACTGAAGCCTTCTTCTCTCATCTCGTCAAAGTCATTCTCCGTCCAGCTTTGATCCGTTGCTGGTGATGAGCTGCGTTCCTTTGGAGGGGGAGATGCGCTCTTATTTTTTGAATTTCCAGCTTTTCTGCCCTGCTTTTCCCCCATCTTTGTGGTTTTATCTGCCTCTGTTCTTTGACGATGGTGACGTACTGATGGGGTTTTGGTGTGGGTGTCCTTCCTGTTTGTTAGTTTTCCTTCCAACAGTCAGGACTCTCAGCTGTAGGTCTGTTGGAGATTGCTTGAGGTCCACTCCAGACCCTGTTTGCCTGGGTGTCAGCAGCAGAGGCTGCAGAAGATAGAATACTGCTGAACAGTGAGTGTACCTGTCTGATTCTTGCTTTGGAAGCTTCCTCTCAGGGGTGTACTCCACCGTGTGAGGTGTGGGGTGTCAGTCTGCCCCTAGTGGAGGATGTCTCCCAGTTAGGCTACTCAGGGGTCAGGGACCCACTTGAGCAGGCAGTCTGTGTTCTCAGATCTCAACCTCCGTGTTGGGAGATCCACTGCTCTCTTCAAAGCTGTCAGACAGAGTTGCTTGCGTCTGCAGAGGTTTCTGCTGCTTTGTTGTTGTTGTTGTTGCTGTTGTTGTTGTTGTTTAGCTGTGCCCTGTCCCCAGAGGTGGAGTCTACAGAGACTGGCAGGCCTCCTTGAGCTGCTGTGAGCTCCACCCAGTTCGATCTTCCCAGGGCTTTGTTTACCTACTTAAGCCTCAGCAATGGCGGGCGCCCCTCCCCCAGCCTCCCTGCTGCCTTGCCGGTAGATCACAGACTGCTGTGCTAGCAATGAGGGAGGCTCCGTGGGCGTGGGACCCTCCCGGCCAGGTGTGGGATATAATCTCCTGGTGTGCCGGTTTGCTTAAAGCGGCAGTATTGGGGTGGGAGGTACCCGATTTTCCAGGTGTTGTGTGTCTCAGTTCCCCTGGCTAGGAAAAGGGATTCCCTTCCCCCTTGCGCTTCCCAGGTGAGGCGACGCCTCGCTCTGCTTCAGCTCTGGCTGGTCAGGCTGCAACAGCTGACCAGCACCGATTGTCTGGCACTCCCCAGTGAGATGAACCCAGTACCTCAGTTGATAATGCAGAGATCACCTGTCTTCTGTGTCGCTTGCTCTGGGAGCTGGAGACTGGAGCTGTTCCTATTCGGCCATTTTTGTATTTTTAGTAGAGACAGGGTTTCACCATGTTGGCCAGGATGGTCTTGATCTCTTGACCTCGTGATCCACCCGTCTGGGCCTCCCAAAGTGCTGGGATTACAGGCATGAGCCACCGTACCCGGCCATTGTATCATTCTTATGCCTTTGTGTCCTCACAGCTTAGCTCCCACTAATAAGTGAGAACATACGACGTTTGGTTTTCCATTCCTGAGTTACGTCACTTAGAATAATGGTCTCCAGTTCCATCCAGGTTGCTGTGAATGCCATTATTTATTTCATTCCTTTTTATGGCTGAGTAGTAATTCCATGGGGGGTGTGTGTGTATGTGTCTATATATATATCTCTCTCACATTTTCTTTATCTACACATTGATTGATGGGCATTTGGGCTGGTTCCATATTTTTGTGATTGCAAATTTTGCTGCTCTAAACTTGCATGTGCAAGTGTCTTTGAAATTGCCTTATTAAAAACATGCTTATTGCTTATTTTCCTACTAGGATATGAGCTCTATGAAAGCTAGGGCTTTGTCTGTTTTGTTTATTTTTTCTATGTACAGGGACTAAAATAGGCCTATAATAATGGTTCTCAACATTAACTATACTTTGGAACCACTCAGAGGGTGCACCCCAGCTGCACTCCAGACAACTGGTGGTGCCAAGTGATCTCAAGGTGCAGCTAAGGTTCAGAACCACTGGCCTTGCCTGAAAAACTTTATAGAAGAGATAGAAATTGGACTAAGTCTTAGAGAGAATGTAAGATTTCAACAGGTGGAGGAAAGGCAGCCTTCCTGTCAGGGTGGGCATAGGAGAAACAAAGAGGATAGGAAACGGAAGCTGCACAATGAGCAATGCCAAGAAAAGGCCTGTACACTTGATTTAGTAAGCAGTTGCTACCTTGATTATTCTTCCTGAATTTTCCAAGCAAGCTCTGATTTGAAATATTTTATTCCATTTTCCACTTAAACCAACAAAACATCTTTTAACATTTCAGCATCCAAACCTCATTTCTTTCTTTTTTTTTTTTTTGAGATAGGGTCTGCTCTGTTGCTTAGGCTGGAGTGCAGTGGCACAATCATGGCTCCTGCAACCGCCACCTCACAGGGCTCAAGCAATCCTCCCAACTCAGCCTCCCAAGTAGCAAGGACTATAGTCACACACCACCACGCCTGACTAAATTGTTGTAGAGATGGGGTCTCTCTTCATTGCCTGAGTTCAAGTGATTCTCCCACCCCAGCCTCTCAAATTTCTGGGACTATAGGCATAAGCCACAGGACCTGACCCCCAAACTCCATTTTAAATTCCTGGAGGAGGCCACGCTAGATTCTGTTACATTGATCAATGGTGGTGTTTACCCAGAACAGTTTAACTCAAAAGAGTAAGGCCACCCTTTTCTTATAGCCGCGACACTACTGAGCCATCATCAGGGGTTGTGACTTGCTTCTTTCTTCCAAATCCTCTCAGATCTACCTATGACTTTCTGTCCCCAACACCGCGAGCCATTTCCGCTTTACTGGATAAATGTACCAGCCTGGCTGAGGTTTCTAGCTCTTTCCTCTTCCTGTCTCCAATCTCCAATCTGTTCTAACATACCAATTATAAGATATCACTCTCATCATTTCTATGAATCTAGAGTGGCTTCCTCCAGGCATTTCCCATATCAGGGAACATATTTTCTGGAAAAAAAAAAAAAATACAGGAATGATCACCTGATGCATGCAGTTTATTAGGTAGGAAAAAACTTTGAAAACTTGGGATTTACGTGTAGGAGGTATGGGAGCAAAAAGGGGAGTACCTAGTGGTGAGAAATTTGGGGACAAACTAATCGAAACAGCTGCCTAAGAGGGTCTTGATTAGAGCAGTTGGTTAATTACTGAGAAATTCCAGGAAAAACAAAGCTGCATTCTAAATAAACATTTATCAGCACATAACATTTGACTAGCCTGTTCAAAGGTTCCTGTTGCAACTCATTTTGGCAGCACTTGTATAAAACCAAGGTAGAGCAGTAAGTGACAAAGGTTTTATTTATCTCCTGTTATTATCTGTTGACTTTTAAAGGGCTCAGTAATGAACAGCTGCAGATTAGCTAACCCATGGGAAAGGGTGAAGCAATGTCTTGTGAGGCCCCAGGTTCCCATCAGCCCCTTTGGAGCCCTCCAAGCCAGTCAAGGTCATGGGCTTATACGGGGAGAGAACACCTCAATGAACCCTTTTATTGTAGAGCTGTGTGAATGAGGCCCAAAGAGTGGGAGGAATGTATTCAAAGCCACACCATTAAATAAGAATCTGGCCGATGTAAAATGAAACTACTAATTTGAGAGAGTTCACATTAATTGTGCTCTGATCAAACCAGGTACTTTCTGTGTGTTATATCCTCTCTTTAGTGCTGCAATCTTGTGATATAGGAATTATTTTTCCCATTTTATATTCAAGAGACCTGAGACTCACAGAGGCCAAGTATTAATATCTCACCCAAGGTCCCAAATAAATGACAGAGCTGGGATTCCAATCTAATATCTTTGACTATGAAAACCTTTGATCACATTTTCTGAATTATAGTGTCTCCAAATGGAAAAAAAATTTCTTTCTCGATAAGCCTCATAGTTCCTGTTCTTTGGAATTTATAAACAATGATGATGATGATAGTAATAATAATAATAACTTATATTTGCTGAGGGTCTACCAGTTATAGCAGGCATTATCGTAGCTTCTGGGAATACCTAAGTGAATAGAAGAAAGAAAAATTCCTGAACATAATATATAAGCAATTTCTGTAGTTTTTTTTTTAAAGGGTGGTAAGTGTGATGAGGAAAATAAACAGGGCAAGATAAGGGGGAATGAAAGTATTTGAGAGTGTGGCAAGTTCAAAAAGGAGAATCAGGGAAGGCTTCGCTAAGAAGATCATACTGGAGCAAAGACCTGAAGGACGTAAAGATGCAGGTATTTGGAGTGAAATATTTGAGGCAGACAGAAGAGGATATGCAAAGGCCCTGAGGTAGAAACTTGCCCTGTGGATTTGAGGACATCGAGATGATTACTATGACTAGAATGATTACAGTAAAAGGGAGAATGGTGGGACATGAGGTCAGGTGAAATGGGAGCCAGATTGTGTGGGGCCTTGTAAGCCATGGTAAAGATGTTGGCTCTTAATTCTTTGTGAAAGGAGGGAATCCTTTGCAGTGTTTTTCAGGGTAGAGACAAGATCTGGCTTCCAAATTAAAAGTATTCCTCTGGTTGTTGTGTTGAGGAAAGTCAAAGATAAGAAGGACAGTGAGACCACATAGAAATCTACTTCAAATATCTAGATAAGGCCAGGTATGGTGGCTCACGCCTGTAATCCCAGCACTTTGGGAGGCCGAGGTGGGCGAATCACCTGAGGTCAAGAGTTCAAAACCAGCCTGGCCAACATGGTGAAACCTGGTCTCTATCAAAAATACAAAATTATCCAGGTGTGGTGGCACATGCCTGTAGTCCCAGCTACTCGGGAGGTTGAGACAGGAGAATCGCTTGAACCTGGAAGCAGAGGCTGCAGTGAGCTGAGATCACGCCATTGCACTTCAGCCTGGGTGAGACAGAGCGAGATTCCGTCAAAAAAAAAAAAAAGAAAAGAAAAGAAAAGAAAAAAAATCTAGATGAGAGATGATGATGGCTTAGATTAGGGTGATAGCAATGCAGGTGGAGGAAAGTGACTGGGTTCTGGGTAAGATTTGCTGTGGGATTTAAGAGAAAGAGATGAATCAAGGATACCCACAGCTTTCCTGCTGGCTAGCTACCTCTCTCCTTGCACTGAATCCTCTAAATAACAATGCCACAGAGGATTTGTGTGTTCAAGAGCCTTCACGATGTGTATGTGACAGATGGCAAAGCATTTTACAGTAAACTATTTCATGAAAACAATCTATTCATGTCATAGTGTTGTGAACTCTAAGTACTAAGAATCAGAATACAGGGCCATTATCTCTCTGCTTGATTCGTGATCCGAGTCACTTAACCTCTCTGAGCCTCCATTTATTTTTCTGTAAAATGGGGGTCGCTCTTCTGCTGCCTCAATTGTAAAGGAATGTGAACTCTATGAGAGTAGTGACTGTTGGAATATTGCTGTACCCAGGCATTTCCAAATGTGCCCAACCCGTAGTAGGTTCTCAATAAATAGTTGCTGAGTGACAGAATGAATGCGAAAGACCTTTGGGGAAAATACATAAATCTATGTTAGGTCAATTCTTAGTGAACTAAGGCAACTGCTGAGACAAGGAGATTTTGTGGAGGTCTGAATTAACAGGATAATTACTTTGCTTTGACTCTGCCCATCATTTCTGGTTGTTCATATAATGGAATAATGAGGACATCCCCTCAGAGTTTCTAGCCTCTGGTGCTCATAAGCATTTTCAGAAGCCAACAGCACCTGGACAACTTATATAAGAACAGCTTTGATGAACACCCTTTTTGAAATTAAGAACATCTGCTCCTTTTTTAGTCTCATTAGAGTTTCTTTGCACCATGAATCTGTTCGCTAGTGAAGTTGACAATACAAATGTACAAGGTACACAAAGCCAGGGGGAATTGAATTCTAATCTCAATTCAATGAGGGAATGTGAACCCTGTAACAGTGACTGTATTGGATTACCTCTGTACCACGATACTTAAAAAGGTGACTGACACATAGTAGGTTCTCAATAAATAGTTGTTGAATGGCAAAATTAATGAGAATGTACTTGAATACTTTTGGGGAAAATACATAAATCTATGTTAGGTTTATGTATGTTAATACATGAAAGCACTTAGAATGTCTATACATGAAAGCACTTAGAAAGCATGTTAATACATGAAAGCACTTAGAATGGCTATAGAAAATACTTAAGAAGCACTAGTTATTCTTATCACCTGTAAATTCTCTCCTTCCTTCCTTCTTCCCTCCTTCCCTCCCTCCCTCCCTTTCTTCCTTCTTCTCCTTCCTTCCTTCCTTCCTTCCTTCCTTCCTTCCTTCCTTCCTTCCTTCTTCATTAATCCATTTGTTTGACAAATGTTTTCTGACACTTATTTTGTGGCAGGTGTAGGGGAAATGAAGGTGAATGAGACATTGCCTCTGCTCATGAGATATTCGCATGAAGCCAATTAGAAAACAATTTGGAAGTGACATTTGACCAACCCATCTCTTTCTGACATACTAATGTAACATAAATGCTTGAGTGGGTATCCTTATGTTCCCCAGACTTTTGAGGTCCCTTCTCTCATCATAGTGAAATAAAATGACTCAAGCCTCCATTGTATGCACTGTGGGGAACCCAGGACCCTGCCCTAAGCTTTCTGAGTGGTTACTTCTTACTCCAGTTTCTCTCCTGCTCTGTTTGTCATTTTGCCTTCTACTTTCTCTGTGCTCTCTCTGAATGGATTTACCACAAGCAACCCCAAATCACACCAACTCAAGGTGACAATGGATAAGAGATTTTTTTTCATGTGTGTTTTGTGTGGCTAATGGGAGGTGAGGTATGTGATTTAAACACAGAATCGGAAACCAACTGCAATGTCAGATTTTGGTATTCCTTGAAATGTTCTAGCCATTTTCCTCAATTTCCCCATTAGAAATGTTCCTCTTTAGACTTTGGCTTCTTGCTCTCTAAATGGGACTCTCTTTTACTCCTGATAATGTTCTTTTATGACCCCTCCTGTTCTTTCTAGAAATTGGGGTGTGGGTGGGGGTGCAAGTGTTGAAATAGGAAGACCAGAAACAAGGCTGTGGCAGAAATCTAGGCTACCGATGATGGTGATTTGGAGCATCGTGAGTGGAAGTGGTGAGAAATGGGCAGGTAGATTCGGAATTGCTTTAAAGGTAGAGTTGACAGGTTTGCTGATAGATTAGATATGGGGTTTCAGAGAAATAAAGTTAAGGACGGCTCCAAGATTCTTGGCCTGAGGAACAGGAAGAAGAGAATTAGTAACAGTAATTCATGTTTATCGCAGAGTAATGGAAAATATCTAAAATATATGTAAGGAGACAGGAATTGCTCACAATTGCTATAATCTAATGATCATCCTTGTTAACATTTTGGTTTCTATCTGGTCATTATTTTCTTCTTTGTTAATTGTTCCAGAATGTGTGTGTGTGGGGGGGGGGGCGTATGTGCGTGGGTGTACAATACGCATATTTTATACATATACATACTCAAACTTATATATTTATCTTGCATTAAGAAAAAATTTAACATAATGAAAATACTTCTGAGCTATTGACACCCAACGTTTTTCTGTTAGCAAGCAGGATATGGAGACACACTTCTCTATAACATTATTTTCTAACATTCTGTCATTCTGTCATTAAAACATTCTAGAGGCCGGGCATGGTGGCTCACGCCTGTAATCCCAGCACTTTGGGAGGCTGAGGCAGGCAGATCACTTGAGGTCAGGAGTTTGAGATCAGCCTGGCCAACATGGTGAAACCCCGTCTCTACTAAAAATACAAAAATTAGCCAGGCATGGTGGCGCATACCTGTAGTCCCAGCTACTTGGGAGGCTGAGGCAGGAGAATCGCTTGAACCCGGGAGGTGGAGGTTGCAGTGAGCCGAGATCGCACCATTGCATTCCAGGCGACAGAGCAAGACTCCATCTCAAAAAAAAAGAAAAGTTTTAGAAAAAAATAATTTTTAACAATGCATAATATACCATAGTATAGCTGTGACATAACGCCTTTAACTATTTCTCTATTTTTGGACATCTGGGTACTTTCCATTTTTGTACTATTAAAGATAATGCTGCAATCTTTGTATGTAAATATTTGTGTATATCTCTGATGACTTCCTCATGAGAGGAAATGTTGAATGGAAAATGACCGGGTCAACATTTTTTAAACAATTCTGATCATTCCTCAGAATTATACCTAACACATGGTGGTGATAAGCTAAGAGTTTAAAGTCCCCGACAGTGAACATTTAAACACTCACTTACTCAGTTTCTCATCACGCTTTTAAAACCGGTGCCTACTTCTCTTCCAACTTTGATTAAAGTATTAATTAAAAGGCTAACTATTATTAATCTGTGTTAATAAGCATGAAGAGCATTTGAAAGTTATGTAGAAACTGATGATTATGAAATATCCAACACAGTGCCCTTTATTTCATAACAGAAGAATTTTCTTTTTGATCAACGCTATGTCAATTTCTTTCACTTGTAGACCTCTGTTTGACAGGGCATGGTGCTGGGCCCTATATTAGATATTCCTTCCTCCCTCCCTCCCTCTTTCTTTCTTTCTCTCTCCCTTCCCTTCCCTTCTTCCTTCCTTCTCTCTTTCTTTCCCTCCCTCCCTCCTTCCTTCCTTCCCTCCTTCCTTCCTTCCTTCCTTCCTTCCTTCCTTCCTTCCTTCCTTCCCTCCTTCCCTCCTTTTTTTTTTTTTTTATTTTGACAAGGTCTTGCTCTGTTGCCCAGGCTGGAGTGCAGTGCTGTGATCACAGCTCACTGCTGCCTCCACCTCTCGGGCTCAAGCGATCTTCCCACCTCAGCCTCCTGAGTAGCTGGGACCACAGGTGTGCACCACCACACCTGGCTATTTTTTTTTTTTTTTAATTTTTTGTAGAGACAGGATCTTTCTCTTTCCCAGGGTGGACTCAAATACCTGGAGTCAAGTGACCCTCCCACCTTGGCCTCCCAAAGTGCTGGGATTACAGGTGTAAGCGACTGCAACTGGCCAATTTTTCTAAAACTACAAACCAAATCTAAAAATAATGAGTGTTTTTCTAAACTGATGGCTTCTCCAGCTGCTAACTAAGGATATCATTTAGGATGATGATAAACAACTGAGACCTAGTAAAACAATTGGGGAATTTCAGATGTGCAGGCAAGAGAAAACATGAGAACAAAGTTAGATCTCTGGCTCTGAGGCAGACTTAGGCTTCCACAGTCCTTGCTGTATTGTTGGGTTTCTGATTTGGTTTGGCAGAGGTGCAGCAAGTGTGGTTATATTATTCACATTTAATATAGTTAGGCTCATTTGTTACTGTCTGTATTTCATTTTCTGTTCCCCTTCCTCTCTGCCTCCATGGACACACTCATCTTAGTTGGTGTTAATTGACTTTATTTTTTGACATGTGAAACATTACATTGATTCTAGAGTCAAGGCTATCCAAAAGGTATATTCGAGAAGTGTCCCTGCACCAGCCCCACCCCCATCCCTACCACCCAATTCCTCTTTCTCCACCTTCTCTACTTCATTCCCACTTACTCCTTGCAGGTAATAATCTCATTAGTTTCTGGATTATCCTTCCTGCATTTCTTTTGTGCTAAGGAGCAGAAAGAGGTATATTTTCTTACAGAACCTTTTTTTTTTTTTTTTTCCTTTTTTTGAGACAGTCTTACTCTGTTGCCTAGGCTATAGTGCAATGGCACAGTCTAGGCTAACTGCAGCCTCCACCTCCCAGGTTCAAATGATTCTCTTGCTTCGGTCCCCCGAGTAGCTGGGACTACAGGCGCCCACCACCACACCTGGCTAATCTTTGTATTTTTAGTAGAGATGGGGTTTCAACATGTTGGCCAGGCTGGTCTCGAACTCCTGATCTCAAGTGATCCACCCACCTCAGCCTCCCAAAGTGCTGGGATTACAGGCCAGCCTGGCTCAGAACCTTCTTTCTTACTTGAAGGGTAGCAAATTGTGTATACTCTTTTTCATTCTGCCTTTTTTCATTTGGCAATATAGCCTGGAGATTACACCCTTCCAGCTCATGGAAATGCTCCCCATTCTCTTTTCTTTTCTTTCTTTCTTTTTTTGTCGGAGTCTTGCTCTGTCACCAGACTGGAGTACAGTGGCACGATCTTGGCTCACTCCACAGGTGTGGGTTCAAGTGATTCTCCTGCCTCAGCTGCCCAAGTAGCTGGGACTACAGGCACGTGCCACCATGCCCAGCTAATTTTTGTATTTTTAGTAGAGACATTATTTCACCATGTTGGCCAGGAAGGTCTCCTCTTGACCTTGTGATCCACCTGCCTTGGCTTCCCAAAGTGCTGGGATTACAGGTGTGAGCCACCAAGCCCAGCCTCCTATTCTTTTTTTACAGCAGCATAACACTCCCTTGTGTAGATATATCATAGTTTATCCAATCAGGGTCCTAAATATGGGTGTTTAGGTTGTTCAATATTTTTCAGTTAAAACAGTAATGCAATAAAAATGCAATATATATATATATATATATATATATATATATATATATGCACACACACACACACACACATACACACATGTTGGACATGTATCTTCAGTGGGATTGCTGGTTCAAAAGGTAAGTGCAAATGTAGTTTTGTAATGCACTGCCAAATTTCCTTCCAGGATTATTTTACCAGTGTGTATTCCCATCAGCAATGTATAAGGGTGCCTGTTTCCCCATAGTCTTGCCAACAGAAAGTGTGGTCATACTCTTTCATTTGTGTCAGCTGAGAGATGGTACCTCTTCCAACTCTGACTTCTGTCCCCTCAATTTGGCAAGATTGCCAAGTGAGTTCTGTTTGGATAACCCTTCACGCACTGGGGTCTGGAAACTGCCTCCAGGAAGAAAGATGGGGCAATTGTAAGGCTTAACTCATTTGTTTCACTTTTCTCAGGGATGATAGCCCTAAGTCCTATTACCCAATGTCTAAAAACCATCATTTCACATATTTTGTCTAGTTTTCTGGTTGTTTAAGGAAAGAGCATAAAGCCTTTCCCTGTTACTCAGTTATGGTTAGAAGTGGAAGCTGGTTCAACATTCATCTAAGATTTCCAGACAGAGAGAGGAAATAATCAAAGATCAGCAAAGCAATAGAAAAACATTCTAGAGCTGAACAGAGATATGTTCTTAGATTGAAAGGACCCAGAAAATTCCAAGCAGAATGAATGCAGCAAAAACCCACGTGGTTAAAATTTCTGAACTCTAAAATGAAAAAAGAAAACAAAATAGAGAATGTCTACAGAGGAAAAGAAAAGAGAAAGGGAAGCTTTCTCTACAAAAGGAAGAGAAGTTGAGTAGTAACAGACTTCTTGTTGGTGGAACACTAAAATACAGTGGGCCAAATTTTCAAAAGCCTGAGGGAAATTGATTTGGAACCTAAAATTCTGTATCCAGGCAAATTAGAATACGACTGGTAGTAGGATTTTAAGAGAATATTGTGAACAGCTTAACAGCAACAAATTTGAAAATAAAGTTGAGGCTGGGCGTGGTGGCTCACGCCTGTAATCCCAGAACTTTGGGAGGCCCGAGGTGGGCGGATCACGAGGTCAGGAGATGGAGACCATCCTGGCTAACATGGTGAAACCCCGTCTCTATTAAAAATACAAAAACTTAGATGGGTGTGGTGGTGGGCGCCTGTAATACCAGCTACTCGGGAGGCTGAGGCAGGAGAATGGCGTGAACCCAGGAGGCGGAGCCTGCAGTGAGCCAAGATTGTGCCACTGTACTCCAGCCTGGGCAACAGAGTGAGACTCCATCTCAAAAAAAGAAAAAAAGAGTTGAACTGGATAATTCTCATGGAAAATACAAATTACCAAAATTGACTCAAGAAGATATAGAAAAATTGAATACACCTACATTCATAGAGGAAATCGAAAATTAATTTCAAAACACACCTACTAAAGAGGCACTAGGTTCAGAAGTATCTATAGGAGAGTTTTACTGAATTTCCAGGAACAGATGAGAAACTATGGAAAGCTTTGTAACTCATTCAAAGAGGCTACCATGGCCGGGTGCAGTGGCTCACACCTGTAATTCCAGCACTTTGGGAGGCTGAGGTAGGTGGATCTTTTGAGGTCAGGAGTTCAAAACCATCCTGGCCGACGTGGTGAAACCCCATCTCTACTAAAAATACAAAAATTAGCTGGGCATTGTGATGGGTGTCTGTAGTCTCAGCTACTTGGGAGGCTGAGGCAGGAGAATTGCTTGAACCCAGAAGGTGGAGGTTGCAGTGAGCCGAGATGGCGCCATTGCACTTCAGCCTAGGCAACAAGAGTGAAACTCTGTCAAAAAAAAAAAAAAAAAAAAAAAAAAAGCTACCAGACTCTGTTACCAAAGTCAGACAAAGATAATGGACTGTGAAGGTCTAGTTTGGAAAGTCAAACCTTGCCAGTTATCGAAAAATGGTAAAATATAGGAAAAAATAGAAAACTAGATATGTAACACTGTTACTCAGGTAACTGAAAGGACAGAAAGAGAACTCTCAGTTACCACAATTTTAGCAGCTGCAGAAAGCAGTTTCTACTTCAGGGGGTGAAGGAATAAAGGGAATAAGTTGGATTTATTAGTATATAGAAGTTCGGAGGAGGAGCCACATGAACTGAAACTCAGATCTCTGAGCAAGGGCTGCTGCACTGCCTGTACTGGTGTCTCTGAGGGGAGGGGCATGATGAGGCTGGTTCTGCGAGTGTTGGAAAACCCCGAACTGGATTCCATTGTTGCTATGGGAAAAGCCACTGTATGGATAAAGAAACATTGCTGGGCTACCGCACTCAGGAAAAGGAAGCAGACAGAAAAGCATAGCAAGCTGTCACGCAGGAGCAAATCCTTTCTTCCTCTTCTAGCCCTGCAGTCTCCTTTGTTAGTCTAATAAGAAGCCAGCTGGCAAGGCAAAAATACAGTTTTCAGAGTTCCAGCTCCAGCATCTCAAATCAAAGCATGGAAGGGCAGGCTTGGAGCTGAGAGACAATCATGGAACAAGTGACACAGCGAGCACACTCAGAAGGAAATTTATGTCCATCCCACTTATAAATGGATGAAAAATCTTAAGCAAATAATTTGTATAAAAATGGGACTTTTTTTTTTGCCCAAAGAAATACACTATAGACAAAGCTA
This sequence comes from Papio anubis, assembly GCF_008728515.1. Taxonomy (NCBI): domain Eukaryota; kingdom Metazoa; phylum Chordata; class Mammalia; order Primates; family Cercopithecidae; genus Papio; species Papio anubis. The sequence continues at coordinate 94,841,998 of NC_044984.1, forward strand.
AGAAATGTGTGACTGGCTGGGTGTGGTAGCTCATGCCTGTAATCTCAACATCTTGGGAAGCCAAGGTGGGAGGATCACTTGAGTCCAGGAGTTTGAGACCAGCCTAGGCAACATGGTGAAACCCTGTCTTTATAAAAATAATACAAAAATTAGCCAAGCATGGTGGCACATGCCTGTAGTCCCAGCAACTTGGGAGGCTGAGGTAGGAAGATCGCTTGAGCCCTGAAGGTCAAGGCTGCAGTGAGCCATGATCCTCCCACCTGGGTGACAGTGACAAAGCGAGACTCTGTCTCAAGAGAAAGAAAAGAAAGGAAACGTGTGACTGATTGGGAAGAATGTTTTTGCAACATAGTTAACAAATACTTAGCTCCCATGACCTTTTCCAATATTAAATCTATAAATGTATGGATTTAGGACTTTTAGTTATGTATTAACAATGTACTATGAGCGAGGCACTATGCTAGCTCTTTGCAGACATGATTTAGTTCTCAGAACTACCCTATGGAGTTGATATTATTATCTCCATCTGGCAGATGAAAAACGGACACTCAGGAAGTATAAGAAACTTGCTTAATTTCTCACAGTTTCTAAGCGGTGAGGCCAACATTCAATACCAACTCTGACTAACTTCAGAGCTCTTTCCCATGCCCTTTCCTCTTCCTTGTGCTAAATTAGTTTACCTTGAACATTTCTAAAATTGCGCTATTATCTCACATAAAGTATTCTCTGACCTCATCTTTTATGCTATGATACAACACAGTATTATGCCCTTAAATTATCACTAGCACAAGGAAAGAATAAATGCATTATAAGGATAGTGTAATGTCACTGAGCTTACAAATATTTATTCTAAGTGCAGGGAGAGGGATAACTTATCACATCCATTCACAATTAAACACTTGGCAAAAACAGTAGCTAGTAGAGAAATTTGAAGTTGGCCAGTTCACTAATTTGGTGCATGATGCTGTCAGAATTATTCATCAGCTTGGCTTCATGCTGACAAGCAATTATTTCTCCAAGGCCAAGTGAATTTCATGACCCAAACCCATAGGAAACTCTTAAGCATGGAATTTAAAGATGTTCACTTTATCAACAAATGACTCCAAACTAATTCTTGATTTGGAATGATGGGATGAAACAAAGAATGAAGGTCCCATAAATTAAAAAATCTTTATTTAGATTTTAAAAACCTATGGTTTCTGTTTTTCACTTTATCTTTGGCTAAATATTTGAACAGATTTGGAATTACACAGCCAAGTGGATCGTTTTGAGTTACATTCTTTTTTTAAAAAAAATACTTTATTTTTTAGAGGAATTTTAGGTCCACAGCAAAATCGAAGAGAAAATAGAGTTTCCATATACCCCTGCCCCACAAATGCACATCTTCTCCTAATAGCAACACCCAGCACCACAGTGCTACATTTTTTACAATCAGTGAACCTACACTGACACATCTTTATCATTCAAAGACCATGGTTTGCATTGGGGTTCACTCTTGGTGTTGTACATTCTATGAGTTTGTACAAATGCATAATGATTTGTATCCACTATTGTAGAATCAGAGTATTTTCAGAGTTACATTTAAAAACATTTATTTCCTCGTGGTACTGCTATATTAAAACTACTGTTAGCTTTGTGATACGGGATGGTTAACATCTCTTGGGCTAGTTTTCTCATACCGCTTGGCAGGTTCCTCTATGTCCTTTTAACATTGGCATTTTTCTGAGTTCTATCCAAGACCTTCTCTGCCAGCCTCATCTACTTCTATGACTCCATTTCTCAAGGGTATGTAGAAGATGTCTGTATGACGTTGGGAAACTCGCTGCAAATGTCAGCGTCCCCAATAACGGCTTAACAATGATGATATTTAAGTATCTCAGAGAACAATAAGTCTGGAGATAGTCTGTTCCAGGGTTGGCTCAGGGGCTCAGAGGTGTCATCAGAAACCTGGGCTGTTTCTGCCTTTCAGCGCCGCCATTCACAGAGCTGTCTCATGGCTTCAAGATGGCGGCTGGAACTCCAAGCTTTAGATTCTATCGTAACACGTTTAAAGTGAGAAGGCAGGAAGTTTTGAAGGCGGAAGTGGGATTTCTTCTCATGCTGTTTTATCAGGGAGGAAAATCTTTCTTAGAAGTTCCCCAGTAGACTTCCCTTGCCTTAGAAATGGATTATATGTGCACCCTCAACCAATCAGTGACAAAGAGAAATGGGGTTACCATGATTGGCTTAATTTTTATTCATCACATAAACTGAGTACATCACTGCCTGAACAAAACTGGGGTTCTGTTAGCAAGGCAGATGAGAGAAGAGGTTGTTCGTCAATTAGCAGTGTTCATCATAGCACTAAAAAATCAATGACTCCAACTCAGAACTACATGAAGTTTAGACCCATTTGTACAAATGCCTACAAAATATCTCAGACCCCTCAGATTCCATGAACTCATCATCTTCCATGACAGTCTTCAGCCCAAATCCAGTCTTCAGCCCTCCCTGACAGTCTTCAGCCCTCCCTGACAGTCTTCAGCCTTAACACACACACAAATCCCCTCCTTCTGCTTTAATGAAGTGAATGGGCTTGCCATTCATTCAGGTGCCCAAAACAGAAATCTAGGGGTATCCTTAATATCATCCATCCCCTAACCTTCACACTGAGTTCATAACAAATTCCTATTGGATGTATCTTCTAAACAGTACTCAGATTGCTGGACTTCTCTTTGTCTTCCCTTCTACAGAAGCAAGCCAATTCTCCAAATGATTGACTTGCCAATGAACCAACTCATGTATACAGTATTTACAACATTTATTGATCATAGTTTTAACATCTTTAATAGAACTTTTTACCAGCTTTAATAAACATTTTGAATTTTGTTTACTGATAAATAACATTTAAAAAAAATTTAAGCCAATTCTGTTAGTCTGGAGTCCCTAGAAGGAGAGTATGAAACAAAACGTACATGCTATTGCTTTTTGAAGAGAGGGACACAATCCTACAGAAGACAAAGAGAGGGAAAAGGGCAGATAAGGAGGGAAAGCAATACAAGCTGGTATGCTGCCAAGTCTAGGCACCGCTTCTTAGGAAAACATCGCTGACTAATGTGGGATTTCTCCAGAGTGGTCACGTGGAGTCACTGATTCTCAGAACAATATGCTGTGGAAGAAGAATAAGGGCAAGAAATTTATTTGCAAGTTTGTTTTCATCTTCTGTCTCATTGGTGAAAGTCAGCTCTTCAGGCCATTGAGTCTCCCTCATTTGCCAGTCCCTCTGGGTAATTGTGAGCTGGGAAAACTAGAGACTCCATGGGGTTAAGTCTGGTTGAACCTGCACAAAGGACATGCTGAGGTTCCATGCCTAAGCCCAGTCCTCATTCCCGAGGAGGCTAAGAAAATTGGAGACGTTAGGATATGAGGTGACGGTGGCAGCAGCTGAGATGTGAGTCTTCTCTGGGATTCCTCCAGCCTGGGAAGAAAGGCAAGTGGCCAAGGCTGGAGAGTGTGTGAGGATGAGCAGACCTGGAGTGGTGCACCCACTGAGCTCAGTACATAAACCAAGGATCACACACTGCATGAGAAATTAATGAGAAGATCCTAAAAGTACTTAAAATTTGACCCCTCCCCTGACATATGACAGAATTCTTTCAGCTATTTATGATATTTTTCTGGATACTTTTGAATGCTATTTATACTTTTTCAAAATCTGGTTCCTTTTGTTTTCTTTCACCAATCCCTCAAATGCCATAAGACCCATAATTTGTTATTCCTAGAATTAAAACATTTAAATTCAAATGATATTTACTTCTCCATGGATTAAAGATCTGTATTTGAAAAACAAAACTTTAAAATTATTAGCTTAAAATATACAGGGACGTTTTTATGATTTCAGGTAGGAGAGGATTCTTCATCAGAAGACAAAAGCACAATTCATAGACAGAAAGAAGTAACATTAAAATGTTTAAATTATGTACATCAAAATTAAAAGACAGCTTATAGCCTGGGAGATGATAATATTTGCAATGCTTATAACTAAAAAAGGTTAAGATTCTCAAAATATAAAGAATAGCTATCAATGAACGGAACAGCCAAATAACCCAATAGTAAAATAAATCGCAGTAAGAAAACTAAGTGGTGAGTAAACCTAGCCAGTAATCAAAGAAATGCCAATTAAATGATAATGAGATACCATTGAATACCCATTGTATTAGCAAAAAGTAAAAAAATCTGACAATATCATACACTAGTAAAGATATAAAGGAATGAGAGTATAAATTGGTAGAGCAAGTTTGGAGAGCAGTTTAGCAAAGTTTATTAAAATTTAAAATATGCATACACTATAACACTACCATTTCATTTCTAGGCACACATTCTAGAAAATGAGCCTTTGCATCTGGAGTTAGAAAGTTCACTGAAGCATTGGTTGAAATAGTGAAAAAGTAAAAACAACCTTAATGTTCATTAATGGAAGAATGAATACATTGCAGAATAATTATAAAATAGCATTAAAATTAATGAACAAGAATCTAATGTTGAATAAGAAAGCAAATTGCAGAATGATATTCTTATAATTTATTTATTTAAAATTTGAAAACACACTGATACTTATGATTAGGTAGATAGTAAAAGTGTAAATATATATGTAGGAATGATAACACACAACACACAACACTCATGAGAGTGGCTACCTTAAGGGAAGAAGGATGGAGAATGGGATCCGGGAGGGTCCACAGGGCTTCCAACTATATGTAAGGTTTTATTTCTTTAAAATAAAAACCTGAAACAAATCTGAAAAAATCTTAAGGTTTCTTGAATTTGATTGCTAGTGATTTTCCAACTGTATGTAGGGTTTTATTTCTTTCAAATAAAGAATTGAAACAAATTTGACAAAATCCTAAGATTTCTTGAATTTGATTGCTAGTGGTTTCTTGGGGTTAAAGAATTTTGTTTTTTTCTGAACATTTGAAGACTGTACTTTTTTCAAAAAAATCTGAAAGAAATAAAAGTTATAAACTTAATAAAATCTACATAGAAATTTTAAATTGAACGTAAATGTAAACTAAAGTTAAATTCAGCAACATGCAAGATTAATTGGAATTGGTTGAGAAAAATCCCATCCCATTGCATATAAAATGCTAACATTTTAAATTTATAACCCAAAACAATAGAAGTCTGTTAACTTGATAAGAGTCTGCTGAATGATTCTACATGAAAGAAGAAAACAATAACGCAAGAGAAATGAGCAGGGCTCACTCTAATGGATAATCTGATTAGAATGCCTGTCACATAACTGTTGATGCTGCTGATGTTTGCCAATATCTGGGTAAAGAGGTATATTTGGCAGGATACAGTATTAGTGGCAGTCACCAAGAACCAAAACAAAAGTAGCTTAAACAAGGGAAAAGTCTATTTCTCTCTCACGTAATAGTCAGAGTATAAATAGTCTGGGACAGGAACAGCAACTCTGTAGTGCTAGCGACCCAAGCTCCTTCTATCTTTTTGCTCTGTCATTTTCAATACATACCATTCATTTATGGTCCAAAATGGCTGCTCCAGCCTTCACCATCAGGTCCACATTTCATCCAATAGGAAGGAGGTAAACAGAAAGTGGAGGACATACTCCATGACTAGTAAGTTGCTCACATGAGGTCTGCTCATATTCCGTGGCTACTCCTAGCTGCAAGAGAGGCTGAAAAAGACAGCCTTTATTCTGGGTGTCCATATACCCAGCTAAAATTCAAGGGTTTTGAGTGAATATAGCAAGAATGGATATTGAGAAACCATTATGAATCTCTGTTGAGGTGGCAAAAATAATTCTTTAATAGCTGGTATAAGATTCATCTTAGGGAAGGAAGTGCCTTTGTTTAGGAATATATCTTTAAGAGCCATTTGAGTGTGAAAATACAAGCATTGGCAGAGAGAAGGTAGAATAAAAGGAGTCTGGATGTTTCCCTGTATGAAGATATATATATTTTTTTCCTACGAAGAGGAGAGAGGAAGGGGTACCAAGTTACTTGACAGAAATCTTGCCCCCCCAAAGTTTTTTGTCTGTCACACAAAGAAAGGTCTTGTGACGTTGTGTTTTATGTATGGGTATGTGTGTGTGTGAAAACCCAGGAAAGGAACTGAGGTTCATGTGTGTGCCAGCATCATGAGTGACAAGGAGAGCACTTGAGTAAGTAATGAGTGCACAATTGGAAAGACGTAGAACCACCCCTCAGCTTTATACTGACTTGTTACCCTTGAATCCAACTTTTCAAGAGTTATTTCCCTAGAGTCTCCTGGGTTTCTGTACTAAATGAACTCCTGGCCGGCTTCCTTTAACAGTCTTCTGACTGTGCCAAGTCCTAGGAAGAACACAGCCCAGGATCCAGCTGTGGGCCCCGCTAAACTCAGTCTCCATCTTGGGGACTTGGGGGTCCATTTACCCCTCTCCGTCTCTGCCCAAGCTTCTCCTGTCACTAAGGAGAAAGTACAACACCAAGATTCCACTCCAAAATGTTATGTGAACTTGATAATTTTGTATTAGTAGTAATGTTTGAGAATTTGGTGCAAATAGTCATGAGGAAAATAGTCAATCTCTTAAACACTGGGCGTGGCTTTGAAAGTTCTCTAAAAATTGACTCTGAGATTTTAAAACATTCTCGTTTTCTGGCTGAAGGTAAAAAAATCATGTTTAAATTGTTCTTATTTTAAAAGTTATTTGTATCTCAAGTGGACTCGGTTAAATGATATTCATTTGTTCATTCATTCATTCACTCTGATAAGTGCCCCAGAAGACAACGCACTACATTAGATATGGTCCTTGTCTTCATGTAGTTTTCATTAATTGATTGGTTCATTCAGTGATTCAACAAATATTTATTGAGCACCTACTATATGCTTGCTACTGGGCTAGGAACAGAGGATGAATGGGGAATGAGATGGGCTGCCAGACTTCAAGAAGTTTTTGGATGAGGCAGCCATGGAAATAAACATTATAAGACAGTATTATGTGTGTTATAGAAGAGACAGGCTTAATGTACTGTGCTTGTTGATAGCAAATACACAACTTTTAAAGTCAGAGTCATTTGTGGTTCTTTAAAACAAAAAAATAAAAAATTGCAGACTGGGAGAGCCCTCCTGGTTTTCAAGGCATCTGTGATTTCTCTCGTATTGTTTATAGAACAGAGCCTGAGAAAAATCTTTCTTGCTAACAAGCCAGAATTTAGTTTATAATTAGACAAGAGGACTCAACAACAAGGGGTGATGGAATATGGCCGAGAATCTTGGAGAAGACTAAAAGAAAATAGTTTAAAATTAATTTAAAATGTGAGGCTTTAAAAATGTCCATTTATTTTTCATGGAAAGCAAGGTCAACCCACCTCAGAGACAAGGTATTTACGCATGGAATTATTTGCTGTATGTTTACCTGCTTTAACACAAGTAGTGACTATTAAACATTTACCATCTGCCAGGCCATGCTAGGTGCTTTTTATACATTATCTTATTTAATCTTCATAAACATCTCATGTGGGAATTCTTAGCCCCATTTTACAGGTGGGCAAACTGAGGTTCAGAAAGCATAGTTTGTCTCAGTTTATACTGCTAGTGGAGCAGAACTGAGATTTGACTCTAGAGGCTATGGGATTCCAAGCCCTGTGTGCTTAGCTCCTATGCAATTGTATGTCCCAGGACTTACCACATTTACAATAAAACTACTTTAGTTATTTATAACTTACATTTATTATTTCCTGGCTACTTCCAAAAGATGCATGTAATAAAAATACATTGTACTAAACATATAATAGAAAAGCACTTACAATAATGACAAAAAGGAAATCAGAGCTCTATGAGGCAGGGACAAGATAATGAAACTAAAGTAATCATTTTCCATAAATGTTCACTGAATGAATAAATAAATGAATTAAACTACAATTAGAGGGTCCAAACTTGGAAGTTTCTAGAAGCTAGACCAAAAAGTAGAAACATGATGAGTTACTTACATAACATAAGAAAGCATATAAGCTTAGCGAAACAATTTTTTGCATGGACTTTAATAATGAGGGTAACACAAATGACCATGTCTTCACGGTCATTTCAACTGTTATATTTCAGAAGAAACAAAAATGATTTGCAGATAAAAGTTGTTTATCCAATAGTCTCTAAAAAACAGATGGCAAATCCTTACAAAACATTTCTCTGAGGAACTAGCAAATATGCTCTAGGTATGTCTCCTTCAGTTATGCCAACATGATGCAGTACTTGAGCTTAAAGATTGTAGAATTGTAAGACTGTGTTTGATGAAAAATAGAAACCCCAGAACATCTGACAAACTGTGATGGAACCAGCTGTGAGAAACTCAGTGAGACTAGATGACCAAGGGCCAGACCCACTCCCACTTCCATTTGCCTTCGCTTTTTTCTTCACCCTCTGATCTTACATTTATTGAGCACCTGGGCTATGTGTAAAACCTGATGGTCAACCCAAGGATAGAAACCAAGATCAATAATAGTGGCCTTTGCACTTAAGGAGCTTATATTCTTTTCTGCTACCTAATACAGAAAGAAATATTCTCGCCTTCTTACAACGCAGCTAACACTAAGGGTTTCCTTCCAGGAATCTACTAACTGCACACCTGAGTGGATCCCATCTCATTCTCCCTACTCACATTCCCGGAAGGAGACCCTTAGTGGTAGCTGCATTGTGAGAATGCAGTAATATTTCTTCTCTGTTCTTTGTATTAGTTGTGGTTTTTGGTGCCTAAACTGCCAGAAGAATAGCTATGTTTTCATGTCCAGCAAGCACTCCCAGATCCCTCGGATTCTTAACGAAGGAAAAGTCCTCTGCCCAGAGATTCCCCTGCATAGGGAAAGAGTGTAAGTGTTGGAAGACTGATGGGCCTTGGTTCACACCCCACTATTTGGACTTTCTAGCCTTGGCTTTAGGCAAGCTCCGTAGCCAGCTTCAGCTTCCTTGGCTGTACAGAAGAAAACAGGATCTACTTTGGAAACTTTGAGTAAGTATCAATTACATAAAAAATGGCAGGTCAATACATGACAAGTATGATGATTATCTAATTTTCTTTGATTCTTCTATTTTCAGCCATAGAGTTTTATATTAAGATTTGTCTCAATTACGTTCAGTTGCTTTTTACTTTTATGCATTTTTTCATTTTAAAAAATATGAAGTAGGTTTAGAGTTTGCTAGATAATATGCGTCATGAAGATAGAAAATGCATCAGCCTTGTGTTGTATAACAAGCGGCTGGCCTAGCGCCATGACTCAATAAATATGTATTGAATGAGTGAATTAATGAATGAATTAGGGCAAAGTAGGGAGTGCTGTGCCATAACTACAGTCATCCTCATTACACTATGCATCAAGGTTTCTGATGTGGAAAATATAGTTCTTCTCATATTAAATTGTACCAGAAGATAACTTCTGTTTTTGAAGGGGCTGAGGGATCTAAACACCCCCCACCCCTCACAGGCCTGATTGATAGTCACATATTCCTTTTCCTGCTATTGCTAAAGATCGGTTTGATTTTTGTAATCCTCTTCATCTTACGTCTTTTTACACCTTAGGAGGGAAACAATGAAGTCCAGGTCTGATAATAACTTTAGACTTTGTATGTGGTTGCTATAGACACGTTTGCTCATTTTACCATGTAGATAATATCTTTGCTTTCAATATTGTGCATTCAGCAATCAAGTCCAGGGAACTCACATTTGCTGATAGGTGATTTAATGTTATGCTATAAGAGCAATACTTTAACAAATTAGCCATTAATGAAAAATCCCACAGTTAGTTGTATTTGATCTTTGGCCATGGACTCACAGAGCAGATATTACCAAAGTGATTCATAGAGATTGGTGTTTGGAACTGAATTCTAAAAATCAATTAAGGAAAAGTGTTAATAAACCAGGAATGTGCACTCACAGATATATAATAATAACATCAGAAGGGATTTTACTGAGGAAGAGACATACGAGAGTTTTCTTCAGAAGAAGAAAATTTAAGTAGGCATCAACAAAATTAAACCCAGTAATTAAAACCCAATGAGTAATGATCTAGCTTTCTTTATAAAATAATGCTGGGCCTTGTTCTGATGATAATCTGATTCTCTTTGATAAATATAGTAGCAGGGAGGGATAACCTTTGAAAACAAACTTTGATGAAATAACAAAGCATTCACTCTTCTCAGCTTCATGCACAATATCTGATCCTCAAGCCTGATACAGACACACTCACTCCCTTTGCCTAGAGACCGGAAAGAGAAGGCTGGGATGACAGTGTCTTATGTCTGGAATAATTCATCATCCCACAGTGAGATGTGTCTCCCCACAGTATTACCTTGTCTTATATCTTCCCAATATGATAGATGATGATGAATCGTTGTAGTAGGAGGATGAGTTTATTTCTGAAACATAAAATCCCAGAGATTGGTGTAGATCTTTTGCCTATTGTCCCAGTCCTGCTTGTAAGACACCAACCTGGGAGCATATACCCCAGGGGTAGAGTCTGATTGGCTGGGCTGGACCAGGGGAGAAATTTCTCTGATGTGGCAGAAGCAGCGCTCTCAAAGGCCACAGTCTGCATGGTCCAGGAAGGAAGATTTCAGCCAGAGCTGCAGAAGTACCACCAAGGTCCGGGAGTGAGCAGGTTTAAAACTCAGACTAGAAACTCAAGTCTAGGAAAAAAATAAACCAGTTTGCTGTTTTGTTAAGCTGGCTAGAAAATAAATCTTGATCATCATTTAAGACTCTGCTCCAGAGTTGTGTCAAGATCTTACCTGTAGTCAAACTTTGCCCACCACAGAACACCATCCGTGGTGTTTGCAATTAGACTATCCATTGTCCCAGTCTGCATGAGACCTTGCAGTTCAGTGGTTTCTGCACCACACTTGGCGTGCCCAAATACTTAGCAGGACTTGGAATCCCTGGGAGTAGAGCCCAGTCTTTCTAGAAGCCCCAAGTAGCTATTCCTTGGAGGTCCTCCCCACTACCCAAGGTAAAGTGGAGTACGCATTCTCACTAACCTATTTCCACTTCCCAGTCTTAGGAATATCTTTCCTTTCAAACACTAAGTGGTAGATAAGTTCAAAGGCAGAATAAACAGGGCACTTGCCAGGCAGGGGTGCACACACGTATATAAACACATACAGAAGCTTTTAAAATAAACGTTTAAGAGTAAATAAAATAAAATCATAATATTCATTAAAAGGAAAACTTTGAATGTAATTGCACTTCTTTTACTGATTTGGATAAATATTGTTTCACAAAATCAATCTAGAGGGTCAGGATAAGTGTTTTTAAAAAATGAAAGAGTAAAATAAAATAGAAATATCAAAATAGATGACACATAGAAAGTCTAAGTATTTTCTTGTAAGCTTTCATTTCAGTTACATGTGTACAAATGTGTGTGTCACTGTGCTATGATATGAAAGTTATTACTGTAAGTCATAGTCCAAATTCTTGAAAAACTCTGCTCTGTATGATATGCATCCAGACAGTGAGGTTGTTAGAAATGTGATTTTTGGGAAAATGACTGACACCAGAACTTATAACCAAAGCAGATGAAATGAATGGTTTAATATTTATTCCAATCTTAGCTATTCAGGAGGCTGAAGTGGGAGGCTCCCTTGAAGCCACGTGTTCTAGGCTACAGTTAGCCATGATCATGGCACTGCACTCCAGCCTGGGTGACAGAGCAAGACCCTATCTCTAAAAAATAAAGTGAATAAAATAAATATTTATTTCAGAAAAGTCAAGATTTCATTATATATATATTTTTATATATATGTATATTTTATATATATATATATATAACATTATTGATGACACACTTGGGATATTTTCTTGAATCAAAGAGACCTTCAGACCATCCCAAGTAACTGTCTCAGTCACTTAAAACCATGGCTAGTAGCCACTGTCTCTTTTGCCCTAAAGGGCACTAGCTGCTATTTAATGACAATTTACTATATGTAAGGCCCTGTTCTAAAGGCTTTATATACAGGATCTCTTAGTCCTTATGACAACTTTATGAGGCTGGTATTCATTCCCAGAGTTTAAGATGAAGACACTGGGAAGCAGGCAAGGTGACTGACTTGTCCAGAAGAAGGATTCAAACCTGATTGACATCCACATCCCCAAGTCTAATCTGGAGGGAGGGATAGTGATACCACATCTTCCCTGAGAATCTGTCCCTTCGGTGCTTAGTAACTTAGCTTTATTCTGACAGAAGGATTTTCTCTGGGTCTAATTTAAATTGCTTATGCTGCGTCGAAGCCCTTTCCCTCTTTGTCTCCTTTGTGGCGGCCAAGAACAGCTGGTCACTGTCCCACTAACAACGATGCGTCGTTTAGTAGGGGATAGTAATTTTCCTCCTTCAGAACCAACAATCCCAGCTTCTTGAACTGCTTTTCCTTGGCCCTATTTTCTCCCAACCCTTCAATTACTTCTTTGTTTTTCGCCCAGTTCCTTGGGGATAGCTCCACAGCTTCGTTCCTTGTCAGCAATGGATGTGGGGGCAGGATGAGGTTGGAGCACTTCTGGTTTTTATTCCTCTGAATTTCCCTGGCTTCTAAACTCATTCAGCCACTGGGGGCCCTGACAGCCCCTCTTAGACCCTCTGCACACACAGATCTTTCTTGGTTTCCACGCATCCACTTGGAATTGTGCAGGGCGCGGGTGCCTCCAGGGCCCTTCACCTCATGTGTGGATCACTATTGTTAAAATTTGTCAGTCTGACTAACTCAGCTTCTCCCCCTAGGATGCCCTCCCCCACCCTCCAAATATCCTTGAAATCCCCTACTCAAGTGCTCAGCAATTCCTCATGACCAGGAGCTTGGAATCTCGCCCACCCTTGGCTAGCTACATGCCTTTTCTATTTCCTTCTAAGCTCTTTTTATTTTCTGCCTCAGAATTTTTATGTATGTGTCACATCGTTCTTTTTTATGATCAATTTGTAGTTTAATTTTTAAGACAGGCAAAACTTTCACATGGTATAAAATTAAAAAGGTACAAAAGGCACACACAGCAAGCATTTTTTCCTAATAACTTGTCCCCCAGAGGCACGTGACTAGGGTTACCAGTTTTTTTGTATATCATTCCAGACATATCCCACTTACCTATTTTGTGATTTTACATATACATACACACATTTATATGTGATACATATCCAATATTTGATAGATATACACATACATATGTACACATACACATATATATGTTATCCACACATCAGATATCTACTGCACACAGTTTTCTGTGCTTTATTTTCAACTAGAAGTGTAGCTTAGTGAGTATTCCATCATGTTTATAAAGAGCTTCTCCATCTTCTTCATGGCTGTATAATACTCTGTTCCATGGATAAACCCTAATTTATTTCATCAATCCTTCCTGAAGGACTTTGATTTTAGGAACATAGACTTTGGAATCAGACTACCTTGATAGACTTCTGGCTTGATCACATATTAGCTATATGATCTTGGACAACTTACTTAACTTCTCTGTGCCTCAGTTTTCTCACTTGTAAACTGGCAATTACCATTGCACCTCCTCTTAGGGTTGCTGTGAGGATTAAATATGTTAATTAATGTCAAGTACTTAGAATAGTGAATGGCACATAGTAAACTCCAGTAAACATTAGCTATTGATTAGGTTATTTCTCAAGTTTTGCTATTGCGTTTTGTGCTGCAGTAAATAACCTTGAACATAGGAGTGATACTCAAATATTTAACAGCTATTACAGCATGGGCACTGATGAATCAGAATGATGCTGGCCATAGTGCTGAAGCAGGGTTCCAGATGAACCATGTGGTCTCAGGCATTTACCTGTTGATTTGCTGGGTTGCAGCAAGGGCTAGGAGTTCTTGGGGAGGGATTGTATGGCAAGACAGCAGCATTTACTCGTCAATAAGTAATCATTTTTTTTTTTTTTTTGAGACAGAGTCTTGCTCTGTCACCCAAACTGGAGTGCAGTGGCACGATCTTGGTTCACTGCAACCTCCACCTCCCAGGTTCAAGTGATTCTCCTGCCTCGGCCTCCTGAATAGCTGGGATTACAGGTGTGCACCATCATGCCTCGCTAATTTTTGTATTTTTAGTAGAGACGGGGTTTCACCATGTTGTCCAGGCTGGTCTTGAACTCCTGACCTCAGGTGATCCACCCATCTCGGCCTCCCAAAGTGCTGGAATTACAGGCATGGCCCAAGCATTTCAATATTCTAATAACCAGCTCTGGAGCATACCAGAAAATGTGCAGTTAGTTAGCTATGTGTTCACATATCACTTTATACATATGTGCATATATCTTTTAGGATAAATTCTGGGAAGTGGAATTGCTAAGTCAAAGATTATGAACACTTGCAATTTGTCCTCCTTGGAGATTGTACCAATTTGCATCATTTCCAGCAATATGTGTGGGTAGAACTTCTTTTTATCTTTGCCCATCTAATAGGTGAAAAATGATACCTCAGTGTGGTTTGCATTTCTCTTATTGTGATTGAGTTTGAACGTCTTTTAATCGACTTAACAGCCATTTAGGCTGGGCACAGTGGCTCACGCCAGTAGTCCCAGCACTTTGGGAGGCCAAGGCAGATGGATTGCCTGAGACTGGGAGTTCCAGATCAGCCTGGCCAACATGGCGAAACCCTCTCTCCTAAAGATACAAAAAAAGTTGCCAGGCGTGGTGGTGTGTGCCTGTAGTCCCAACTACTTGAGAGGCTGAGGTATGAGAATCGCTTGAATCTGGGAAGCAGAGGTTGCAGTGAGCTGAGATCACACCACTGCACTCCAGCCTGGGCAAAAGAGCAAGACTGTCAAAAAAAAAAAAGAAAGAAAGAAAAAAGAAAAAAAAAAGATTTAATAGTCATTTACACATTTTCTTTTTTGTCTTTTATTACGGTTCATATTATGATTGAGTTTTAATGTCCTTTTATGTGTTGAACAGTCCTTTACACTTCCTTTTCTGTGTACTGCCTTCTCTATGCTTCACCCATTTCACTTTTGTGTTGTTGGTCTTTTTGATATTGATTTGTAAGAGCTCTTTATATATCATATGCCATTTGTTCTTTTACTTAACTGTACACATTTATCAAGCACCTACAGCAGGCTTGGTGCTGTTCCAGGTCTAGGGATACAGAGATTAAAAAAAACAATAACACAGTACTTACCTTCAAGTAACTTCAAGGCTAGTGAAGGAGACAGGTAAAAAAAATAAACATTCACAATAAAGAATAAAAAATAATTTGAGAGGGTGAGCATGGGGTGCTTTGAGAGCACAGAGGAGAGAGAAAATGCCATGAACCATGTCTGATTAGGGAATTCTGCAAAGGATGTTCAAAGCCTTTGAGTGGAAGATGCTTGATAAATACTTGTTCTGTGTGTAAAGACTGATTGGTTCCTGTGGGAAAGTACCTGGTTGGCTCCTCTGTTTCAGACTCATTTCTAAGGAGACCAGTATTCTTTCTGACTGTCATCATATCTGACTTTGCTCCGTAGTTACAACCTATTCCCAGCCCCTGAAGCACACAAAGAATAGTGAAAAAGTGTCATTACAATTACTGCGAAAGCTCTAACTTCACACTTTTCTAATAAGTAGCTTTATCTCTGTTGAAGAAAGATAGTTTACCATTGAGCTATCAGCTAGATTTCACAAATAGTTGGGGGCTTTTCCAAATATAAAACAGGCCATATCCCCAAATATGGTAATTTGTTCTACCTATTAATCATTTAGCAACCTTTGGGTTTTCAATGCTGGTTGGACATAATATAGTACTCAGGCCCAACAGTGACCTTCATCTTTCTATTATATCTTTTATTGAGGACCTGCTGTGAATGTTTCACATCCAATTAACCCATATAGTAGCACATGCTTTTAAGTGGGTCATCCTATTTTAAGACTTCTTTTTAATAGTTGAATGCAGTTTGGACAATCTATTCCAGCTGGGACTGAAACAATTGAACACAAGCCTTGGGCAGAACAAAAGTTCTAAACATCTACAGATTGCCTTGTGTGTGGTCTAGTGCACAGCTGATTCCTTGCAATAGTGTATGTCATAAACCCTCAAAGCAGCTCCTACCTTATCCACCAAGGCTGAGAGTTCTTGCTTCAGCTCTCAGCATTGCCAAATAAATGAACTCCACTTTTCTGTCAGGAAGACGGCATGTTGTCTGAGTTAATGGATAAGAATGGCTACATAAGTTGTAGGGGCTCAGTGCAAAGTAAAAATATGGTACCTCTGGTTTAAAATTATTAATAATTTCAAATGACTGCAGAATATTAAACACAGCTAGGGAGAGGCAGAGGCAGATCGACAATCATAGATGTAATGTGGCTAAAATAACATGGAGAAGGGAGGTGCAGATTGTTTTCCATGCCCTGAAATGTATAATTTCCGCTATTATAAACCATAACTTATGGTATATATTTTTCAGTAGCTAATTTTGTGCGCCTTCCTTCCCCTTCAAATTAGGCCCAGAATCAAAGTCTTTTGGGCCTCGATTTAATGAACTTTTGACTCACTAGTACTTTTCAAACTTTCTAAACTGTGACCTTACAACAGTGTTACCTTGAAATCTAGATCTCATCAACACACACATATACAAGTAAATAAAAGCTCTATTAATGGATGTTTTTACTCACAATGCAAATATTTGCTCTGCTGTTCTTTTACATACCATTTCATTGAACACAAACAAGTGCCAGTCATGACCCACTACATTGATTTTATGAACCGCTAATGGGACATATCACACAGTTCAACAAATACTGCTTGAATGTCTATGTTGCTTATCTGCTGGGAGTGGTAGGTGAAGCCTGAGGATATTTCACCGAAAACCTCCTCTAGAAAAAGAACCACCAAGGCCCATATGAGCTGCTAATAGGGCAAGAAATAGAAATATTTGAACTCTAATAGGGGAATCTAAATTGGGACAATCTTTCTAAAAGTAGTTTGTTAAGTTTACTGTACAGTCTTAAAAATGTGTTCACTCTGACTCAGTGATTCCACCTTTAAAAATCAGGCCAAGGAAATAATCATTGATGTAGGCAAAGACTTAGCTACCAAGGATGATCAAGGCAATATCATTTGTATAGTGGAGGAAAATTGGAAATAACTTAAATGGTCAACAGTTGAGAATTAAAGGAGGGCCTATATCTATGAACTGGATGTACTGCCATTAAGTCATATATGTAATGAAAGGTTTAGTGATAAAAATATTTGTGATATGTTAATTGAGGAAAGCAGGAACAAAATAGTATATACTGTCAGTATGAAAAAGATGAGGATTTATATAAATTTATATGCATTTAAGGCCAGCCACGGTGGCTCACACCTGTAATCCCAGCACTTTAGGAGGCCAAGGTGGGTGGATCACTTGAAGTCAGGAATTCGAGACCAGCGTGACCAACATGGTGAAACCCCACCTCTACTAAAAATATAAAAATTAGCTAAGTATGGTGGTGCATGCCTGTATTCTCAGCTACTAGGGAGGCTGAGGTGGGAGAATCACTTGAACCCAGGAGACAGAGGTTACAGTGAGCTGAGACTGCACCACTGCTCTCCAGCCTAGGTAACAGAGTAATACTCTGTCTCACAAACAAACAAACAAACAAAAAAACTGTATTTAAACGTTTAGAAGAAAACATATCAACTATTAACAGTGTATTCTCTGAATCTATGGTGTATTAGTTTGCTAGGATGGCCATAACAAAATACCATAGACTGGGTGGCTTAAACAGTAGACATTTATTTCTTACAGTTCTGGAGGCTGGAAGTCCAAGCTCAAGGTGTTGGTAGGTTTGTTTTCTCCTGGGGTTTCTCTCCTTGGCTTGAAGATGGCCACCTTCTTGCTGTGTCCTCAGATGGTCTTTCCTCTGTGCATGCATACTTCCGGTACATCTTCCTCTTCTTATAAAGACACCAGTCCTATTGGAGTAGGTCCGATCCTTATGATCTAATTTAATCATAATTATCTCCTCAAAGGCCCTATCTCCAACTATGATCACATTTGAGATTAGGGCTTCAACTTGTGAATTTTGAGGAGATTACAATTCAGTCCATAACACGTGGGTTGTAAGATTATGGGGGAATTTTATTTTCTTCTTTTTGATTTTCTGTATTTTCTACAGAAAACTTACAGACTCTACAGTAAACTTAACAAACACTTTTAGAAAGGTTGTCCCAACCTTTCTACAATGATCATTGTGTAATTTAAATTTAAATGACTTGTTTAATTAAAAAAATAGGCCGGGCGTGGTGGCTCACGCTTGTAATCCCAGCACTTTGGAAGGCCAAGGTGGGCAGATCACAAGGTCAGGAGATCGAGACCATCTTGGCTAACACAGTGAAACCCTGTCTCCACTAAAAATACAAAAATTAGCCAAGTGTGGTGGCGGGCACCTGCAGTCCCAGCTATTCGGGAGGCTGTGGCAGGAGAATGGCATGAACCGAGAGGCAGAGCTTGCAGTGAGTCGAGATCATGCCACTGCACTCCAGCCTGGGCAACAGAGCGAGACTCTGTCTCCAAAAATAAAAAATAAAAATAAAAGTAAATAAAATAACCAATATAGGCCTCCTCTAAAAAGAAGAGTGGGGCAGGGAAGATAATGAAAGCAACATGCATTTGATGCAGGTAAGCGAAGAAACTCATTTGAGACTGTACAATATAACTACAATATAGTTATATTATCTAACTACAATATAATTATATTTTATCTCCTGGGTTACATAGTCAATAAAGCAGTTTGTGGATATTTTCTTTTTAAAGGGTTCTAATCATTAGCACTGGCTGTCCAAGCTCTGATGAAGCTTCAGCTTCATTCTTCATCCATCTGTAGAAGAGTTTCTCCACAACATGGACCCAGGGACTTCAGTGAGTCACTTAAAATAGCTTGATTTCAGTTACTTAAAATAGTGCGATGGCTCATGCCTGTAATCTCAGTGCTTTGGGAGCCTGAGGCAGGAAAATCTATTGAGGCCAGGAGTTCAAGACCAGCCTGGGCAACAAAAAATTTAAAAATTATCAACAAGGGCCGGGCATGGTGGCTCACGCCTGTAATCCCAGCACTTTGGGAGGCCAAGGTAGGCAAATCATGAGGTCAGGAGTTGAAGACCAGCCTGACCAACATGGTGAAATCCCATCTCTAATAAAAATACAAAAATTAGTCAGGTGTGTTGGTGCATGCCTGTAATCCCAACTACTCAAGAGGCTAAGGCAGGAGAAACATTTGACCCTATGAGACGGAGGGAGGTTGCAGTGAGCTGAGATGGTGCCATTGCACTCTAGCCTGGGCGACAGAGGGAGACTCCATCTCAAAAAAACAAAAATAAAAAAACAAAAAAAAAAAAACAAAAAAAATTAAAAAAATAGCCAGTCCTGGTGGCACAGGCCTGTAGTCACAGCTGCTACTTGGGAGGCTGAGGCAGGAGGATTGCTTGAGCCCAGGAGTTTGAGATTACAGTGAGCTATGGTCATGCCACTGCACTCCAGCCTAGGTGACAGAGAACACTGTCTCAAAAAAAAAAAAAAAAAAACCCCAGCTGACTACAGGGGTGGATGGGGCTCCCACATGGCTGCTAGCTTCTGGAAGATTTCATATCTAGTGGAGTATGCCATTTTCTTCTCTTCAATGTTTTTTACCACACACTTTCATGTGATATTTCAGGTTGATCCTTACAATAACCTTATGACATAGGAATTCATTCCCTACTATTATATATATTTTTTTGTATGAAGAAACTAAGGTCCCAGAGATTGACTTGCCGAAGGTCACATAATCAGACCCAGAGTTCAGACCCAGGCCCCTGACCCTAACATCCATGCTTTCAGTACCACCCCTACCATGTTGCCTTTAGGTCTTGGAAATTTTGTCTCCTTCTGAGAACTCAGCTGCTGGAGCGCTGTGGTGTCTAATAAGAAAAAAAAAGTGATTGAAGGCTGCAGCCACCAAGCACTTTCCAATAGATTGATTCCATGTTGGGACAAAGACTCACACTCACTGCCAAGCCTGAGCCGGTGGGGAGAGAGGCCAGTTGGATTATCCATGCTCTTTCTCCTTCCCTTTCCTTGTCCATTTCAGTGTCCCCTTTGTGGCCACCCCTTGTGAAGCTGAATGCCCTGACACTGTACTCTGACTGTAGTGCTCACTCAGGCCTCAGAGTCTGGCATAGACCCCTCCCTTGAAATACTAATATCCAAGGTTTACCTGTTTTGTTTCCTGTTTGTTTCAGAATCTTACAGTTCCTGACCTGTTGTGAACTAATTCACTGAGGGGGAGAGGTGAGGAGTGCAGATGTTTAATTGAAAAGAGAGAATCCTGGAAAGGATAAGGAAGTAAAAATATTAATAAAAATAATAATAATTTCTATGGATGCAAATCTTTTTTGGCAGGATGGCCTTTCTGCTATATTTGTAATATTATACCAGAGTTGATCACTAACAATATGTTAATGACTTCTATCTCTATTCTATTCAGCAATTAATTAAAATGTCCCAGTACTGATAAGCATTTCACAGAATAAATATTTTGATCTCACTTTCCCTGGGTTGATAGTGGAGTACAGGATAGGAGAAAGTCTATCAGCTTTGGAGAAAACAAACCTGTATTTAAAGCCCCTGATTTGTCTCTTTTGCATAAGTCTTTGTCTCTTTGCCTGAATCTCTCAGGCTTAGTCTCCTCATTTGTTAAAGGAAGATAATACTGTCTGGCTTCTAACTTGTAAGGACTAAGTGAAAGAAGCTTTCATTCTCCCAGGGCTGCCCTGGAGCCAGCTTACCCTGGTTCATGAGAGTCCGTTGTTAAATTTTCAGGGCGTTCTGAGCTGGTTGTTGTTAAACATAGCCCTTATCAAAAATTAAATTATATAAACTTATAATTAAAGACATTAAAACAAACAAAAGTAATAAATACTCAAACCTGATCATGCCCTAATTATTTTGCTATTTTATGGTCGTCTATGCTCTTGTGCTTATTTATGCCTAGTGCATCTGTGTGGTGGCATATAATGCTGTGCCAGTTTATATCCCCCCCAAGTCCGTTGGTAGGTGACATTACATTGGTAGTTTGAAATTGGCCACGATTAGAATATTTATGACATGAAAAAAATTTACAAATCAAGACCTGATTTATTGTATTGTCGATTTTCTAAGGCAGGCTTGTTCAACTTTGGTATTATTGATATTTGGGGCTGCATAATTCTTGGTTGTGGAGGGAGAAGCTGTGCATTGTAGGATGTTTAGCAGCATTCTGGTCTCTCCTTACTAAATGACACTCCCTCCGAGTCGTGACAACCACAACTGTGTCCAGATATTGCCAAATATGCTTTGGGGAGCAGAATTGCTGTTTCTCTCCATTGAGAGCTACTGGTCTAAGAAGTTGGCAAATTAAGGTCAGTGGGCAAAATTTGGCCCATGGATGTTTATATACAGCCCTCAAGCTAAGAAGTTCTACATTTTTAGAGGAATGTAAAACATAACAGAGACTAGGTATGGTCTGCAAAGCCTAAGATATTTACTTTTTGGCCCTTTAAAGAAAATGTTTGTTGACCCTTAGTCTTAGTGATAAAGAAACTGTTAACAAAGAGATTAAACTTAAAAGTGCATGATGTTAGTAGCTGTTACATTGTGAAGAACACACACAGTAACTGAAGAAATGTTCTCCCAGTATATGAAAACTATTATTTGATTCAGCAAATAAGCTACTCACATCACTCACGAACAAGTGAATTTCCAACATACATAAAGTTGGAACTCAAAGAGGGTTCAGTTTAACAAAGATAATTTGTATGAAAATCATAGTTTATCAGTAGATCACATATAACATTTCAGAACGATGTTTATATTGGGGAAAGGATTAGTGGTCTGGAATGCGATTCCATTTGTCAAACCATGGTTGAAAGGCAACCGTAAGTTGGCTATCAATACAAGAGTTTGGCAAAACTCAATGAAAACATTCCAGTTGACTCACTGGCTACATGGAATTTACAATATACAGAAATTGTATATTTATTATTATTTGTAAAACATGTGTTACTTACCTGTTCTATCAGTAAAATTTAAAATAAATGTTTATATGTATATATTCACGCACCTCTCTGAGAGCTGGTTGTTAATCACTTACCAGCACTCCACTGCTCCCACCTCCTGTTCTACCCCTATTTCTTTGTTCCTCCCCCACATTCTTCCTTGAAAGGCATTATCCTCTTTATTTCATGGGATTCTCCAATCTCCCTCCTGTCTTAGAGCCTTTGCTGCTGTCTTTTCCTTACCCTGAAATGCTCCTTTATCTCCTCCTCACGCCTTTCACTCCCCACACATCAGAGATCCTTCCATCTTAGCTAAAACATCACTTTCTTAGGGGAAGGCTTTTTAAACCCCTTTGACATGGTGGGGGCTCCCTGCTAAATACAATCACAGAACCCTGTACTTCTCCTTCATAACATGCTGTCACAAGAGAACTTACAAGATTATCTGTGTAGTTTTTATTAATTGTCTGTCTCCCACACCAGGCTGTAAATTGCATCACTGCAGGGACCACATCATTTTGTTCACTGCTGATTCACCAGTGCTTAACTGACTGTTTGGAAAATATTAACTGCTCAGTAAATGCTTGTTCCTTTTCCACTTCTTTCTTTCTGTGCTAGTTAGAATTAATCCCATGAATACAGAGCACATTTTCTGTTTGTTATGATTAATGGACAGTATTGTATGACACCCTGAACTTTTCCATCTTATCACGTAACACAAGTGAATGTTATTCATTCTTTATGGGATTTACTTTATTATTATTATTGCTGTTATTATTTTGCTGAGTGTCCCTCCTTCATGGGATGGTGAGCTTTCAGAGCTTGGGTTTTGGGCCTCTCCTACTCAGCACTAGCACATTGCCTGGGGCATCCAGTTATCAGGGACACAGTGGTGAACAAGATAGGTGTAGTCGTCTATTTATGTCCCATATAGTGAGAGAGACATGAAATATGTCCATATATGCCACGTGGTGCTCAGTGCTTAGTGCTACAAGGTAAAATAAAGCAAGGTAAGAATGAGAAGAGAGGCCAGGTGTGGTGGCTCACACCTGTAATACCAGCGCTTTGGGAGGCTGAGATGGGAAGATCGCTTGAGCTTAGGAGTTTGAGACAAGCTCGGGCAACATGGCGAAACCCCATCTCTACTAAATACAAAAAATTAGCTGGGTGTCGTGGAACATGCCTGTAGTCTCAGCTACTCGGGGGACTGAGGCAGGAGAATCGCTTGAACCCGAAATGCTGAGGTTGCAGTGAGCCAAGATCACGCCACTGCTCTCCAGCCTAGACGATAGAGCCAGAGCCAGACTCTGTCTCCTAAAAAAAAAAAAAAAAAAAAAAAAAAAAAAAAAAAAAAAAAAGAATGAGAAGAGATATCCTGGACTGAGGAGAGAAATAGCATTATATTTGGTGTGTCCAGGAAAGGCCTCTCTGGTAAGATGAGTAGAAACCTGTAGCATGCAATGGAAGGTCTCTGGGCAAAAATCAATCCAGGCAATGGAACAGAAAGTACAGGGGCCCTGGGGAGAGAATGTGCTTTATGAGTTCAGAGAACAACAAGGAGGCCTCATGACATGTCACATGTCACTCATGACAGGCCACATGTCACTCATGACAGGGTGAGTGATAGAGGAAGTTAGAGCTATGGTGGGATGGGGTAGGATTCAGGGTCATTTAGATCCTTGGGATCACTGTAAGAAGTTTGGCCACTACTCTGAGAAAGATGAAAGCCAGTGGGGGTTTTGAGCAACAGAACAACATGATCCTTTGGTTTTGGTAGGATCACTCTGGTTGCAATGCTGGGAACAAATGACAGAGTGCAAGCATGGAAATAAGGAGGCCACTTAGGAGGCCATGGCACAAACCCAGGTGCAAGAAACCTGGCATGGACCAGAGAAATGACAGTGGAGGTGGTGGGAAGGTATCAGATTCAATACATATACTGTGAAGGTAAAACTTAAACATTTGCTAATGGATTGATTGTGTGGTGAAAAGAGAAGAAAAATAATTGTTGAAATTTTTGAATGGGCACTTATGTCATGCCCAGCACTACGTGCTACACCTTTGGAGATCCAAAAGGATGAGAAATACATGCCACCCTCAGGGAGTACCCAGTCCAGTGGGCAAATACGATTGTCAGTGTGAAGGCCCAGAGAAAATAACAACAGTTAACCCCTACACAGCACTTTCTGTGTGTCAGGTACCAGTACTTTGCATAGATTAATTCATTAAATCCTTACAATAACCTCATATGAAATACATAGTAATTATACCTTTATTTTACAGATGGGGAAACTGAGACAGATGTTAAGTAAAAGCCAAAGGTCTAAGGTCACACAGCTTGTAAGTGGCAGAGCTGGGATTTGAACCCAGCCAGGCCAGTGCCAGAGTCTGTGTCTTCAGTCATTGTCTCCTTCTCTGCTGGAGAGAATGAAATCACAGTACAAACTCTTATCATCCAAGAAGAAATGGGCTTGGTGTCACACAGAAGTCACATAGGAGTCCCTTAGGCAGCCCATAGCTGCAGAGTGCAGTGAGTGTCAGTGCAAACTCTCTTCAAATGAAAATGTACAGGCCTGGGGTGCCCCTCTTCCTTGTGCCAAAGGGGCTGGAGGATGCACCATAGTACATTGGGAACCCCCAGAAGTAGGTAGGAAGTGGGAGCCTGTAGGACCTACAAAAATGCTATTTTATAAGAGAAGCAGAATATAACATTTCTAACAGGTTTGAATGTAGATCTTCTACCAGCTGACCCTGTGACGGGAAACAAATGACACACATCACAGATGGGAAATGCACACATCACACACACACACACATACACACACATACACATGCATGTACAGCCATGCTACTTTGCAAAGTTGGCTCACTCATTGATTAACAGAAAGTTATACAATGCTTTTTCTGTGACAGGCACTGTGCTAAGCCAGGCAGTAGATACAAAGACAAGTCTACTACCATGCCTAGTTTTTGTAAAGGTGATAAAACAAGTAGAAAACTATAATATATAAGGTCAGAGGAGTTAAGGGACAGCAAGGAAACTATAAATGAAAGATCAGGGGCATTTGGTAGGGAGAGTAGGGGCAGATGAGGAATGGGGCTGGCTTCAGGGAGCACTCTGCTTCTGTTTCATGCCTGGAAGATGTGTGGGTGTGCAAAGAAGGTAGCTGAGGTAGAAGGAAGAGTTTGTGCAAAGGAGTGGAGGCAGGAGAGCTTGGTACAGGTTGACAGAGGTTGGGATGTCTGGAGACAGAATGTGAGAAAATCCTAGAGACATTAGGGCTAGATCTTCAGGGGTGGAAGGGGTTCTAAATGTCATGCATTTTTGTGTTTGTTTGTTAGGCATAGAGAGTACATTGGGGATTTTTGATGAGGGGAGCGCCTAGCAAGTTGCTGGGTACATAGTAGGCTGACAATCAATCAATGATGGTTCAACTAATGAAGGAAAGAAATAATAATGGCCACAAATTGTTGGGTGATTGCTATCTGCCACACTAGTTTATGAACATTTTAACTGCTCATATAATTCTCATCACAGCCCATGAGATGGTTTCTCCATATCCATTCTACAGATGAGGAAACCGAGACTCAGAGAGGATAAGGGTCTTGCTCAAGGCTGTGACTAAAAAGTTGGCATCTAACCAGAGTCCATGCTTCCACACTGCTGTGCAATTTGGAAAACAGAAGAAGGAGAGAGAAGAAAAAGGGGTTATGGGACCAATGTCACCCAGAAAGGAAGCTATGATAGGCCCAAATTAGGAGAAGAACAACGTGGGTTGGAAATAAGAGACATTCCAAAGATACAATCAACCCAAATCTATTATTGTTTGATACGAGTGGCTGGGCAGAGGGAAGGGTCAAAAAACCTCCCAGCTTTCAGTCCCTGGGAAGCGATAGAGCTATTCAAAGAAGTTGGAGTGAGAGAGAGGGAAGATGACAGTTTGGTTTTAGTTAATGTGCACAGAAATATGGGTGCCCAGGAGCCCCCAAAATGGCCAGAGGAGAAGTGCTTTCAAAGGCAAGCTGCAGGGCTCCTTGGTTTGGTCACATTCCTCATTCTGGGACTCTGTGGGTTTGTCTTGGGAATCTCGAGGCTCTCCCAAGGTTCCTTTCTATGTTTACATCATTTAGCAGGGAAGGATTGTTAATGACTAATCTGTGTCCATGAGGCACAGAGCCAAGGAAGAGATGCTGCTGCTAGCCCGGAAGGCCGCCTGTGATCATGCACAGCACACTAGAACTCTCTCCTCCTCCTCACCTCATTGTCTCCCTGACTTATCCTAATGCGAAATTGGATTCTGAGCATTTGTAGCAAAATTGCTGGAATCTGGAGAGGAAGACTCGATTCAGAATCCTCCCAGGGCCTTGAAAGTCCATCTCTGACCCAAAACAATCCAAGTAAGTACCTAATTCCTTTGGGAGTGGGGTGTCTATCTCATGGCAACAGAGAAAAAATAGTCACTTAAAAGTTTCTCTTTGACATCAGTAATTTATGTCAATAAATGAATTCTAAGTTAGTAGAGTTTGATATGAAGTCCTGAAAATTAAAAAAAGAAAGAAACTCAAAAATGAAAAGAAACAGAAGTAGAAGTTAATGAGTCTTAGCAGTTGCTTACCTATTGAAAACTTATTTAGAAATATTCTTTTAACATTGTGGTCACCTGAGTAAATCACTGGAGACAGTAAATTTCAGAAATGTTTCCGTTCTGATTCCATAAACAATTTGACCTGTATAGCGTGCTATATTTTGGTGATTTATCAAATCTTGAAGTGAGTTTGGGAATATTGCTAATGTCAGATGACTTGGGAACTAAGAATAGGACATTTAACCTATGCTTAATTGAAATGAAATTTTTCCCTAAAAGAAGAGTAGGTGGAAAAATTCTTCTTTCTTGACTTCAGTTGTAAATTCTTCTATTGCTTTGCACTTCGAATATTAATATCAAATGAAAATATTTTTAAAAGACAGAAATGTGAGTATAAGGAAGAACTTCAGTGATGAAATTGTCCAAGGACTAAATCTATAGATAAGATATCTCTTTGTCTCCTTACTGAAAAAGTGAATGGGGCAACTGTGGAGCCTCACTTACTTCTTTTAATTGGGTTTTTATTTAGAAGGGAGGGGCAGGAGGGAATGACAAGTGACTCACCTTGAATTCTTCCTCTAAGAAACACCTGAGCTTTGAGCTTTAAAGAAATCTGATGCTGTTTCTGGTGCTGTTTTAGAACCACTTCAGGAGTATTGACAAGAGGGGTAGGGACCCTTAAAATAATATTAGTGATAAATAAGAAGGCAGGAAGAAACTTTTGGAGGCGATGGATAGGTTTATGGTATAGATTGTGATGATGATTTAATGAGTGTATACCTATCCCCAGACTCATCAAAGTGTATACATGGAATATGTAAAGCTTTTATATGTCAGTCACACCTCAATAAAGTGGTTTATATGTATATAATTCTTTTTGTGTGTTCCTAAAAAAAGGAAGGGAGAAGAGAGGGAAAGATGTACATGGAGCTACCATTTTGTTTCTAGTTGTGATTTTATAAAATGATAGATGCTTTTATCTTTGTGTTACCTTCCTACCCCCAGTCCTCCAAATTATGGATCTGTGCCATTTGTACCATGGACTTTTCTGTTTTCTGAGGATGTTGCAACAAATACTGATGCAATTCCTGGTTAACTGATGAAGTACTGGCCAGGGACAAAGCTGTGTTGACCCTTCCTCAAGATTTGCAGCAATTTCCCACCATGTACCTCTGCCCTCTCCCCGCAGCTGGAGAGGCAAAGTCATGGAATCCTTGTCCTTCCTCTCGTTTCCACCTCTCCAAGATCGGGCCATTGCAATGGAATATCCAATGGTTGTGAGGCCCTTGTACTCTGTAAGGAAAAGAAAAGAAATGTGCGTATGCATGAGTGTGTGATGGAGCTAACTTTTCTTCAGTGCCTACTAACATGTCCTAGCCTTTACTTCACCTGCCTGTTTCCTTCTTACAACAACCCTGTATGGGAGTTTTTCTTTTCTTTTCTTTTTTTTTTTATTATTTGTTTTTGAGACAAAGTCTCGCTCTGTCTCCCAGCCTGGAGTGCAGTGGCGCGATCTCCGCTCACTGCAACCTCTGCCTCCTGGGTTCAAGCGATTCTCCTGCCTCAGCCTCCTGAGTAGCTGGCACTACAGGTGCGCGCCACCATGCTGCTAATTTTTGTATTTTAAGTAGAGACGGGGTTTCACTATGTTAGCCGGGTTGCTCTCGGACTCCTGACCTCAGGTGATCCGCCCACCTCGGCTTCCCAGAGTGCTAGGATTACAGGCTTGAGCCACTGCACCCAGCCAGGAATTTTTCTTATACTCATTTTACAGATGAGAAAACAGACTCAAAAAGGACAAGTAACCGGTGCACAGGCAGATGGTTAGGAAGTCGCAGGACCTAAATTTGAGGGTGAGTCTTTCTGACTCCAAAGCCTCTTCCTGGCTACTCCGATATTGCTGGAGGCTGGGAAAACTTGAAATGGGGAATGATGGGGGAGCGGGGGGATCCTAGCCGTTAAGCATTCCAGCCTGACAGGGGTGATTTGTTAAACCCAGGAACAAGTTTGACGTTTCCTGAAACCTCCTGCATAGGGCATTTTTGAGTGATTGCACCATCAGTAGGGAAACTGAAAAGTTTCGAACACTATTTGTTTTCACCCAGAGACCAGTCTAGGATAGCTTGTTGGACATTTCATTTATCAGCATTTTAATTAAAGACCACAATGAACTCTCCATGCTGCTGTGATTAGGGACATCTTAGAGGAGCTCAGAACTGCTGTGGCTCACAGTCTCTGGATTATGAGTGCCATGAGAATGCATATCATGATGTGATAGATTTTCAAAGGCTCACATTGTCATTAGGTGGGTGCATAAAGGACAGAAAAGGTTCTTTTCTTCATAGAAAGAGATTTCCCTTCTCTTTGCTCTCAGTCTCATTTTTATCTTAATCTGTAGCAACATAGATTATAAAGGGAAATTTAAAAATATAGGAACAAGCCAGATACAGTGATGAGTGCCTGTGATCCCAGCAGCTCGGGTGGCTGAGGTGGAAGGATTGCTTGAGCTCAGGAGTTCAAGGCTGCAGTGAGCTATGATCATGCCTGGGTAACATAGTGAGACATCACCTCAAATTTTTTTTAAAATAAGAAGTAGGAAAACTTTTCTTCCCATGTATTTTTTATTGTCACAGTCGTTCCTACCAGTGACGATGTAGCTAACAGGCATCACTATACGAGTGTCCTTAGTCACCAAGCTGTATGAGGAGGCAAAAATCATTATTACGTACAAATATCCATCCTTCTCTCTTTTCTCTCCCTTCTCTCACCCTGCTCTGGAATCCCCTAACCCCTCTGCTCTTCACAGTGAATTATTTTCTCCCTCAGTTTGCCCATTTCCAATTTTGGCCATAAAGGAACATCTACTATTCCTACTCTATCTGCTTTGTAAATTTGTGATAAAATGACACTAATATAAGGCAACTTGATTGCAAAGTAAAATTGCAAATATTGCACAGGAAAAAAATAAGATTGGTTATTTGTTAGGATTAAGAAATATAACAGGGTTGTGGTGATTAAAATAAATATGTATAAATATAAAATAAATTTTTATTAATTTTCATTTTTTTAAAGATAAAATCCTAACAAAACTTTGAGATTTTGCTTCCCATTTTAAAGAGATTTAGATGGCCTTTTCCAGGTCTCAATGAACCTGAGATAATCTGGGTCTCTTACATTTTAATTAATGTTATGAATGTAAAGGAAAGGAGAAATGGTGTGGCTTTGCATTGTCAAGTCCTGTAGATATATTTAACACAATTATCTGGAAAACATGGTAAATAATATAGCTGTGCATGGAGAAGACAGTCCTGCTGTGGGATGTTGCTGATTACAGAAAATAAAAACACTGCTCTGGGCTGAGACTGTTTCTAAGCAGAGAGCTATTTGCTGCCATGTCCTCGAGAGCTATGGAAGCTGCCAGTGTAGATGGCGAGTTGATACCAGCCTGGGGCTTAAGGAGCAAAAGCTGGTTGCCATCCAGAATTTGCAGGGCAGAGACGGGACAAGAAAATGTCATTCCAAAGTGGTCATGTAAAAGATTCTTGTTCTCCTGGAGTCCCGACTGAATGTGAGGCTATAATTGGGCTTCAGGGGGACCAGGGTCACTTGAGACTACATTTAAAAATCTATGCATTTTACAGAGAATTTTCAGGGCAGTGAAATCATTCTATATGATATTACCAATGGTGGGCACATGTTATTATACACTTGTCAAAACCCATAGAATACACAACACCAAGACTGAGCCCTAATGTAAACTATAGTCTTTCGCTGATAAAGATGTGTCAGCGTAGGTTCATCGCTTGTAAAAAAAAAAAAAATGTGCCACTCTGGTGCTAGTTGTTGAAAGTAGAGGAGGCTGCGCATGTGTGGGGGGTTGGGGGGAAGAGGTATATGGAGGCTGTCTGTACATTTTGTTCAATTTTATAGTGAACATAAAACTTCTCTTAAACATGTATTAATTTAGAAAAATCTCTGTAGTTTGTATATGTCTTTCCTAGAGAGAGGTTTATAATTTTCACTGAAGCTCAAAAATACTGTATAGTCCTAAAATTGTTTTAAGAAAATGAAGCAAACCCTTCTCTTCTAGAGAATCTAAATATGTCTGCTTATAGCACCTGATTATATAATTGGCAAAATTGAGGACAGGAAATGATGCCCTAGGAGACTGACATATCTTAATGTAGTCACTGTGTTAAAAGTTACAACATTATAACTAAGTCTAAAATATTTTTTGACCTTCCCCTAGCCCCATTCTCCTCTACTTCACCGTTTCAATGTTAATACAAACCAAAACACTTTAATCTTATTTAACCACTTCCTAATATTTGATACTATAGAGCATAGTTCATTTAGTCATTCCACTGTTGATGGTTTTTTAGGTGGTTTGTTCCCTTTCTGCATTAGAGGCAATGTTTCAATGAACATCCTGGTGCACACTGGCAAATATTTCTCTAGGAAAGATACCTAGGAATTAAAATTGCACTTTATTTTAACATACACTGCTAAAGAGCCCTCCAAAAAGACTAAAATCTATGCCCCCACTAGCAATATGTGAGAATACATATTTTCATACACTTCGAATATTATCAAAGTTAAAAATTTTTGATAATCTGATATGTGAGAATGGTGTTTAGTTAGAGTAATTTCCGTTTTTCTAATTATTATTAGTTTCAGATATTTTCTGTGTTCACTGGCCACTTGTGTTTCCACTTTGTTGAACTTCCTTTTCGTATCCTTTGCCAGTTTCTCTCTTGGATTGTTTATCCTTTCTGTTTTTATTTATAGGAATCATTTATATATTGTTTGTACTAATATTTTTGGTGTTATTTATGTGGTAAATATTTTCATCCATTTTCATATATTTAGCTTTGTTTATAATGCCTTAATCTCTGTCTTACACTTCAATGTTCTCAAATGTATTCTTTTCCTATTTACTTCTTATTTAATAAAGTCCTTCTCAATCCCCAAATCCATAAAGATCATAAATATATTTTCTCCCAATAATTTTATAATTTTCAAAGTCTTTAATCCATCTGAGAAGTATTTTTCCAAAAATGATGCATAAGGATATCTTTATTTTTACCCTCAAAGCATAGGCAATTTTCTTGCCACGATTTCTTGAATAGGTCATCCATCTTCCACTGATTTGAGCTGAGTCCACCAGCTACAGCATAGACAACTGTTTAGGGTTGCTCAGAACACAGCATGCTATTTTCCCTTCCTATAGCCATCCCTGTTGCATGCCGTTTTCCTAGCCTAATGCCTGTTCCTTCAAGATTAGGTTCAGGAATCAACCCTCCACGCTCAGAAATATTTCCCTCATTCTCCTCGCTATACCCTTGTTTAAAACTCATCAATTACTTACATTTAGAAGAACATCCAAACTTCTTACCATAGCCCACAGGCCATACAAGAGCTGCCTACCCTCAGACCTCATTTCCTATAGCCCCTCCTTGGCTCACTCATTTCCAGCCTCGCTGGGCTTGTGTTGTTCTTCCAACACTCCAAGCCCAGGCCCTTAGCTTTTGCTAATCACTCTGCCTGAACTTATTTTCCCTTTGCGTGACTTACTCATTCTTGTCCTTCACATCTCAGTTCGAATGTCCACTTTTCAGAGAGCTCTTCTCTGACTCCCCTCTCCAAAACAGTGTTCGACTACAACACTGTATCCTTCTCTTTTACTTCCTTATTATCCTCATTAGAAATCCTATTATTTGTTGACTTGTGTATTATTCACTTATCCCTCTGTCTTACATACCACTGTATTTCTAAAACCTAGACAGAAACCTGGTATACTGTAGAGAATTAATGAATATTGGATGAATGAATGTCCCTGCTTGGGCTCCTGATGGCACCTGTGCATAGCTCTGTTGTAGCAATCCTTACACTACTATAATTGGGTTTTTCTGGCCTGACTTTTCTACTAAGCTTTCTGAAAAGTCATTATTTTTTTACTATGTCCAGTGCCTGTCAATAAATGTACACTGACTAAATAAATGAGTGAATGAATGGGAAATTGATGTTGAAATGCCATTTTTAAAGAGTAAGTACCTTACCACACATAGCTAAAGAGACCAACAGGCACATCCACCATGCTAGTGGGAAATCTTAGATCTATGAGTTTATTAGAAACATTTCTATCTTCCAAGTTACCACAGGAGACAGTTTTACTGATGGTTTCATGATTATAAAAGGACCGCCACCTTCCCACCTCCTCTGGGAATTTTCTTACTGCTCTTCCAGTTTCCACTAATGCGTCTCCTCTCTGCCCTTCTAGCCTCAGATCATCCCCCAATCCCAAAGCCCAGGCTATATATGTTAGGGGTTTTCTTAGACAGCATCTCACTTCTAGGTACTGATTTCTCTACCAGTTATTTATTTCTTTGTAACAACCATCCCAAAGCTTAGTGGCACAAAACAGGAATGATCCATTAATTCTCATAGTTCTGTGGGGCAGCTGAGCAGCTTCTCTGCTGGTTATACCTGGGTTCACTCATGTTGCTCATTCAGATGTGAGATCAACTGGAATGAAAGGACCAAGATGGCCTCGCTCATGTCTGGGGTCTTGATGTGGCTGTCAGCTGCGACAGTTGGAAGAGCTGAACTTCTTTCTCCATGAGATTTTTAAATCTGGGATATCTGCAAACAGTATGGCAATCTCAGGGCAGCATTCTTAGATGTGGAAAACAGAAGCTGCAAGGTTTCTTAAGGCCTGGCTTGGAAGTCCCACAACCTCACTTCCACCATATTCTATTGGTCAAGGAAGTTATTAGACCAGTTCAGGTCCAAGGGCTAGGGAAACAGACTTCGTGCATTGATAAGAGGAGTGGCAAACTCACATTGTAAGAGCGTGTGGAAAGGAAGCAGTTGTGGTGGCCATCTTTGCAAACAATTTACATGAGTAAGAGGCACAATGTTTCAGAAGATCCAATGAAGTATTTGAAAAAGATGACAAGTTAGTCACGGAGAAAGCATTAAACAAATAGCTTCTTGACCATTTTGACTAATGTACATACATGAAGAAAGAAAAAACAAACTTTCCTGATTATGAAGAGCCAACATTTAAAAGACAACCACCACAACAAAACTATTCCTGGTAGTTCTAATGGAAGAGAAATTAACAACGGGAAATTTGGGAGATTAATTAAAACTATTCCGGCCCAGCATGGTGGCTCACTCCTGTAATCCCAGCACTTTTGGGAGGCTGAGGTGGGCAGATTGCTCGAGCTCAGGAGTTCTAGACCAGCCTGGGCAACATGGTGAAATCCTGTCTCTACAAAAAATAAAAAAAATTAGCTGAGGCCAGGCATGGTGGCTCACGCCTGTAATCCCAGCACCTGTCTCCACTAAAAATACAAAAAAATTAGCTGGGCATGGTTGAGGGCACCTGTAGTCCCAGCTACTCGGGAGGCTGAGGCAGGAGAATGGTGTGAACCTGGAGACGGAATCCGGGTTGCAGTGAGCCGAGATCGCGCCACTGCACTCCAGCCTGGGCGACAGAGTGAGACTCCATCTCAGAAAAAAAAAAAAAAAAAAAAAATTAGTTGGGCCGGTGGTGCATGCCTGTAGTCCCAGCTACTCGGGAGGTCGAGGCTGCAGTGAGCCAAGATGGCACCACTGCACTCCAGCCCAGGTGAAAGAGAGAGACCCTGTCTCAAAACAAACAAACAAAGAAACAACAACAAAAACCCTGAAACAAAACAAAACAGTTCCTGGGGTGGTCGACTCATGTATAAAATAGTTCCCATGGGGAGACTGAAAAGCCTATTACTTAAGAGATTTCCAGTAAAAATGGTTACCGTTCACTAATTAGTCTACATTGTGGGGAAGCAGACTTAGTTGTTAGGTTTTTTTATGTGACCAAAAAAAAAAATAAATCCTTCTTCGGCTCTTGTGTGTGTTGTGTTGTATGCCTCTATTCACTAATTTCTGTCCTATGGCCCAAACAAGACTGATTCCAAAGGTGGTTATCTAGTAGAGTATATTATTCATTCACTTATTTA
Source organism: Papio anubis (assembly GCF_008728515.1). Lineage (NCBI taxonomy): Eukaryota > Metazoa > Chordata > Mammalia > Primates > Cercopithecidae > Papio > Papio anubis. Next base: position 94,876,589 of record NC_044984.1, read on the forward strand.
TGTATTAGTTACTTTATTTATTCATGCAACCATTTGTTCGTTTACTCAATTAACAAGAATTTATTGTGCATCTAAGATGTACCTGGTTGGCATTGTGCTAGGCATTGGAGATCCAATGTAATCTCTCCCAGAGCTGCTGGTTTAATGGGAGAAACAGAAAACCAAATCCACAAAAACAAAGGTTGAATTACCGTCGTGACACCACTACAAAGAAGAGGTACCCAGGGTTATGAAAGTCTCCTGGAGTTTGTGCTAGTCAAGGAGTTGAGAAGCAGGGCTAGACCTAGAGCTAGGCAAGTGAGGCACTGAGGGTGCAAAGTTTAAGAAGACATTCACTTCTGGGTTCCTGGTCCTAGAGGCCTCAACTCCAGGTGCTTCTTCTACATCTAGTTGGAAATAAAGGTCAGCTGTTGTTTAGGCACCATTGTGTAAGCTCCAGAGAGCAGAGAAGCTTCGAAAGCTGTGGATATCTGGTTGATGCAGGTACTTTTATTTATTTATTTATTTGTTTGTTTGTTTGTTTGTGACATAGTCTCACTCTGTCACCAGGCTGGAGTGTAGTGGCACAATCTTGGCCCACTGCAACCTCCACCTCCCGAGTTCAAGCGATTCTCCTGCCTCAGCCTCCCAAGTAGATGGGACTACAGGCGTGTGCCACCATGCCTGGCTAATTTTTGTATTTTTAGTAGAGATGGGGTTTCACCATGTTGGCCACAATGGTCTTGATCTCTTGACCTCGTGATCTGCCTGCCTGGACCTCCCAAAGTGCTGGGATTACAGGCATGAGCCACCACGCCCGGTCGATGCAGGTATTTTTGATGTATAGACCTGAAGGAAGTATGCCTTTCAATGGAGGTTTTAGAAACAGCAAAAGAAGTTTGAGAAGAAACAAAATAATACTGTGGTTAAACCCTGTTCCAACTTACCTGATTGATTTGTGCATGTGAACAGCTAATGCTGAGTGCCTTAGCAGAAGTGACTTTACAGAACTGCCCAGTGACCTTCACTAAGGATTGCGGGTGGCTGGTGGTAGTCTCGGTGGGAGAGCTGCATGACAGCATGGATTGAGAGTTAGACACAGGTTACATCCCCACTCTGCTTCTTACTAGTTACATGACCTGGGAAAGATTGCTTAGTCTCTCTGAACCTCAGTTTTCTCATCTGTAAAGTGTTTATATTAGCCCTTACTTAGCTTATGATGGATTAAATCAGATAACATCACATGGAACCTGCTTACTCATTAAAGTTATTTTAATTTTAATTTTAAAAATTTAATCAAAATGTTAATTTAAATATTAAATTTTATTTTAATCTATCACCAAAAAATCTATGTAGTGGTTACTAAGATAGTAATAAAAATTGTTTGGTCCTTATAGAACACTGTTTTCAGAATGATGTGGTCCAATGGCCATATTGGCTCACAGCCATCCCTGTTGGCCATATATTGCGCTTGACGTGTCTCAGGATTTTTGGAAGTATCTATTTAATGTAAATCTGTATTTCTGTCCTGAAAAGAACTTCAGTTTGAGTGCTGCTTGAAGACCAAATGCTTGGAAAAATAAAATATTTTTTCTTTTCCTAGAGCTCTTTTCTCTTTTTCCTTAAGAACATATTTCCAGGCCAGGTGTGGTGGCTTATGCCTGTAATCCCAGCACTTCGAGAGGTCAAGGAAGACAGATCACTTGAGGTCAGGAGTTCGAGACCAGTCTGGCCAACATGGTGAAACCCTGTCTCTACTAAAAATACAAAAATTAGCTGGATGTGGTAGCGCATGCCTGTAATCCCAGCTACTCGGGAGGCTGAGGCAGGAGAATCGATTGAACCCAGGAGATGAAGACTGCAGTGAGCTGAAGTTGCATCACTGCACTCCAGCCTGGGTGACAGAGCAAGACTCTGTCTCAAAAAAAAAAAAAAAAAAAAAAAAAGTATTTCCACCCTTTGGGCAGAATCTAAGACTTCCTCTGAGCATAAAAAGATGATGGTTAGAAAACCTTCATGTTTTTTCCTACCCTTTAAAAATGGATTACATAGATACCCAACAAAGTGTACACTTTGCTATCAACAACTGAGTTCATCTGAGACAATGTCACCATGAATGATGGCTTGATGTGTAGAGTTCATAGTGAACTAATGCATGTAATCGGTTTTTATCTTCATCCTCCAAAAACTAAGATTCCTCTATCGTCAGAGTCAAAGTTATTTAATTGCAGCAGTGTCTTTCCAAGGTCTCCGATTGCAAGTGGTTTATGCTAAATCAGAGGAGCTCCATACACCATGAACTTCCCGTGACACACAGTATCTAAATAAGTAAATATTGATAACCAGAAAGTGGGAGTCCAAGCTACCAGTAACTATGTGTCTTATCACAATAAAAACAAACAGTGCATACCATTTCTAAAATAATTCCTGAGTCCTTAAACGATGACTTAGGTTACAGCATTTTAGAAATAAACATTTTGTCCCTGCTTTCACCAATACCCAAGGCTTAAACTTTGCATCATCGGGCTGCTGCTTCTCCTTCCTCCTCCTTTTTGTATGGCGTACACAGGTTCCTTCCTTCCCACCTCTACTGAGGCCACACAAGTTCCTTCCTTCCCACCTCTACTGACGCCACGCTGCTATGCACTCTGGTCATAACACAACAACTTCCTGAATGTTTCTCCTTCTTTTACTGCTTCCCCTCCCCAGCCCACCTTCTCACTAGAGTAATCGTAACTACAGATTTCATTGTGCCACTCAAAATTTCCAGTAGCTCCCCACTGACCACAGTTAGGCTCCCCAAACATTTTATGGGAAGGAATTACTTTTTCCTCAAAGCTTTAAGAATGGTGTGTAGCAAGGGCAAGAATGTGTGAGAAAGGGAGAAGCCCTGTATGAACTTACGTATTTTTACATAGGAAGCTTTCCATATATAATTTCATTTGATCTTTTCATTGTGAAATATTTTCAACATGCAACAAAATAGAGTAATATAATCAAATTCCTTGTATTTATTGCTCAACTTAGAAGGAGAGTATTACAGATATTATAGATACTCCCCATGTACCTGCCCACTCACATTCTGCAGTTCTATTCCAAATATGAGGCTCATTACTTTCATTCACGTCTTTACAGTTAAGGCAAGGATCACAAGCGTTTTCTACAAAGGATAGACTGAATATCTTAGACTTTGCAGACCATATGGACTATATTGCAACCACAGTAGTTAACTCTGTCACTGTAGCTTAGAAAGGAGCCATAGACAACAAGTAAACAAAAGGACAAATCTGGTCTTTGGCAGGCTGGGTTGGGTCTGAGAGTCATAGTTTGCTGACCCCTGCAGTAGAGTAACAGTAGTAATATGTAGCACTGTTTTGCATATCTTTATATCAAACTGTATGTATTATTCTGCAACCTGATTCTTTTGCTCAATATGATGTTTTCCCATTTATTCATATGAATACATCTAGTTCTAGTTCATTTTATTTTAGTTTAGTTTTTAATGTTTTTGAGATGGAGTTTTGCTCTGTTGCCCAGGCTGGAGTGCAGTGGCGCGATCTCAGCTCACTGAAATCTCCGCTTCCTGGGTTCAAGCGATTCACCTGCCTCAGCCTCCCAAGTAGCTGGGATTATAGGCGTGTGTCACCACCCCCGGCTAATATTTTGTATTTGTAGTAGAGATGGGATTTCACCATGTTGACCAGGCTGATCTCAAACTCCTGACCTCAGGTGATCCACCCACCTCGACCTCCCAAAGTGCTGGGATTACGGGCGTGAGCCACTATGCCCAGCTGCTAGTTAATTTTATAGTCATTTATTTTAGTTCAGATTATAATTATTTTAATTGCTGTATAGTATTCAACTGTGAATGTGTAATTTATTTATTGTATCCATTCTCTTTTTGATGGACATTATGCTGTTTCCAATTTCTTACCATTGGAAACAATGTGGTAAACTTTTTTTATACATGTCACTGTATACATATATTTGAAAACCTAGGAAAGGTTCACTTTTTAATCTTTACACCAACCCTATTATTTCAATTTAACCCCCCAATCAGGGGAGCCTCTCGGTGGTAGTGTCGGGAGGAGGTGCTGAGTGAGCAGTTCCAGGTCACGTGTGAAGCTACGGAAGGTCAGAACTGGCACTCCACCCTTAATCTTCTCATGTCTCATCCCCAGTGATATTTATACTAGACCAAAGCTATTATTTCTGCATACGTAAAACATTGCTAGCCATGCAAAGAGAATACAAAATAAATATAAGCAATGCTTCCTCTCTTCTAGAAGTTTACAATCTGGTGATATAGTAAAGACAAAAGAGATGAAGTCAAAGCATTAATTACTGTACGAGAAGGAGGGAGAGAAAAACGACAAGGAAGCATCCATCAACAAACTGGGACATACAGGGGAAAAATTGATAAGACTGAGAGGTATAAGAGCACATTTGAGCAAATGGAGACATGCTGTGCCCTTGAAAGGCAAAATTAAATATCAGAAATGAGCAGATTTTCTCCCTAAATATCTACATTTGGCACCATCTCAAACTCCCAAAGAAACTTTCCTTTTTAAGAGTGTGATACAAGATGTGATAATTTTATCATAGAAAACAAGCGAGAGTATCTCAGGAAATATTGAAAGAGAATGATCAATAATAGGAAGGGATGATATTGATATAAGAAGTAACTGCACGATCAATGGAAAACTAAAGTCTTAATCAAAGAAGCATTATAAACCAATGGGTAAGGGAAAATGTACTCAAGAAGCAATTCTGAAAAAAAAAAAATTCCACCTTGTACCAAAAACTAAAAATAAGCAGCAATAAAAGTAACCTTTAAAAAATCTGATATATTTAACTACATACAATGCAAAACTTTTTAGATAAAGGTAATTTAAAGGCATGTAGTAAATATAATAGAATGCTAATACACTCAACATACAAAGAACTCTGCCAAGTCAATAAAAAAAAGAACACTTCAATAGAAAAATGGCAAAGGAAGTAAACTCAAAATGGAAACTGTCACAGATAGCCAATATAGATGTAAAGACATGTTTTTCAAACTTACTGCTAATCAGAGAAATGTAATTTAATGCAACAAGATAGAATTTGTCACCTAATAAATTAGAAAAAATTGTTCAAAGTGAGAGTGGGTGATGCTCATAAAGGTATGACGAGAAAGACACTCTTATTTACTGCTGGTGGGAGTGTAAATGGAAAAAAAATGATAGAATGCAACTTGACATTTTTTATGCTTTGCTGTATTGCCTCAATTTTCTGCAATGACCCTTTTATTTTAAAAATACTTTAGCTTAAAAAATAAAGTTTAATAACTTTTCAGGAAAGCAGTGCATGAAGGAATTCTTAAAGTTGGGGTTTTATTAACAAACTATTAATTGAGACTGATTAAGCTAATAGAGGGGGCAGCTGGCTAATCCATCCTGCATCCACCCTATCCCTCTTCTAGGACAGGGGTGGGGAGTGGGGGAGTCAGGGGGAAGGTAGGGAAGTGAGCATGTTCAAATCAAATCTTTTTCTTTACCCGCTGATTTTTTTTTTTTTTTTTTGAGACAGAGTCTTGCTCTGTTGCCCAGGCTGGAGTGCAATGGCGTGATCTCGGGTCACTGCAACCTCTGCCTCCCAGGTTCAAGTGATTCTCCTGCCTCAGCTTCCTGAGTAGCTGGGATTACAGCAACCTGCCACCACACCCAGCTAATTTTTGTATTTTTAGAAAAGACGGGGTTTCACCATGTTGACCAGGCTGGTCTCAAACTCCTGACCTCAAGTGATCCACCTGTCTCGGCCTCCCAAAGTGTTGGGATTACAGGTGTGAACCACCACGTCTGGCCTTTCGTTGCATTTCTAAGTACATTTGCTTCCTCTACTTCATGTGTTCTGCCAACCGTTGACCATGGCTATCACCTGACAGTGTTGTTTTCCTTTCTTTCTTTTCTTTTTGAGATAGAGTCTCACTCTGTTGCCCAGGTTGGAGTGCAGTAGTGCAATCTCGGGTCACTGCAACCTCTGCCTCCCAAGTTCAAGTATTTTCCTTCCTCAGCCTCTTGAGTAGCTGGGATTACAGGCCTGCGCCACCATGGCTGGTTAATTTTTGTATTTTTATTACTCTTTATGTTGGCCAGGTTGGTCTGGAACTCCCAACCTCAAGTAATCCACCCACCTCAGCCTCCCAAAGTGCTGGGATTGCAAGCGTGAGCCACTGCGCCCGGCCATAATGTTGTTTTCCTTTCTGATCTGGTGTTCTCTCCTCTGCAATAGACTGCTTTCTCTACTTGTGCCTTTTGGCATGGAGAATGAGCTGCCTCATTTGTAGAGACAGTGTAATGGACAAGGCATAATTTTGATTAAATGGATACTCATAATAGCTAGTCATAAAGTAAATCCTGAAAACTTAAAAAATGTTTAAAATCTTAAAGTCACTAGAAATGAAAAAAATTCAAGTTTATATACATATTTTAGTGGCAGAAAATATGATAAAATGTCCAATAACAGACTCTCACTGTAGACATATGCTACCTTAGGATAAAATTCTGTCGTGAAGTGAATGGAATGAAATATAAACTTGAGGAAGAACAGAAATGATTAAAAAGTTTCCAGCTGTTAAAGAATAACTTCATCTATTTCTTAAAAGGATAAGGGAGGGTATAAAGTTGCTGTGATATTGAGATTTAATTGAATTATTTAAAAGTAATGCAACAACATGTAAAAATGTCAATTTTTATAATATGTCAGAAATTATATTTCTTGCAACTATTTTATTTTTTAGTGAAAGACATTAGATGTCAACCCAAAAAGTGTGTTGAAGGAGCATATTGTTTTTCAAGGGTCTTTTAAAGGTTAAATGAGCTTATTCTCAACCTGTAACATGACTCCTTTTATGGAAGGGAGGATTTGAAGGAAAAAAGAAAGACTTCAAGCTAAAGTCAAGGGTCTCTTGGGAGTTCTTCTATTGCAGTTCCTTCCCCGACATGAAAGTGAAGAGTATTAGAGAAAGAAGGGCACCGAAGTAACCGTAATTAGACAAATAACGTATATGGAAGCTCTTGGCAAATAGGCTAAAGCTGCTAATCTCAGTAAGAAGCTGTTAAGAGGTAAAGAAAATCTGACTATTATGAGATATATTTAATTAAGTGGGTTTATATCCCCAAGGTACTCTTTACACTTATTAATAGTTTACCTCTAATACTACTTTGATTGTTTGAATCCCTTCTGTTATTTGTTTAAGACAGGGATTAACATACTTTTTCTGTAAAAGGCTAGATAGTAAATATTTGTGGGTTTCTGAACTGTGCAGTCTTATGTTGCAACTACTGTACTCAACTCTGCTACTGTAGGGAGAAAAGAGCCATAGATATTCCATAAACAAGTGAGTGTGGCTGTGTACCATTAAACTATTTATAGGCACTGAATACGAATTTCATATAATTTCCATGTGTCACGAAATATTCTTCTTTCAGTTTTTTTTAACCATCTGAAAATGTAAAACCATTCTAAGCTCTCAGGCCACACAAAAACAGGCAGCCGACGGGCTTTAGCCTGCAGGCAATAGTTTACGAACTCTGGTTTTCAATACAGTATTTAAAGGCTCTTTTATACTGAAGAGTGAGAATATTCTGGAAGGATACACAAGGAACTAGCCATTGTAACAGTATTTGGGTAAGGGAAATGGGTGTCTGAGCTGGGAAGACTTTTTTCAGTATACTATTTGAATTGTTTACCATGGGCTTGTGTTACCATTTCAAAAATTAGAGTTGTTTTTTTAAAGCCCATTCAGGAATTGTAAACCCAATGAATCTGACCTGAGTGGACCCTGCTATCTGGATTCTAGAGAGCTCTGCTGTTAGCTAATCAGGGGCATTCACATGGTGGGTCTCCAATCAGGGATAATAACTTAAATGATGCAGAATTAGGGGAATTGGACTTTTCATTTGGAGAGCAAGTGATAAATTATGTCCTAAGCTTTTTTGCCAATAGGGCTTATACCATTTCTCCAGGAAGAGCAAGTCAAATGTCATAGAATTTGGCAGAACTAAGCAAGAAAAACAATAAATGCAGGTAATTTAATAGAGCCAACATTTCTTGAGGGCTGACTGTATGCCAGGCACTTGATTTGAAGGTGCCAAGTTTATATATGAATGTATTGAAGAAAATATATCACAGGAATCCAAAATGAAGATGAGTGTGCCTGGAAAATATTAAAAAGCTGTAATGTGTGGTGGAAGTACGGGGGAGCTTGCTGAACATGGCTCAAGGTTAAAAAAGACAGAGACAAGGAGAGCACAGAGGGAAACCTAAAGTCAGAGTCACAGAGCTGTGATATTCTATTTTTAAAGACCAGAGGAAATGGGTTTTAAGTTACAGAGTATAAGCTTGGGTTGAATATTAGGAAAACTTTCTGACCGTTCACATTGTGAGTTCCTGGAAAATATTATTATGGGAAATGGTGGAATTTCCTATTCCCAAAATAGGAGAAGCTCTAAAACAATAATTGCCTAAATTTTGATGCAGAGTGGGAGTGTTTAAGTCCAGTTATCATACAATATACAGGCACATATACACATGTAGTATCATGATTCAATATGTATTTATATATACACATTATATATATCCTTATACAATTGATATGTACATACTGAAATTTGAATTTCCCTAGTCCTCAACTAGCTTGTGAGTATGAATGAGGTTCTGTTAATAACAACAACTCAACTTTTTTTTTTTTTTTTTGAGACTTTAGCTCTGTCGTCCAGGCTGGAATGCGGTAGCATGATCAGAGTTCACTGCAGCCTCGACCTCCTAGGCTCAAGTGATCCTCCTGCTTCAGCCTCCCAAGTAGTCTAGCTGGGACTACAGGTGTGCATCACCATGCCCAGCTAATTTTTTAATTTTTAGTAGAGATGAGGTTTTGTCATGTTGCTCAGGCTGGCCTCGAACTCTTGGGCTTGAGTGATTCTCCTGCCTTGGCCTTTCAAAGTGATGGGATTACAGGCAGTAGTCACTGTGCCTAGCCAGAAACTCAACTTTTACTGAGTTACTCTTCAGGACCTCCAGCTCCCTATCAGAGCCTCCTTCCCCGACAACTCCCCAGTTATTTCAGGAGTGCCTTGGGGTCTCTTCATGTTTATAACTAGGTCTGCTCTGGCTGTTCTTTCCACTCCATTTTGTGTCCATGGGGCAGAGCAGTGCCCAACCAGTAGTCATGATTCCCCTGCTGGGCACCTCTGTTGCCCAGCCCTCTTGGGTTCAAAGTTCCACGGTGACATATGGCAGAGTTGTTTGAGAATGAGGGTGAGGTTGAAATGAGCTCTGTCTCTTCTGCTTGTTGCACTGGAAGGATCTGCCTTATACCCCAATGTTTCCAGACTTCATTTTTATTTACAACCCTTTTCTTCTCACCTCTGGGTGGTAGGAAGGTCTCCTGAATCTAGTTTGGGTTGGTCAAACACAGCTACACTGAAAATTACACATGTCTCTAAGGCTAAGGCTTTCCTTTGGGGTGAAGTTCATGGTCCTTAGCTCCCCATGAGTTTAGAATGGATTTTCTCCCACCAAGCCCCTTATATTAATGGATCGTAGAGTTTGGCAGTAGGGCGTGGTGGAATTTGATAGGCTATACCACTGGTTTACCAGAGGGACCCAGATATGCTTGGACCTGACAGTGGACACAGTTTGTGTGTCTTCTCAGGAGACTCTCCCTCATTCTTGCTTCTTCAGCTGGTTCCCTTCTGGTGTTTTCCCATCAGTGCAGATTGCTCTAGTATCACCTATCTTTAAAAATTGCCCTTGAAACTGCATCCTCCTTCAGCTACTTCTCTATCTCTTGACTCCCTATCTCTTCACATCCAAACCTCTCTGTTACAGCATCCTGTTCTTTGTCCTCATAAACAGCTTTCATGACAATATATAATCATCTGTGTATTTGTGTGATTATTTGTTTAATATTTATTCCTAATTAAGCTTGATGTCATGGATCATGAATGTTTATTTTCCTGTTGCCATTTTATCTTCAAATATCTAGCACAGAATTTAGTGCAGAATATATGCTCACTGAATATTTGTTGCAAGCATGAATAAATGAATGAATGAAGCAAACAGTTTTCTGGTGCACTACCTTCCCAGAAGCCAAGTGCATCTGAAACTCACTTCTGTTTGAGCTAGGACATTTGGTGAGTGAGAGAGAAAGAGAGACGTGAATAGTGGGTAAATACTAATGAAATACATACTTATCCAAAAAACCCACTATATTCTCTTCCTGGGCAGCAAATATAGATAGCTGTTTATTTGTAAATAAAGTCATGTCTTGGTGGAGACAGAAAAAAAAGGTTTGAAAATCATCATCAGAAAACAGCTTGGGAAAAGAGATTCTGATAGCACACATTATCACTTTTAATTATTTATCCTTTCAAATTACTTCTTTAGGGAGGTAGAAAATATTTTGGAAGGAGTGAAAGAAGAAAAGAAGACCTAGAGACATAGCTCAAAGTGAACACTGCTTCTCTTGGGTTCCTGGATTTCTTCTGGACATTTCCTCAAGATGAAACTTCAGACACTTTGGTGAGATTTACCATTATTTTTCTTTTTACTGTATCTTTTTAAAAAGCCCCAGATCAATACATGACCAAGGTAGATCATGACAGTGAAAATGAAAGCCCCTGAAATGTCCTCTAAAAGGCAGATATAAGGAAGATCTCTGATTTTCTGATCTGCTGACATAATGCCTGGATAGTAAAAAAAAATTCCAGTAGGAAGTGGCTTTAAATCCCTATTAATATTTATAAAAACCTATTCTACTTTAGAATAAAGTTTAAGATAATGAATCATGGATTCATCTGATTTTATTTTATTTATTTTTATTTATTTATTTATTTTTTGAGACGGAGTCTTACTCTGTCACCCAGGCTGGAGTGCAGTGGCGCGATCTCGGTTCACTGCAAGCTCCACCTCCTAGGTTCACGCCATTCTCCTGCCTCAGCCTCCCAAGTAGCTGGGATGGATTCATGTCATTTTAAATCAAGGCCTTTTATATATGTTTCTTTTTTCTAATAAAGACATAGTCAAAATGTCATCATATCTTGCCCAAATCTCCCAAAGGCTGAAATTTGAATGAAAATATATGATTTTTTTTCAGATAAATTAGAGAGTATCTCTTATGAAAGCACATATCTTGGGCATTTTTAGGTCCAAATGAGGTATAAAAATGATAAATATTGAGAAAAGAGATATACAGAAAGGCTATAGTAAAATGCATTCAAAGGGAGCCATTTGTACTCTTGTAAACGATCTCACTCTCTCCTTCCCTAGCTTTCCTAACTGACCTGTACCCCATCCCCACAGTCACAAACTCTATTTATTTATTTTCCTTTCAGGAGTTTTTTTTGAAGGCCACCATAAAGAAAGTGCATTTCAATTGAAAAATTTGGATGGGATCAAAAATGAATCTCATTGAACACTCCCATTTGCCTACCACAGATGAATTTTCTTTTTCTGAAAATTTATTTGGTAAGTTGTCAAGTTCATTTGAATGTCACTAAGAACAAACTATGATTTGGGAATACATGAGGAAATGCCTAGATGATGAGTCCAACCCAGGGTCAAGAACATGTTTTTGTTCCTTCTAAGTACTCAATCAATGTTAGCTACTCTGCAAGGTTAGAGGAAGATCGGACCTTGGATTCATAGAACCTAATGGTCTTCATTTTTATAGATGAGGACTGCAAAAGCTTTGTGAATTGCTCAAGGCCATGAGGCTAGATAATTAACAGAGCAGGGAGTAGAAAGCGATTCTTGCTCTAAGGCTAATTCCAATATTATTATAGCAGGTACTAAACTATGAAATCATGATTCTTATGGCTTAATATGATACCTATTAAAGGCTGAGTTTACTTAGGTTATAGCTGGGCAGATTTCCTTTTGCAGTTCCTCTGGTCCTGGGGGATCTATGGCACAGTGTCAGGATTAGTCATTTAAGCAGGATTGAGGACGACTTGTACTAAGTAGTTTTCAGTAGATCTGTAACTAGATGACACCATAAAATGATATATTGCTCCACTTTATGCATTTATGAAAAACATCTCATTATAAAGAGTTTCAACTGAGAACATTAACAAAGAGTCAGCCAAGGCAATATTTTGGGTGGGGCAGGGAGCCTTTCTGCCAGTGTTAAAATAATTCCCTTCTGCATAATGGCCCTGCTGGGAGCCTAGGATGCTCCCAGTTTTCACCCTACGTTAATATATGGGCCATGATATGCCATAATAGTGAAAATGCAAACACTAGAAGTTCCTCAAAGTTCAATGTATGAAGGCATTACTGCTTATTTGCTTGCTGATATTCCTAGGACCTGTTAATTAATAATTTGTGCTGTTACCTATTAGTCATTAACACTTTAGTGTGTGATAGCTGATTAGGCCATTTCCAAAAAGGGGTCATTATTTGTAATAATTATTTACATGTCTACCTGCCTCCATACAGTACAAATGCATTTAAGGGCAGTGACCATATTTCATTAATATTTTATTATTCAGTGCATATTTAGTAGGCACTTGATAAATAAGAGTCCAGTAATAAATAATAGAAAGGAAAGGAAAAAGAGGTTTAGGGAAAAAACAGATGTTGATCAGTAACTCTCAGAGAGACCAAAGGCAGCAGTAATTATTTATTAAATGCCAGTTCTCCCAAGTACTTGCTGCATCTTATTTCTTCCAGTTGGCTTATCTTCATCCTGTAGATGCAGTCAAGGGCAGTGGCAGGCCCTGCCTCCATGTCTAGCCACTTCACCATTTGCTTCTGTCCTGCCTCCCCTTCTATGGTTCCTCAGAACAAAATCAATGTATAGACATCTTAATGATTTTTTCCTCTAGCAATCAGAACTCACAGAATAATTAGGACTGTTGGCATATACCACTGATAAAGAAAAATTCCACTTAAGATTTTTTTTTTCAAATAAAAACTGCCATTTCCTGCTGGAAAATTTTATGACTGTAGGCTGAGATTTCTGAGCTTAGGCCTCATGATTCATAAACCAATCTATTCAGATCCAATTTGTACACACACACAAAAAAATTGTAGTGTTTTCCTTCCAAGCTAGCCCAATTTTTAGCCAGCACACAAGATTTCAGGGTGATTTCTGCAGCCATAAGGTGAAAAAGATGTCAGTAAATACGGAAAAAACCATGAAGATGCCATCAGGTTAGAAGCATCTCAAAATGATTGCTAAGGAAGCACTGTGCCTTCTGCTTTTATGGTGTGGTTCTCTCCTCTCTCTTTTTTGCTGGACCACATTCTTATTCCATTTCCTAACACTGCATTTAAGGTTTCTGAGAATATATAGCATGAGCTGCATGAGCTGCAATGCACAGCTATAATTCTTCGCTGGAGCAGTCTCCTCAACTCTTCATCTGGTCCCCTCTTCTGGTAAGCTAATCTGACCATGTGCGACCATTAGGACTCCTTTTCCTTTTCTCCACTAGGCTGTAGAGCCAAGTTTAACATTATTTTCAAATCTCTTTTCCCTAGGCCCTCAGTCTCACTCCACTTAGCATACCTGAGCTAGGCTGGGTGTGGTGGCTCACACCTGTAATTCCAGAACTTTGGGAGGCCCAGGTGGGCAGATCACAAGGTCAGGAAATCGAGACCATCCTGGCCAACATGGTGAAACCCCATCTCTACTAAAAATACAAAAATTAGTTGGGCGTGGTGGCGCGTGCCTATAATCCCAGCTACTTGGGAGGCTGAAGCAGGAGAATCACTTGAACCAGGGAGTCGGAGGTTGCAGTGAGCCGAGATCGCGCCACTGCACTCCAGCCTGGTGACAGAGCGAGACTTCATCTCAAGAAAAACAAAAACAAAATCATACCTGAGCTAAAGGTATGCCACAGGGGAGGATGAAGAAAATTCTGATTCCTTTATTCCTCTTCCTCATCTTCTTGTGTGTCATGATGACACTGATGGCTTCTATGGCCTCTTCGTGTGTTTAGAGTGGAAGGCATCAGGGAAAAGACTGGCCCATGAATGAGTAGCCCACAGGCCTAACTCAGTACTCCTGGGTCTAAGCTATCCCAGGGGTTCAGAAGGGTTAATCCATGGGTTCAACTGCCCAGAAAGCTGGACTCTTTTCCAGTGGTTAACTGTGTATTCAAAACAGCAGTCATGTTGTTACAATAAGGGCAAACAAGGTTAATGGAATAGTCTACAGATAGCTGTCATTTCTTCCCATCAAATATCGGGCACTGACAATATGCTGGGCCTTGGAATAAAGCAGGGAATAGGACAGGCAAGATCCTAGGACAGAACAAACTCACAATAAACTTGTAAATAAAGCAATAAACAAAATAGTATCGTTTTAATATCTTATTTGGACCTAAAGATGCCCAAGGTAGTGATACATGCTATGAAAGCAACAAAATAGATTGATGCCCTAGTGTCTGGAGGGATAGGCTGCTCTAAGTGGTATAGTCAGGAAAGGCCCCTGAGGAGTCCACAGTTGAGCTCAGCCTGAAGAGAAGGCAATACCAAATGCAAAGGCCCAAAGTCTGGAATGGACTCAGAAAGGCCTTGTCTTCTACTTGTTTTTATTTAGGGGTAGACAACTGCTTTCCCATTAACCAGCTGTGCAACCTTAACAACTCACTCAAGTTCAATTGGTAAAGGTAGATTATCAGGCTGAGAATTCTAGGACCCCATCTAGGTTAAACATTTGAGTCTACAAAAATGCTACCGTTGTCCATGTCAGGGAGTGGTGACTCAATGGTACTCACCCGGTACATGGCTCAACAGGTCCTTTTAAGGTGGTCCTGGGCATGGTTCCCTTCACTGCAGGTTATTATAAAGGCCGTAATTCAATGACATCTTTAAGGCATTTAGAAGGTGACCTGAAGACAAATACTGACAAGCACTCACTATTGGGTGCTGGAGACACTAATGACCTTTTCAGTCATAACCTGCAGCTTCTTCTAGAGGTGACCATGGGTCCCTCACTCTTCAAAGGCTTTGCTTAGAGTGAAGGGGAAATGTCTTCACCCCTGTAATGTTTATTCCAAAAAACAGAACCCAAATGAGGACTTGTGAGAAGGCAGTTTTTGTGAGAGGTGATGGGGGAGCAGAGGCGAGGGAGTGGGTGATGCGACAGGGAAGGAGGGAAAACAAAAGAGGTCAGTTGTCAAGATCCCTGCTGTGGGTGAGGCCAGCTTGATGCCACTGGGAGTAGCACAGAGAACTGTCAGCAGAAGGGTCAGGGACTGGAGCGTATATTAATATTAACTGGCCTCTGACCCCCGTTGGTTGAGCGTCACCCCAGGCGGCATTAACTCCCCTGGACTGTTTTTGAGCTCAGGCCAAGCTGTCTCCTGTGAGATTAGAGAAGTCCTGGGCAGAAAGCATAGGGATGGGCGGCATGCTCTTGAAATGACAGGCGGTCAGCCTGAGGTCATCATCTGAGCTCGTGTATGATCAGTTGCCACAGATATGGCCCAGATCAGAGATGGGCTGAAGGGATGTGACAGCACCATCAGAAAAAGAAGAAAAGAAACTTGGACAGAATGGAATTAGAGAGATGGGGGTTGGAATCACCTCCGTGAAGTCCTTTAATTTATTCTGTTGCCAGACATCCCTGATAAATCCAGATGGGAATCTAGCCCATCAGTAACTGAAACCACATAGAGGCCTGGGGGTGGAAGGACACAGTTACCACACAGAGATTTGTCTCTTTTCCTCTGGGAGATCCTGCAAGCCAGGAAGCTTGGTCAAAGATTAATTTAGTGGATAAAAAAGGCGTCTCTGTTGAATGAATAAGGCAAGGTTTTATGCAACTAGTGCATAATAAAAAGTAATAATGACAAAGTCCACAGCCACCCACCATTTGACAGAATGAATACGATAGGAGATGGTATATTAACTAAAGTCTATATTTACTTTTAGCAAATTATGGTTTAAAAACTCAAAACTTACAAAAACTTAAAGACTAAATTAAGAGACAAAGCATTCCAACAATAAGAGAAGCAGCAAGAGAAAGTTACCCTCCCACAACCAATGCTCCTGGTACAGTGGTTCCTGATTCACGTAGCACAGTGACACTGGGAATGGAAATAAGGAATAAAATACAGGGAACTGAAATCTCAGAGGCAAGTGAGATTCTCTGACCTTGTTTTCGCTCCTTTAAAATGAGGATAATAATGTCACACTTCACAGGTTGTTGGGAGGAAGGAATGGGCTGGATGGGAAAGTGCTCTGTAAGCTGCAAGGCATCCTAAACTGTTACAATTAATCCAGAGTTTGAAATGTAGTTGTTACATTTTAAATTGTTGATAAACACCATTCCACTCATTAAAAGAAGGAAGTACTGCTAATCTCAACATTGTGGAGTGCAAAGAACTTTCAAGGGGCCAGAGAGAATCAACAATACGTAAATAAGGCTGGGCACTTTGGAAGGCCAAGGCAGGCAGATGACCAGAGGTCGGGAGTTTGAGACTAACCTAGCTAACATGGTGAAACCCCATCTCTACTAAATATACAAAATGAGCTGGGTGTGTTGGCACATGCCTATAATCCCAGCTACTTGGGAGGCTGAGGCAGGAGAATCGCTTGAACCCAGGAGGCGGAGGTTGCAATGAGATGGGATTGTGCCACTGCTCTCCAGCCTAGGCGGCAGAGTAAGACTCAGTCTCAAAAAACAAACAAACAAACAAAAAAAACAAAAGCAAACAATATGTAAATAAATTTCTGGGTACCCTAAGGAGGGAACACATATTCTATCTCACGTTTGCATTATTACATTGTTAACAACAGCTTTGGAATCCATGTCTTGTATTGCATTTAATATTGTATCTAATAGTCTTTCCAGAACCCCATTCTGATTGAGGCCTAGCAAGTGTCAGGAGGTAAATCCTAATCCCTTTCACTTCTTTTGGCTATTTCTCATTGCCTTATGCTTCACTCAGCTGTGTATGTCCGTTTTCTCAGGATGCGCTTTATTTCTTTATTTTTATTTTTATAGAGAAAGGGCCTTGCTGTGTCACCCAGGCTGGAGTGCAGTGGCATAATCAGAGCTCACTGCAGCCTTGAACTATTGGGCCCAAGCCATCCTCCCTCCTCAGGCTCCTCATGCTTTCTTTGTATCAGAATACACTCACTTTGAAATCTGCTTCTTCTCTATGACTTATGCTTAAAAGAATCTTCCAGATGTTACAGAATCAGTCAGATGTTTTAAAATGCAATTAAAGGTTTTGAGATGCAGTTTTGTAGAATATTTCTGACATTTGATTTCAGGTATTTTTCCATCTCACTGAGTTCAACTCAAGTGAATGTAGTTCTGACTTCTTGGGTGAAGTAAAGTTGAAAGTTTCCAAAAGATGGCGAGATACCATTATCTCAGATAAAATGAAGCTTTGCTTTAGCATACTTGAAATATTTTGCCACTGCTGTTTCTTCTCCACAGCTCTTCCATAGCTGCAAGCAATCTCTAAGGCATTTAATTTACTGTGACTTTGGTTTTTTCTTTCCCAAGGAATCTCAGATCTGGTTCTCTTGTTAGTGGAGTAAAGAAATGGGAGAAGGAAAGAAATACTGAATGAGCCTTTTCTTATTACAAAATAGATTACTGCTTGTTTCAGCTAGGGCTTGCAGAGTTTGGAAAAGGTGTGCAATGAGTCAGAGAGTTGGCCAGTTGGTGAGTGATTCCACTGCAGTCTAGGCCTTAGCTCTCAACCTTGCAGGCTAAGAAACAGATTCTTAGGGATGCAAGTTGAAAAGGATTGACTATAAAATCATATTGCAAATATATTAACTTACAACAATAAAAATAACTGTAATGATAACAGCTAGTATTTCTTGAGTGCTTTATAGAAATTCATGTGTCAGATATCAAGCTAAGTACATTTTAGATTTGTTAACAGATTTCCTGGGTTGATTTCAATCTCTGCCATCTACTACCCTGTGGTCTTGGACAAATTCCTTAACTTTGTGCAAATTACTTGCCTTATTTAATAGGGTGATAAGAAGAATGCCTGATACATCACAAGTACTCTATTTGCCACTAAAATTCACTCTCACAACACACCTATAAGGTAGGAACCATTACTATTCTCCTTTTATGGTGTGAAAATGAATATTTAGTGATGTTAAATAATGTGCTAAACATTCCATAATTAGTAAGTAGGCAACTGAAATATAATCAGGACAAGGAAACAAGATCAAATGTTTAGGTCTCCAGGCTTAGAGAATACTTCTATTCACCTTCTCAACTGGGAAGGTCTTTCAATAAGATTATCTTCCTTTAAAGTCTGCTGACCATGTCTGTTCTGAGGGATAGTTCTCAGAAAAAAAAGCATTGCCAGCATTTACTCTGGGACCTCCCTTTTTTCATGCCGTCATAACTGATGCCCCACTCAGCATGAGGGATACAACATTCACAGTGCTCCCAAATATTGTGCCAAACAGTGCCACAGATAGAACTTTCTGTGATGAAGGAAATGTTCTAGATCTACTTCATCCAATACGGTAGCCACTATTCACGTGTGGTTATTGAACGTTTAAAATGTGACTGGTGTGACTGAGGAACTGACTCTAATTTAATTTAATTTGAATAGCCTGATATGGTTTGGCTCTGTGTCCCCACCTAAATCTCATCTCAAATTATAATCCCCACATGTTGAGGGAGGGACCTGGTGGCAGGTGATTGGATCATGGGGGTGGTTTCCCCATGCTATTCTCATGATAGTGAGTGAGTTCTCATGAGATTTGGTTGTTTTATAAGTGTGTGGTGCTTCTCCCTTCCTACTCTCTCTACTGCCGCCTTTTGAGGACATGTTTTGCTGCCCTTTCACCCTCTGCCGTGATTGTAGGTTTCCTGAGGCCTCCCCAGCCATGTAGAACTGTGAGTCAATTAAACCTTTTTTCTTCATAAATTACCCAGTCTTGGATAGTTCTTTATAGCAGTGTGAAAAGAGACTAATAAATAGACATACATAGCTAGTGGTTACTGTTTCAGGCAGCAGATATATTCAGGAAAAAAAATCAATTTTTAGGGAAAAAATAATATGAGGCAATTGATCATCCCTAAGAGAAATGCAAAGGTACCCAATCTGTCTTGTTATGAGAACATTCTGTGTGAATTTCACTCAGCAACAAGGGTTTCCTGGGTCAACTAAATAATCCTGCTCATTTCTTATCTAGTATAGATGTTTCTGAGGGCAACCGACAGGTCCGTTTATTCTGGCCAGTGAAAAACTCAGTGGAGAATTCTTGAAATGAAAATTCTGAATCATTCGTCTAGCTTCATATCCTTTGGGTAGCTCTTTCACCTATGATCCTCTCAGGGCAAGGATAGCTCTGGGATTGTGAGGAGGGGAGAATGAGGTCAGAAGTAAACTGAGAACTGAAAATGGTTTTGCAGATGGCGACCGTTGATCAAGAAATTCAAACTGAAATACACCTATAGACCACCACTCTTTTCCTCTTTCTTGGTAATTACAGCAAGTGTACCTTAGTTTTTCCACCACGGGATTTTGAGTCAGAAGACCTGGGTTAAAGTCCCAGCTTCATACCTTACTAATGGGATGACTATAGACAAATCATGACCCAGCCATCCCATTACTGGGTATATACCCAAAGGATTATAAATCATGCTGCTATAAAGATACATGCACACGTATGTTTATTACAGCACTATTCACAATAGCAAAGACTTGGAATCAACCCAAATGTCCATCAGTGACAGACTGGATTAAGAAAATGTGGCACCTATACACCATGGAATACTATACAGCCATAAAAAATGATGAGTTTGTGTCCTTTGTAGAGACATGGATGCAGCTGGAAACCATCATTCTCAGCAAACTATCACAAGAACAGAAAACCAAACACCGCATGTTCTCACTCATAGGTGGGAACTGAACAATGAGATCACTTGGACTCGGGAAGGGGTATATCACACACCGGGGCCTATCACGGGGAGGGGGGAGGGATTGCATTGGGAGTTATACCTGATGCAAATGACGAGTTATACCTGATGTAAATGACGAGTTGATGGGTGCTGACGAGTTGATGGGTGCAGCACACCAACATGGCACAAGTATACATATGTAACAAACCTGCACGTTATGCACATGTACCCTAGAACTTAAAGTATAATAATAAAAAAATAAAAAATAAAAAATAAAAAATAATAAAAAAATATATATGTATTTCTAAATATATATATATTTATATATAGATATATTAGATATATATTAGATTTATATATAGATATAATATATATATAAATATATATATATATTTAGAAATAGGCTTAAAGATAGTGGAAATTAGAAATAATACCTCCCTCAAAGGGTGCAAGTGAAGATCTGATGAGATAATGCATATAGAACCACTTTGGAAACTTGTGAAGGCTATAGAAATGTCTTAGCAATGATTATTCCACTTGTATAGCTCACCTTTGCCTTTTAAAACTGCTTTCATATTTACTATCTCATTTTATCTGCAGAACAGGCCTAAGTAGGGCAAGAATTATTATCTGTGTTTTACCATCTATTGATGTGGACAAATGGGGCCCACAGAAGCTGAGAGACTTACGTAAGGTTACACAGTGCATCTGGCTACATTATGCCTGGGCTCCACCCTGGATCAACTGAGTCCCCTTCTAAAGCCCTCATTTTTAAAAAACAACCAGTAGACTTAAGCTTGATGTCCAAAAGTTATGCTGCAGAGTAAAAAATAGAATTATTCCTGTTCAATAAGCAACCCAAGGTACAACATGAGTCCAAAGCTAAGCAATCATAACATCAACATAGTGATGACGGGTAGCCATCTGTTGTGCTAAGCATTTTATAAATACTATTTTAGTTAATAATCACATATAATTCTTTGAGGTTATATAGTTATCAACCTCGTTTTACAACCAAGGAAATCAAGGCAGAAAATGGTTCAGGAATTTGTCCATTGTCCACAGAGCCAATAAGTGCCAAGACAGCCTGGATGTATTAGTTTGCTGGGGTTGCTGTAACAAAGTAACATGCACTGGGCAGCTTAAACCACAGAAATTATCTCATAGTTCTGGATGCTGGAAGTCCAAAATCAAATTGTCAGCAGGGTTGGCTCCTCCTGAAGGCTGTGGGTGGAGGATCTGCTCCAGGGCTCTCTCCTTGGCCCACAGATGGTCGTCTCCTCTCTATGTGTTCACATCAACTTCCCTTTCTGTGTTTCTGTCTCTGTAACCAAGTTTCCAATTTTTATAAGGATACAAGTCATATTGGATCTTAATTTTAATTTGATTTTCTCTGTAATGACCCTATCAACAAATAAGGTCGCATTCTGAGGTACTGGGGTTTAAGGCTTCAACATATATACATCCTCATCTTACAATGGTTCAACCTACTATTTTTAGACTTCACAATGGTGTGAAAGAGACACTTTCAGCATAGTTTTCCATACATTACATGAGATATCCAGTTCTTTATTATAAAGAGGCTTTGTGCTAGATAATTTTATCCAACTGTAGGCTAATGTAAGTGTTCTGAGCATATGTAAGGTAGGCTAGGCTAAGCTATGCTGTTTGGTAGGTTTGGTGCATTAAATGCATTTTACTTATGATATTTTCAACTTATGATGGGGTTACTGGGATGTAACCCCATCGTAAGTCAAGGAGTATCTGTATTAAATTTGGGGGGTGGGAACAATTCAGCCCCTATAATACTATACAACAGTGGACCAGGTCATCTGGCCTGCATGCATCACGCTGTTAAGTTCATTTTCACACTGCTGAGGAAAACACACTTGAGGGCCGGGCGCGGTGGCTCATGCCTGTAATCCCAGCACTTTGGGAGGCCTAGGCAGGCGGATCATGAGGTCAGCAGTTCCAGACCATCTCGGCTAACATAGTGACACCCCGTCTCTACGAAAAATGCAGAAAAAATTAGCCGGGCGTGGTGATGGGTGCCTGCAGTCCCAGCTACTCGGGAGGCTGAGGCAGGAGAAGGGCGTGAACCCAAGAGGCGGAGCTTGCAGTGAGCCGAGATCCCGCCACTGCACTCCAGCCTGGGGGACAGAGTGAGACTCCATCTTAAAAAAAGAAAACGTACCTGAGACTGGGTAATTTATAAAGAAAAAGATTTAATGGATTCACAGTTCCACATGCCTTGGGAGACCTCATAATCATGGTGGAAGCTGAAAGGCATGTCTTTTTTTTTTTTTTTTTTTTTTTTTTGAGACAGAGTCTCGCGCTGTCGCCCAGGCTGGAGTGCAGTGGCCCAATCTCGGCTCACTGCAAGCTCCGCCTCCTGGGTTCACGCCATTCTCCTGCCTCAGCCTCCCGAGGAGCTGGGACTACAGATGGCATGTCTTACATGGTGGCAGGCAAGGGAGAATGAGAGCCAAGCGAAAGGGGAAACCCTTTATAAAACTATCAGCTCTTGTGAGACTTACAGCCTCGAGAACAGTGTCGGGGAAACCAACTCCATGATTTGATTATCTCCTACTGGATCCCTCCGACAACACATGAGAATTATGGGAGCTACAATTCAGATGAGATTTGGGTGGGGACGCAGCCAAATCACATCAAGCATTATGCTTTAAAATGCTTCCATTTTAAATCATACCATTCTGCCACCTTTTGATGGGAACAAATGTCAGGACCTGGAGCATGGCACTTGACCTCCAAATCCAGTTTTAGAGCCACTGAACAGAAACCTACCCTCTAAAAGTTCTTAAACTGGAAAAGTGCTCCCCCAAAATGTTTATCTAAGAGACTGGTTTCCAGCTTACTAGGCAATTTGGCATTGAGGACTTTTCTCATAAACATTTACAAATATTCTGCTCCGTAATGAAGTTAATCAGTAAACCACACAACCTCTGTCCTCTCTCACTCCTTACCTAGTCTCATTTTCAGTTGCTGTGAATAAGCTAAGAATGGTAATGCAGTTTCAGGAGTTAGAAAATCCAATTCAAATTAGTCCTCACTGCAGCTGTACACCGTCAGGATTTTTCACGGAAATGATGAGTATGAAGCCCGCAAAAGGTAGGACACCGTTCACAGGTGCTCTCAGGTCGTGCTCTTGCAACTGGACTGAGGAAATCTGGGGACTTTGGTTGGAGATGACAGTAACAGATGTCTGTCAAAGATGGTGGCTCAGTCAGACCCAGAAGACTGGGGTGGGAGTTTGGGTTGGAGTGATTTTTATTGGATTCTAAACAGACGAATATCTTATTGGGATGAAATCTAAGGATGCTTCCCTTAAAATTATTCATAGACTATTATGTCAAATTATCACTATTCTTCCAAACCAAACATTAGACAGTTCTAACATTGATATCAGTGGACACTTGAAAAAACATTTTAACACACATTGTTTAATGCAGTGTTCCTAAAATGGCAAGTCTCAGTTCCCAGGGGATCACAAAATCTATTTAGTGTCTTCTGACCAGCATTAAAAACTGGATTAGAACATAATAGAATAGAAATACCAGAGTGTCCCTCAAGGAGTAAAGACAAGTGGTATTTCATGAAATCTTGTTTCAGTTACATATGTAGGAGTATGTACAGGGGATATGAGATAAAATGTATCTAAAACTGTAGGTTGTGGTAAAAAGAAATGAAGAGTTTGGGAAACACAAATTAATGAAGTAATTTCACAACAGGTTTCTTCCAACAGTCCATAAAAAATCAGATAAGCACAGAGTTGAGCTTTAGGCCCAGGCTCTTGGTTTTCTCTGAATTAAAACATAGATTATAATTAAAACAGTATAATGTAAATCACATTTTAATATTTTTTAAAACAGAAATTCATCTTTTAAATTTCCAGCAAGAAAAAACTCGAATAATTTTTATAAAACTGATCATTGTGAACATGTTTTTCCTCATAGACTTGGTAGCATACCATTTTGTTTAAATGTGATGTTTAAAAGTGATCGACACCGTATTTAGAAATGGAAATGAGTTGGAAGGCCAGGGAAGCAAATTTCCCATTTACTTCAATTTAACCAACATTTGATAAACATTTACTATGTGTCAGGCATTGAGTTAGATGCCAGGAATATAAAGAAGAGAATATAATCTAATATTTTCCATCAAAGAGTTCACAGACGAATCACAACAATCACAAAAGTATGCATGTTTATGTGGTGTCAGGCACTATGCAGTTTATATTCTTTGTCTTAGTTCATCTTTATTATAGCCTCTCATGCAGGCACTACATTATTTCAGCTTTGTAAAGGAAGCAACAGAAGCTTAAAGAAGTTCCATGTCTTTCCCAGGTTCATATCCCTAACAAGTTGTGGGTGAATTGAATCCAGATTTGTCGCTCAGAAGGCACTCTTAGGCAGTATCTCATACCATCTCAAGTTCAGCGTGGAAGATAAGCCTGTAAACAAAAGAAATGATTGTATATACTTCCAATACGTGCCATAATAGAAGTGTGTACAGAGGTAGGAGAGGTGAATTCCACCTGGGGGAACTGGGGCAGGCCTCCTGCTGTAGGTGACCAGAAGTAGGTGATCAGCTGACAAGGCAGGGAGAGGCACTAACATCACAAAGGCCCAATGCCAGGAATAGCAAACAACTTTGCGGTAAAGCCTTGCCGTTTAGTGAAGAAACCATGGATTAAGAAATAAAGTAAGGCAGAAAAAGCAACTTTTCTAGGCACTGCAATTCAACAGAGACATTCATTAAACATTTACTATGGTCAGCATTCTGCCAGGGATGAAAAGCTGGATATAACCTGGACCCTTTCTCAGGAGCATCAGAAACTCACTGTGAGATTATGGGAGAGTGCCATTGTTTTTATGCAAACCTGATTTCCCATTTGGGGGTACAGTGGTTCTGGTCCCAGACTCCTTAGAGCTGCACTGGCTAATATGCCACATGTGGCTATTCAACTTTAAATTTTAACTTAGAATTAAATAAAATTTAACATTCAGACTCTAAGTATCACTTGCCACATTCCAAGGGTTCAATATTCCTATGTGGTTTAGTGGCTACCGTATTGGTAGGCATAGAACCCTTCTATCACCTCAGAAAGTTCCCTCAGATGACACTCCTTTAGAGAAGGTGTTGAAACCTGGAGACTGTCTATCTAGAAAAATTTTACTTTATTTTCAGGGCTTCTCAGACTCCCCTGGAGTCCATCCATGTGTTCTCATTTAAGAACTCTTTCCTAAACTTTCATGGAGAACCATCACAAAGGAATCCTAATTCTCATACTCTTTGATAGACTAATTCCAAAATAAAAATTCCTAAATGTAAATTTTAATATGTATTTTCCCTTTTAAATTGTATCAAAACAGAAATAAATTTACCTTTTCAGAAAGCATACTCTAAATTAAAGTCAAACACCTCTACTCCCTCCACATCTTATTTTCTGCCAGACAATGTTGTATTCGTTTACTTGTTTACTTATTTTTGTCCGAACCATTGACATCCCCACTTCCCAAAACACACAAACAAGAGAAAGGCTGGGCCTTCATATGTGTCTTTTCACTTTCATATCCTCAGACCCTAACACAGTGACTGCTAAATAGCAAGTGTTTATCTCACACACACACACACACACACACACACACACACAGAGCATGAGCATATGTTTATAAATATATATTTGTAATGAAAGAACTATCCTAATACTTATATCATCAAGACAGACTATGTGTTAATAATTACTTATTAACTATCAATTAACTATCACTAAAATCAGGATTTTGCTAGATTCT
Source organism: Papio anubis (assembly GCF_008728515.1). Taxonomy (NCBI): domain Eukaryota; kingdom Metazoa; phylum Chordata; class Mammalia; order Primates; family Cercopithecidae; genus Papio; species Papio anubis. The sequence continues at coordinate 94,902,272 of NC_044984.1, forward strand.
TTAGGAAACATGTCTTTTAATGACACTCGACTTACCAAAACTGCTTCTCAACAACCGTATTTTACACTCAGAACTATCTTCTGAGATAGCAACAGTCCCATTTTTACAGAAGAGATTGAAATAGGAAAAGCTTAGCCAGTTAAGATCTCATGGTCAGTTAATGGTGGAAGTTGTCCTAGTCCAACCATTTTGGAATATGTTGGTCATGCTGGTTCTTTGGTTGTAAGATTCCTGCGTAATTACTTCTCTATTTGTGGAGATTTAGGGGGCACACTATGAAATGCTAGAAGTGAATGGGCTTTGAGTATAGAAGGTTTTTTTGTTGTTGTTGTTTTGTTTTGTTTTGTTTTGTTTGAGACGGAGACTCACTCTGTCGCCCAGGCTGGAGTGCAATGGCGCGATATTGGCTCACT